>NC_080570.1:75755131-76355131 GCF_030247185.1 Malaya genurostris | reverse complement strand
CATCGCCATACTCTTCGTTTCCAACCATTGCTTAGAATACTCTCATCTAGAACTAGCTACGGTTATTACGAACCTTTGTATGTGTCGCCTATTCAATAACTGCTCCAATGTATTCGACTTCATCATTCTCGCAATGTTCTAAAAAGCTGTTTCTCAGTTATCAGTCTCGATACGTTCTAGTAACTAGAATACTATATTTAATATTAGTTTTCTCTCATCATTGTATATTTTCTAAGTTTTAGTTTTAAATTATTATGTATTATGTATTATTTGGATCATTCTAATCTGTTGATGCAAAAGATGAGGAGGTTTTATGCCTGTTGGAGAGAAAGTTTTAACTAAACTAGCTCCACTGGGCTTTTCCTTACTCCACAATTACAGAATGATTAATTTTTAAAATTCAAACGGATATAGAAGATGACAATCCCGAAAAGCTTCAAATTTGGACTCAAAACTATTGCAATGTATTCGTCATATGGCCATACGAATAAGTTTGGGTTATACTGGTCCTGAATACTGGCTCTGGAAGTACCGTAAATAATCGTAAACTCATTGGACCGTAAACCGATTGTCAAACTTTTAGATTCAAATTAATTAAAATTAAATTCTCAAATTGCCGCTTAGAACGACGGTCATTAAAATAATGTCATTTGAACTAAAACACCGAAGAATATTCATGCAAAAACACATGCGGATTGATAAAAAAAGGTATCATATCACTGCTAGGTGGATTAAGCACGTTTTTTTATATCATTTATTTTACCCCGACTTTAACCATTTTGGTCGTTCACCGGGAACCGCAGTCGATTCGTATTGTACTGAACCATTGCATGGCTGATGCTAGGATCTTACTGACACTAATGATCTGTTGATGCAAAAGATAACGAGGTTTTATGCCTGTTGGAGAGCAAGTTTTACAGAAACTAACTCCATTGAACTTTTCGCTGCTCCTAAATAAACAAATAAACTAGCTTGTAAGAAGAGTGCACTATCTCGGGTAGATGTACATAAATAGAAAACATAGGCTAAAGTAGCATCAAATTTTACCATAATATCAGGACTTGTTATTTATAGGATGTCATTGCAATATTTGATATTAGAGGAATTAAGAAATAGTATAATAAATGTTTGATATCAATATTATTTGTTGCATCTCGTTTTATTATTGATGAAATATTTCAGTTGAGTTAAGTAAAGCTGATCCAAAAATTTCATCTATCTTCATTAATTTTTTGTTTTCTATCAATTGATTAAACTGCTTCAAAATTAGATTAGAGCAATATTTATGATACTATTGATTTCTGAATGTTGTAATCATAACTTTCTGAGAAATTTGTCTTCTAGAAATATTTTACTCTTTGTTGTGATATTGAAATGACAGAATTTGCTATGAAACGTGTTATTCCCTCATGCATATTTAGTCTGTGATATTTTAGGTCTTATTTTAATACAATAATTTTAATTTTAATATTCTCAGAAATCTAAAACGTAGTGTTGAAATTTGAATAGATTCATTCAGGACAATTTGAGATGCTTCGACGGTTATTAAGAAACTAGGATTCGAATCGAAAAAGTGAGATTTGTTGGTTTCATCTCTTATACCTTCGGGATAATAGCACTGTGAGCTTATACAATAACTTAATAGTCGAAAAGTTCTTCTTCGTGCAACTAATGATGTCAAAACGCATTTCTCTTGTTATTCAAATAGTCTCATTAAAACACATTTTCTTCAATAGGACAAATTCTGACACGAATTTAGATGGTTATCGACACTCATTCATTCAGATTGATTTGGTTAGTTGAAAAGGCGGATTACAGCGCTTATGTCGCATAACCGAGAATATTCTCGAAATCAGAAGTATCAGTTATCATACAACGTATCTTGAACATTAATCACTTTCCGAAAAAATGTGTGATTTATTGGTAACGTCAAGGCCGGAAGTATCTGCAATTTAATCTTTGATATCGATCAATGATGCAATAGTAGCTTCCAAACTAGCCCAACACAACACTCAATAAGTCGTATGACTAACTGAGAAAAACACAATTTTCGTCAAAAATCACTTCTTTTCATCATTGTAATCTTCTTTAAGAACAATTCAATCATTTCAACGCTGCTGCCTTCTTGATGCCGTGCGTGTAGAAAGATTTGCCTCTTGCCTCAAAATAGGCTCCACATTCAGCAGTTGCTTCTCCATTTCAGTTGAATTTCCTACAGGCAAGCATTTTTTGCAATCAGTAAATAAACAGTTGTCACTGAGGGGCAGATCTGAATTATATGGTGAAAGAGGAAACAATTCGAAGTGTGATTCGTTCAATTTATCCAATGTTTCTCCTTATTTTTTGCATTCAAATGATCTAACAACACTGTTTAGTATTCCCTATCGAATGTTTTTCCTTTCTCAAGATATTCGATAAGGATTAAACGTGTATCCCAAAATATTGAAGCCACAACCTTGGCAGTTGACAAACGCATCGGACGTAGTTCACCGGCTTGGTATGATGATCGATTTGAATCCGGAGTGAAATGATGGATCCATGTTTCATCCATTGTTACTAATCGACGAGAGAAAGTCTTATTTATTATTTGTTATCAAGGCCAAACACTGCTCCGAATCATCAACATGTGGTTGTTTTTGATCGACGGTGAGTAATCGCGGCACCCGCTTTGAAACGAGTTTCCTCATGGTCAAATGTTCATGCATAATTGCAAACACTTTACCTTCCGATATCATTACGACCGCATTTATCTCACGCAATTTCATTTAACGATAAGATATAACCAATTTATGACCTATTTTGATGTTTTCTGGAATAACCACATCAATCGGTATCTGTACGATCACTTTTAAATGCAACAAACCAATAAACAATGTTTCTTTTCGATGTACCGGAGTCCGGATAACACTTTTGAAACCATTGATGAGATTTTAGAGCTTTTGTTTTCATTCCGAAGCACTGATAAATTAACACACGAAATTGTTTTGTACCCATTGTTTTGAAATTGACAAAGGTAACGTCTCTTAAATGGTTGTCACTTTTAATACATAGTCCTTGGAAAGTTGTTATTTCATAAACGTTACTTGATTTGACATAATAGCACCATCTGTGTGTCAGTCATACGACATGTTGAGTGATGTATTAGGTTTGTTTATATCGGTTTAGCCATCTCTGAAAAAAAAAACATCAGGAATCCTCGACAAATTTTAGCGTATTGAACAACACTGCGACTTGGGGGCTATGGTATCTTTAATATTACAACTTCCGAACCAGTAGCAACAGCCAATTCAACTTAAAACTTAATCAAACTAAATTTGTTGTTTAGCTTTTTAGGATAAAATTCAGTGGCAGGATAAAAGCGCGTTTTGTCGGAGACGTCACTTACATCATCATATCTCTGGCACCAGAAGTGAAAACAATTTAAACTTTGAACTTGATCCATGAATCAATAGTAGCGTCAAAACGTTCCGAAATTTATTGAACTTGGATTTGCCATCTCGGAGAAATTGTCACTTGTACGATCATACCTCCGGAACCGGAGGTGTTAGCCATATGATCATCAAATTCGATTCACAACCCTAGGTGCGTATACAGAGAAACTCAAGAAATTATGAGGGGAAACCGTTGTCCGGGTCTCCCCTCCCCCTAACTTTCAAATGAGCCTAAGTTGGTTAAAATCGGGGCCATCACCGAGAAAATTGAGTGGATGAATAAATCGTGAAAAGGAACACATACATTTTACAATACACCTATACAGAACATTTCCGATCTATTCGAACTGAATCAAATTGACGCTAGGGCTCTGATAAAAACTTGGTTTATCCAGCAGTTCCATATCCTTTTATAGAGAAAGACAAAAAAGAAGCAACTGAAACGATCCAGCAGAATATTGTGGTGTTTTCATAAAAATTGTAACTAGAATCTTGAATGAAAAATAGCATGAAGCTTGAAGCAATCGAATTACAAATCACCTTACATTGTATTGGAATGCCTACATACGCTTGAGGTACAGCTGAGAATAAATATGTACAGTGACGACCGGTTTTTGGCGTTAATAGTGGTAATATGGCGATGATGATTTGGGAAAACCTGATTACGAAACGATTGCTAACAGATTTTTAGTTAGCGTTGGCAGTCAACAGCAGACTTTTTAATGAATGATAGAGAAAAACTTACCCAGAACCGTTCTGAACTCGTTCATTGCGATTACTTCATTTCGTCTCTAAAAGAAAGCAAATACAATTTGAACGAAGTTTTGTTGAATGCCTCTGTTTTATAAACTGAAGTCTCCGAATGAACTCTGAATACTTGTTGCCTGGAACTTCGTGCTTGGTTCCAAAAGTCAAACGAGGTCAGCAAATGCTATCATTCAGGCCAACGACTCAATTTTAATCAAAATTACAATGACTGCCATAGCCCGAGCAACGTAAATTACACGACTGGCGAGAAGTATTCGCTGGACAAAGAGGCTCTGTGGCGTAACAGGATGTGATGCCGTTAAAATAATCATTATTTTTAGTACTCCAAGGAACACTTCAAACGGGCATCGAACATCGTAACAATAAAAATGCAACGGCAAAGTATTCTCATTCTGTCGCCATATTCCACTACGAGACTGTGTACTGTGTGAGTACCAACTACGGTGTACAAACTTTTATGCAAACCACGTAGCAGTACACCAACCGTTCGTTGCTGGTTGGCATTTCAGTTTTCAGAGGAGATTTCTATGGACGCGGTGTGGAACGACACTGTGGGCATAGACGGAGCGTACAATTCACGTACAATTCGTCAATGCGAGAGAGTCAAAGCGTCTCATCAAATGCACAAAACGCTCGGCTTGGCTCGTACCAAAGCTTTGCCCAAATCATCGTCCCACTTCGAGCCACCCGCCACACTGTGAAGCCGCGACGAGGCCAACAAAGCCCACAATGTTGACGGCGCGTTCAATTGAGAATTCAAATCATTGTAAGCTTACCGCCTGTGCTCGCTGACTGACTTATCTGATCACATTTCACTCAAAATAAAAGTTACATTGCGTGCTTTTATGTCTCTGTTTTTCATCGAAGTGAAGTGTGCGAAAGGCCGGCCATAGCAAAAAAAAAATGTCGCTATTCAAAAGAGAACGTTCGAGAAATATCAATTCAGAAAAGTTCTACCGGGACATGTCAGTTACCAGCAGCCTTCCGGGAAGACAACGAGATGCCAACCGTTAACCATAAATCACAATAATGTTTACACACTAATAAGCATAATCGATTGACTTGTTATTGTGCCATTTCCTGAACAGCACCAAATTCATATGGGTACGAACGAAGGTCAATGTTAGGTTGAAAAAGAAGCTTTCAATCTTATGTAAACGTGTAATCTAGTAATGATTACATTACATTTTGTTGGTAAATATGCAATTAATCACGAAATCATTCAAACAATGAACATTCCTTCATAATTTATTTGTGGTATCCTGTGCATTCCTGGGTATACCACAAGAACATGGTATCAATGACTTACAGTTTTGAATTTAAACATTTGTTGATATCATGATATTGTACTCACTCTAAAAAAAACTACTAATAAAAATACTTTAATTTTTTAACGTGAATAAAAATATTTGTTCCATCTATCTATTCCATGGCACTTAAACATGGAATAGATAGATGGAACAAATATTTTTATTCACGTTAAAAATTCAAAGTATTTTTATTATTAGTTTTTTTAGAGTGAGTACAATATCACGATATCAACGAAAGTTTAAATTCAAAACTGTAAGTTTCGGATACAATTGAGAAGAAAAACATCGAGAATGTACGAGAATATTGGTAAGTGCGTAAAAGCGTGAGAAAAATGAAGATTATTCTGTAAGGTTTAAGTCTATTTGATGCGAATAGCGCATTGTTGCATCATGATTTTCTCCATATACGAAATTGATTAACTTTTTTTTCTATGAACCGCTACCAACCTGTGAAGTTCGAGATAGGAGAAACATGAAAATATTATATTATGATGCGTATGTTGATCTCGGAGGACCGAGTGTTACCATTTACAATGATAGGAAAATTTATTTTTTGTGTGTATGTATGTTTGTGTACGTGATGAATAGTGTCACTTGATTACAAATAATACCTCGAAGATGAATGAATCGATTTTTACAAACTTAAATTTAGGGCTTATCTCATTTTTCTTTAAATTACATCAGGATCTGACTTCAGGTTCCAGAATTACAGGTTGATGAGTGAAGAAAAAAATTCTAAAGGCTTAATATGTAAAGACATGCTAATTTCATTCAGCCAGTCAGTTGAATCTTCCCTTTTATAGGTCCTGTTAGTTGATGACCACTTCAACTCACTTTGGCTGTACCAGATCGCCGCCCTCGGATTTGAAAACTCCAAGAGTCTTCTGAGCGGAACTTACTTCGATTTCTCAGAGATGGTTTAGTCAATTTTCAGGATATCAAATTCAAATGAAATGGTCCCATAAAATATTTTTAACATTACCTCAATCTGGCTTCCGGATCAGGAATTATAGGACGATGAACGTTGAAAACTTAAAACCGTCAACGATGTAAAAATATGTTTGTGGTGTAAAGATAATCCAGCAGTTCAAATGGAATCATTATACCTTTCATTTGAATATCAGGAAATCGGTTGATGTGAGTAAAGTGAGAGACCTTTGTTAGCGGCATACCCGAAATCGGAATCCGAAGACCTGTAGAGCCTTAAGAGGTTCTAATAATCAACAAGTAGAAAGATTAATAAATTACTCTTTACTTTTTATACACCCTCGTTGTAAAAAAATTAACTGTACTTTTCTTAATGAAATTACAGCAATTTTCATGATTATATATAGAAAAATACCTTTGTAATCGAACTAGTAATTCCAGAACCGGAATTTCAAATGGCATTTTGAGACACTCAATTGAATGTTTGTTAAAATCGCCGTACATGGGTGAAATTTATGAGCGACCGATTGCTTTCAACAAATTCTATAGTGCGTCTCGCCGAAGAACACTCGCCAGCTAGCAAGCTCCTTGGGATAGTGATGATATGGGTCGGTGGATGCACTCAATTATTCCTAAAAATTGACGAAGGTATGGTTTGATGGCCAGACTCATGTCCAATTACTACACGTTAGATGCACATAGGACTTTCCGACTTGTGCTTGTGGCGAAGGTTACCGCGATCAATGTCGTTTGGACATGCGTGGAGTATCGTGATGTCATTTAATTAAGACCATTGGAGTTCCAATTTAGTTTTTATTTTATGTTAGACTCCTTCCTCTTCCTTGATAAAAACAGTGTTCAGATTAACTAATGAATACTAATATGATGTTCGAAATGTATTAGGTTTAAAGTACCAAGTACGGTGAAGAAAAAATTATGTATATTGCCTTATGAAATAAACGTATTCATGAGAAAAAACTTGGACAAAAGCTAGCGCACGTATTTTCATTCTTTTTGCACATATCATCTTGTAACTCCGGAACCGGATGTCATGTTCAAATAAAATTCTGGAATTTAGTATGGGACCACGGAACTTTTTATTTAAATTCATGTTCATGGAAATCAGCCATCTATGAGAAATTGACCACAAAGTGCCAACTATGTGACGGTGTACTGGCCGCCAACAGATTGTTGATATGAGGGGGTTTTGGTACCGCATGGGTACTGGTTTTGTGATACGTTTCGCCTTCGGCTCATCAGTGCGTCAGCGGTAGCTCCCTAAATAACAATAGAAAAACTGATGATGAAAAAATTTCCAGTGATCCAATGACAGATTCTTTTTGTTTACTACTTTACGCTTTCATTTATTACGGAACAGTCCTGTATTTTTCGATAATTTTTCCAGCGCAGTTTAAAAGAATTAGTTATTATTCTTTGCATATAAACAAAGAGAATCTGTCATTTGCACTTAGGTCGCAATGATTTTTTTAGAGATTTTAAGGGGTTGTTATACTATGCTCATTCATTCTGATTCATGTTTACGTATGAAAGCATTCTACTAAGAAGCTTATCCAAGGAAAAGAAAAATATGAAAGTCAGCTGATAGAACCAAAAGATTCGTGAATTACGATTTTTTTGTTTTCAATATGTTTATACTTAAGAAACTTATGTGACCCCAAAGTACCTAGGATATTCCTAAGAGTCACGTTTCGAGTCTTCAATATTGATTTCCAATTGATGTTCAACGACTACTTTGTTTTGCGATATACTGCTACGGTACCAGCGGTAGTAAAAATACAAAAAAAATCTAAATGCAACATCGTTTGCTTAGATTTCGATTTTCACTAGGATAAAAGATACAAATGAAAGATCATATGTTGTAAGCACCCTTCCGGATTTTAATGAAATTTTCCGGACATGTAGAACCTCCCCACATACGCATGGCTGCCAGACGGCTGACTAAACGCTGCCAGCGGGCAAAATATGACCGGCAACCATTCTGGTGACCGACTGCCTCACTGCTGCCAGACATACACCTCAAACGATACAGAAATTTTTGACATTTTCAGCGAAGGTGAATAGATGAAAACGCTCGGCTACCTAAGATACAGGCTACTATATTTTACCGAATTGGATTTGACAGCCGTCACTGATTAAATTTTGGTAGCCGTCTGGTGTCCATGGCTGCCCAGGTAGCCAAAAGGCCATGCGGGTGTTTGCATACTTTGTTTGTTTACATCTAGACTGTCTTTTGAGAATGGTTCCGGAACTAAAGCGTGATAAGTCGAAAATTACCAATTTTATTAGTATTTTTCCACGAACGATGGTTAAAAATAGGTACAAATACCATAAAACTGTCTGATAAATTCTTCTAGTTTGCAGAGCTTGTTAGTTTGTGGGCATGAAAACTTAATTCGGTACTACTGGTCCCCTCTTTTTCTGTTCCGAGTGGAGAAGAAAAACTCCTAAAACTAAATTCACTTCGATTTCTCTGCGATGCTTGAACCGATTTTCACAAATCTTGATTTGAATTAAAGTTCATACTGTCTTTAAAGCTGCTATGAAATTTCATCCGGATCCGACTTCCAGTTCCGCAGTTACAGGGCGATGAGTGTCAAAGTTTTCAAATCGCCATATAGAGTGACAATATGTACAACACCGAAAGAAGAAGAAAACACAAAACGAACAAGGCGTGCTTTGTTCCATATTAGGTCATATTTGTTGGTAGCAAACGAACCAACTTCGGCTATTCCGTTCATCTGAATCCGGTTTCGGAAGAATTGGAAACAGTGATTAAAAACTGAAAACCTGTTTTAATCCACCTAGTGGTGTAATGATGCCTTTCTCATATCAATTATACTATCATATATAATACTGTTATAATCTTCAAAATAATTTTCTTCGATTCCTAAAAACAATAACCGAAATCGGTTTGTTTGACCGTCTGCTGATAAAAAACTATTAAGTGGAGAAGATTTGAGGTCGATTTAGAAAACTTTTTACGGTTTTTCGTCCTTTTCAATGATGGTATACAAATTTTAACACACTTTACCCTATATTTCCGGATCCGGAAGTCGGATCCAGATGAAATTCAGGAATTACGTATGGGACCACAGGACCTTTCATTTGAACCTAAGTTTATGAAAATCGGTCGCGCCATCTATGAGAAAAGCTAGAAAACATATTTTCATTTTTTTTGCACATTTTACCCCATAACTCCGGAACCGGAAGTCGGATCCAAACAATATTCAGGAATTTTGAATGGGACTACAAGACCTTTCATTTGAGTTTGTGAAAATCGGTTCATCCATCTCTGAGAAAAGTTAGTGCACTTATTTCCACAATTTTTTGCACATTTTACCCCATAATTCCCGAACCGGAAGTCGGATCCAAATAATATTCAGGAATTTTGTATGGGACCACAAGACCTTTCATTTGAATCTAAGTTTGTGAAAATCGGTTCAGCCGTCTCCGAGAAAAGTTAGTGCAAAAAAACGTTACATACCCACATACGCACATACACACACACAGACATTTTGAGTACTCGACGAACTGAGTCGAATGGTATATGACACTCGGCCCTCCGGGCCTCGGTTCAAAAGTCGGTTTTCACAGTGATTGCATAACCTTTCTATATGAGAAAGGCAAAAAGGATCTCACTCACTTTTCTTGGAGATAGCCAAATCGATTTTCACAAACTTATAGGTTCAAAAGAAAAGCCTTACAGTTTCATACGGAATTCCTCATTTCTGTGGATACTACTTTCGGTTCCGGAACTACAGGGTAAACAGGATTAATAAAGTTTGTGAGATTAGGTCCGAACAAACTTTCCTATTTCTATTAAATAAACAGTTGTTTTTGCGAATTTCACGGTTATATTTATGATGTAATGAGTAATATGAGAAAGGCATCATTACACCACTAGGTGGATTAAAATAGGTTTTTAATATACTAAAATCGGTTGTGCAACTTATCACTGTTAAGTTTTACGATACTACCGAAAAAATAACTATAAAACAATTTTTAGTATATCTAAAACAATTGTACAGCAAATCACCAACTTGCCCACGTTGCACAAGTAGTTATGAAAGCTCTGCAAAAATTTTCACATCGTTATGTAAACACGAAGTAACTAAAACAATTGTTCAACTTATCAAATAATTGTATCGGACTCAATATATGCCGAAATGGCTGTATATCTCTTGTCTCTTGTAAAGATAAAAATAGTGTAATTATGCTCTCCGCAAGGCAAAAAATGATAAGCCGTTTTGAAAACCTCGCAGTAAAAACTATTTTGCTGCCGAGTCCGCATTGTCTTGACTGCCTCATAAAGTTTTAGGTCAGTGTGTGCAGTTTTCTTCATTTTTAGAAAAAAAAAACAATTTAAAACTTGCTAATAAGTTGTACCAGATTTATCTGCTTTAAATGAACGCAAAACTTGCCGACATGAGAATATTATCATAAAAGTTGCAGGAATACAGCATTACATTATGAAGCATTACGCAATGAAAACAAAAATCAATCAGATAGTTTGTATTCAGTTTTCATCTCGCGAAAAAATGAACAAACCTGACATCTTTTTTCAAAGATTTTGAACGAAAAGTTAAGTTCATCATAGTTACTCTCATAGTTATATATTACCGCTTGAGCAACTTGTTTTTGCTACTCCACCACATGAGCTTACCAAAATAATACCTACAATGCGTATCACAAATGTCGGGTTCACTAAGATGAATGACTAAACTGTATTGTTGTTTAAGCCAACTAGTTTGATAAAAAAAACAAAATTTCTCTTTTCAATATTTACATGTTTATATTTCCTTTTATTTAGGTAAAATAAGTCATTACGTTGGGTGAACCATTTTCTTTTCAACACACTGTTACCCTCGATGCCATATTGGAAAATATTGAAGAAAAATTCATGAATATGATTAAAATCGTCTGAAAAGGTGTATGAATGTTTGATAGCTTTCTTATACATATTTTAAACACTATCCCGATCATATTCATTGAAAAGAATAGATTGTTATTTTCTTAGAAATTAATGTGCAATCATCAAAACACGTAAATTCCAAGGCGCTTGACAATTTTAGGCGTACGAAGACATGTTTCACCATAAAAATGCAGTTCCTTGTCGATTTTCTATTTACTAAATAAAAGATCAATTCTACAATATGTAGTATTACCATTTCTTCATGTTGCTATGTTTTTGTAAAAATCAATTCAATTCTTGTTTACATTACGTAGTAGTTCCCATGAGTTTCACAATTGTTTTTTCGCTGATTCAATTGCTGCATTTGTAGTGGGATCGATGCATGAGTTTTTGTATTAGTTGTTCTTACTTATAAGACGTCTTATGCTTTATGCGTCAAATTATATAAAAAATGTAAAATGCTAACTTATGAGTTACAATGAATGCTGCAGTCAGTTTTCATGAAAACAAATTGACAATTTAAAGTCACATCATGGGTTTTAAAACACTTCACGTGAAAGCGAAATAATTGACCTATTTGAAGGATTTTTAATAGTTTTCACGTTTCAAATGAATTTTTACATACAAACCAATTCGCACCCTCTCATCCTGCTACTAACGCAGAACCTTTGACCAAATGTCATCAGACACACGGGGAGACGCACTTAGTTATCTCACCTTTTGATGACCTGCCAACTCCGAATATAATTTTGTTCGGAATTCTTCTATAGTTAAAAAATGGGCGCTGTCATAGGATGCTTGTACATGAGCAGCATTCAATATCGAAGGGAAAGATTCTTGAATAATTCCGCAGTAATATTTCCGCATACGAAATAAACATCATTACACAACTAGGTGGATTGACACAAAGCATCAGGTACTCGTATAACCGAAGTGTTTTCGTTTGGCTATTGACAAACAAAAGTTTTCAGGCCATTTTTCAAGTTTTCAAATGTCGTTTGCCTGACAGCATGTGTTTCCGGAACCGGAAGTGGTACAAAAGACCTTCCAACTGAATCTTAATTTGGGAAATTAAGTGTCGTCATCTCACAGAACAATGAGCGATATTTTTAGTGATATAAACATACCCACAAATAATCCCTCTCACTTGCACACATGAAAACACATACACTGGTCAATTTGATTCACTGAGTAGTTTTGAATTTTATTCTAGGCCCTACGAATAAGATTTTAACTGTCGGGATTCCGAGTGATTGTATGACAGAAGCAAACTTTTATTCAAAGACTTCTTCGATTACTGCGGCAAACATTCATAGTTAGCTATATTTAATAATAATTTAATACATTCTTAAATAGGTTTTAAACATTGTTCGTTGTTCAGATAAACAGTTCATACATATTCGTGGTACATGACTAGCGCCTACAGTAAATCATAGAAATCTGGCAGATTTCATATTCTCAAACATACATTAGTTGCTCTTCAAGAGATTGGTTAGCAGAAGTTCATACAAAGGTAGCGTACAATGCAATGTAGTTGTAAGCGGGGCTTCTGACATTAGAAAATATACAAATAGTAAAAGATGACCTATAGCACAGCTTTCTGGCATATTCAAATTACACGTGTGTTGCAAACGTGATTGAAATTAAATAATGAGATAACTTCGTTATCTGTTAGTCAAATTATCTATGCACCAACGTAATAAAAGTATCTTTGAATGAATGAATCAGATAAATAAATTATAAATGTTTTAGAATAAACCTTTTTATATAGTTTCGAAGCCGGTCACCCCTGTGAAATGAATGTATTTGGTATTTTGAAAATTTGTTATTGTATTTTGAAAGTTTTCATGGATTAGGAATACAATTGTACAACATGTGGTTTAATTATACAAGTAAGTTCTTTCAGCAAAGTTTGAACAAAGTGTATCGCGGTCACAGAAGTGACCAAACTTCCATATTGGTACTAATTTTCGTGAAAAAGTTCCCAACTCAACATCCGAATCATTTAAATCGGCATGAGACCAAACGCTCAGGAAGCTATTAAAACTGTTTTTAGAATTGGAAACAGTTCCGAACAAAAAAAACCCTCGCTTCTGTTACCGTTTAGCCAATCCGCCGCAACCCGCTGCTCCAGTTTATGAGAGGATCCCCCGCTACAAGTAGGATTTGGGTGCGGTGACAGAGTGGAACGAGAGAGAGAGAGCGAGACTTACCCCAAAACAGGAAGATTGCCATAGGCACGTCAAAGAGCATAGAGAACCGATCGAAGGTGTTTTGAAGTAATGAAACGCCAGCCCGGTCTAAAATGTGTGTAGCATAAAGCTTAAACCTGAACCGAATGCGCAAACGAAAGAGACGCAAACGCAACTTGGACGGGATTTTTTCCGCTGGTTGAGGTGTCGCGATTGGTTCTCGCGGCACTTTTTCGCTATACTGAGCTGGTGTTGGTAAGGCGGTAAACGAAAACAGCGCCTTTTCCACCTACTGGGGTATAAAACCGATTGTAAAATTACCTTTTAATACAGTTTTCTTAGAGGTTTCGTGGCGTGCACAAATCGTTGAGGTATCCTTACAAGTGCCGTGGTTTGATTAGTGCAGTGTTCGTTTGGTGTGACAGGGAGTGCGATTCTCAAGTGTTGAACATTGGTAGTTCAGAGTAACAGGACATTGGTGTTTCGAAGGCGGAACGAAAAAGTGAAACACTATGATGTATAGCATAGTTTTTGTGGTTGCTTTATTTGGAGCCGGTATGTAGTAAAAATATTGAACAGTTTTTTTCTCTAAATTGTGCTGGAAATAGGAATCACCATGACTGCTATTCAGGGTGATCAACTTATATAGAAAAGTGTCGCAAGGATCCAAACTATTACTTGCATGCTGTTAGAGTGAGAACACACGAGGAAAAGTGCAACTCTGGGTTTGGTACGGTAAATGAACAGATCTGGGACTGATGATATTGGCGAGGCTTTGCAAACTACAAACGTTGAATGACTGAAGAGTGAAAGGAACAGTTTCGATTCAAACAAGTTACAATCGATTGGAGGAAGAAAAACTGGGAAACATATATTACCACTGATTGCGATCTACTTTACACGCTGGCTTGTTCGTGTGGGGTAGATATGGTTCTGTTTTGTGAGATATTGTGATGTACAATTCCGACAAACGTGGACTACGTGATGTGTCTGTTGTGCAGAATTATTTCAATGTATCTTGAAACTCGGATCTCCGGATTTAAATGCATTTTTAGTAAAACTGTTATTGCTGGTGCTGAAACAGGAAAAAAAAATACTTTGTCCGTTTACATGATGTGTTTGAACAGTTACAGAAATGACGGATTTACCTTAATTTTTTTTTTGAATGCCAGTTATTCGTTGGAAGACATAATGTGGCTTGAATATATTTTTGAGTGTCCGAATAAGTGGTTTAGTTAATGATTTAAAAATATTTGTATCTCCTGTTGAATTTCAAGTTTTTCGTGATGGAAATGTTGTTTTCGTTTCATTTTCAACACTCGCAAAGTAATTGAACGAAATTCAGCACCCAAGCAGAGAGTGCTTCAAGTACAAGTACTAATACAATCTTCCACAACTATCGATGGTATAAGAAGAAGACCAAAGTTTAATATATCATTCGGATTTTATTGTTTATTTTTCGACAAATTAAATTTTTGGGTCTTTTGTATTTGTATATGACAATCAAGAAGATGGGCTACTAGTTTTGCTCTTTTTATGTATTTTTTAAAGAGTAGCTGAAAGTTATAGTACACGTTTTTAAAGAATTTTGTGAATTTTTGGAGGAGCTACATATACTTTGCATTATGTTGAGTATTGTCCTTCATACACGGTTCGTTTGCAAAAGTCAACAAAAAACCTTCTCGTTTATTTATCAAGTGATTAGAGAATCAAAAATATGAGTATAAATTACTGAAATGCCCCCCTTTATTTTTCGCAAAGCAACCGATTTTACTGTAACCGTTTTTTTTAAATAGTTCATATATCCACAAACATGTTTGCAAAGCATTTCTACAGTATTTGTAGTTTGTATAATATTTTTAGTTACATAAACATTCAGAAAATTTTGTATTGTAATGCATCCTGACACTAGAAATTTTATTCGAATTGTACGAAACTTTCCAAAATTATAAAAAACTTTTATTTGACACAAAATACAGCAAATTTTTTTTAAATTTTAAATTGTAAGTCTTTGTCTATTAACATTTTTCAATCAAATTGAATTTAAAGCATTACTTCGGTGTGATATTCGTTGCGTTCTGGTATCCAATATTAACAATAAGAGAAAACATAGAGTTTCGGAAATATTTGATGCTTTGTGTACGTACGCCGCTGAAATCTGTACTGCGCGAGTGAGTCGGCAGTGTTAGGGTGGTTCGGGGTACACATTTCTTCCGGCGCGCGTTTCAAATTGTTTTGCTGATTTTGAAAGTTTTGTTTGAAGTTATTTTGAAAGTTATATGTTTGAAAAATGTTGATCCAAAATAAGGTAAAATTGAGGGATTTTAAAAAGTTATATTTTGTGACAAAAAATGTTTGCAAAGTTTCGCATAATTCGAATAAAAACTCTAGTGTTAGAATGCATTGCAATAAAAAAATGTCTAAATGTTCATGTAACTAAAAATATGAAAAAACATTACGAATATTCACGAAATGTTTTGCAAACATGTTTGAGGATACATGAACTATAAAATTAAAAACAGTTACAAATTGTTGCAACAAGAAATAATAATCAAAAGCTCAATATTATTTGTGAAATCATTTTAGAAAGTTAAATATGATGAAAATACTTCAGAGAAAATATTAATGAAAGTTTACCAATCCTAACCATAAATTTGGCATTAAATTGTCAGAAAATATCCAATGGCAAATTTTCATATGCTTTACTATAACTAATCAATAAAATTCATATATCGATTGCGTTTTTATTGTTAATATATTATTATTGTGTAGAATAAACATAAATTTAAATCTTCCGATTTCCGGGCCTCCTGAAAAAGTTCCTTTCCCCCTCTCTACTCTTCATCAAGGATAATATATTGACGTTCCTCATCTGATATATATACCTTGATTAAAACCAAAACCAGTGTTCGAAACGTCGGACAGTATAGACAAGCCATCATTATTTACTAGGCCTATAAAGCCGAATATATTACTATACTTAGTCTATGTGGATTATAAATGTTGAATAAAACTTCACTATAAAACACTATTTCAACTACTTTGTCTGCCGAAGACTTAAATAAATCGATTGAATCATAAACAAAACATTGAATTTTATCAATGCATTTCGACATCGAACCTGCTTTTCGGCTTCAGTAGCCAATCTAGTATAATAATAATATGCGATAAAGATTCGAAAAGATTCGTCGCATTAACATTTCCGGATCGTTGATTGCTTTTCTACAGTAGACGAAAAGCGTGACAACTTGTGTTTCCTAGTTTCTTAAATGTATTGAAAACCGATTTATAGATTTCCGTGTGATCCTTGAATTCGCATATTTCACACAAAATTATACATTATTCCAAAATTAGAATTTGCAGTAGATTTCGGATGTGACGGTGCCAGCTGCGGAATGGAATCGATCTGCGTGCGCAGCAGAGGCAATCAAATTTGTCGAATCTGACAAAAATCGAAGCAAATCATTGCCAGGCAAGGTAAGGCAAGGAAAAACTCATTAGCAAGTTTTGGGTTTCGAGCTGCTAGCTGCTGGGTGTCCCAACGCGAATGTAGTTGACCTTGAAGACCTGAAAAAAAGTTGCCACTAGCGAAAGGCGAACCAGCTGCCCGCCCAGGTGTTGTGTAACAGTGTAACACATTTTTCGGCCAAACTGGTTTCGCAACGGTCCGATTGGATTTCATAAATTAGATTATCAACTGAAATGTGTCTCTTTCAAGGTGTGGTCGGTAGTATAATCTGACCGGGCCTATGCTAGTTTGTGAAATGGAGATTGTATCCAGTATCCCGTGATTGTGTGTCAATTGGTCTAGATCTAGTCGGAAATATTGCTCACATGGTCTGTTGAATAACCGTTGAATTAGTATGCATCAGAGTGGCGATCAGCGACCTCGTCATCACGTCAGTTGAAGTAGCATCACAGAACAAGAGGCTATAAAATAATTTGCCACTCTCACTCGTCCGGTGTGTTGAGTTTTTTTTCTTCTGTGTATCAACGCATAAGCTGCGATAATGAATAAATTCAGCATGCTTTAGATTCCATACACGTTTCGGATTATTCACAACGTTCCTCGCTTATTCACGAGGGGCTCACTCGCGTTGTGGTTATAACATCGGCGATTTATGAATTCGTGCAGTTCGTTGACAGCTCTATCACTCTCTGCTTTCCCGGTTGACAAATGCGTGATCGAATTATTCAATTTGCCGGATTCTAATCTTGTTCCCGAGTGTTGGACCTGTAATGTCCCTTTTTGGAAGCGGAAAGATGGCATATCATTTTCCTTCGCAAAAAGCCACACGAAGTCCGGTAAAGTGCACTGCAGCACAACTTTGTCGATGATGTCGAGTTGTTCGTCTTAATGAGGCTTTGTCCATCAAAGATAAGTGCTAATACCTTGGCACAAAAACTAACCGCCTGTGGAAATCCTCTGCTTCCTTGTACGTTATCCGGCGAAGAAATACCAGCTCGGGGAACTTCACCTTTTTCCGTTTACTAACTGAGGCAGACAACAAACGATAAAGTGCTTTTTCATTACTGTATCACTTGTACCTTCTGTCTTTCTTCTCTGCTGACTCGCATACTGCAAACTGTTTGAACCATTTGAACTTAGCCTCTCCCTAAGCACTCCAGATCCAGTCGAGATTTTTTTCATTAAGATAAAGTTAGTTGCTATTTTGTTCGAACCGGATTTCAGTCAACACTTGGGTCTGCCTACATTGCTTCTTCTCTTACTCATCGAATGCCGAATCGGAATCAGTATCTATGTCCCAAACGTGCACCGTCCGTCGATCCTGGCACTGCGAAGAAAAGCAGTAGCAGATAATCGTCTAATGAAAATCGGTGCAATTTTCCACCAATTAAGTATCGATCTTTTTTCTTCGCTGCTGCAAAATGTAAGATTTATTGTTATGCTCGTTGGTATTTTTTCTCAGCATTCCTAAACCGCTATGGTTCACGTGTTTGACAATGGAATTTCACTTTTCTTGTACATGTTTCAAGTCGAACTGATTAGGTCCGATTAACTGAGAGGTGTTGAATGACTGGAAAACATCTTACGGCCATTCGTTTCGAGTACCAAAACATGCTAGACGTGAAGATGGTTCGTGAATGTGTTGGATGCTGCGAAAGGTAAAATTCAATTTCTCCCAAGATCATCATCATCATCATCATCATCATCATCACCATCACCATCATCATCGTTCTCTCAAGTACTATTTTGTTCAATTATTGCAAACTTAACTCAAGCAGGCTTGAGCTTTTCCAGTGCTGAAGTATTTATACTGCGTTTGTTGTTTCCCAGCACTCCGGAAAGTGAATGGAAGCGTGATTAAATTATTTTGCATCTGCATGAACCGACCGACCAACCGAACGTTTGGCGACTGGCTGAAGTTGTTGGCAGACTTTGACTGCACTTGCCGAATTTTGGCATTTCGGAGCAATCAAGTGCACTTAAGTGGGGAAGCAAAGGCGGTTGTTTGGAAGTGCCTAATGATCCGGAAATAGGAACGGATGATAGCTATTTGTCCCTGTGTGTTTTTTTTTGTGGATTTTGATTACTGACTGCCAACCATCAAACGTTTTCGAAGTCAAATCGAGTAACTTGAAACATTCATCGATTTGCAATAGCGCTTCCTAGGCTACAAATTGACCTCGGGAAACATTCACTAAATGAAGAGCGAAACCCAATCACTTGTTTCGTTGAATGTAGGTTGCAGCAAGCAAGCGACCATCTGCTTTTAGTGTAGATAAACGGAATTTCATCCTTAATTATTTGAGGGTGAAATGATCCGCGTGAAGAGGTTTACTTTCAATAGTTATTCATAACCGATGGTTTCGTCAGCTGCTAATATCAATCAACACTTTTACCGCTATCATTCTATACCGGGAATCTAACATTTTGCAGAATTGTTTGATTATTACGATAAAGTGATTAATTAACGATAACTTGATGCCGTTGCTTGATGGGTCGGTCAGCCTCAGTGCTCAGCACATCCTTTAATTGATCACCAACCTTCACGAGGACAGCACACCGTTGATGGACATATTAGTTTTCCAGTAATTAAATTAATCAACCGTATCAATCTCCAGTTCCTATATCAAGAATATCTACTGACCAACTCGTGGGATATAGCGAGGTGAGTCTCAATCATGTTCCCATGGAGCGCAAGGTGTTTGCTAATTAATAATATCTCATCACTTATGCAGCATGTTTGGGGATGGAATGGGTGGAGGGCCGGAAAATGCACAAATCTGTCAAATGTTTAATTATTGTAATTAAATATATCTCCATCGAATGGCACCTTTGAGGGAGCTTTAGATATCAAAAATCAATAATTAACTATTCTGCCACTTACACTGCCAGAGGCTTTGGTGACTAATTATTGATAGTCAAGGGAGATATCTGGAAAACATCAACCATGGGCGTGCGTGATGTGGCGGCCTTCATGAAAGATTAATTTACCGGCCTTTCACCGCCAGACAACGCCTACCGTGCGGGTTGGAACAATGATCTCCAAGGGAAGAGCCTGCTTTGTTGCAGTTCATTCTAGCGTAAGGGCCACGATGCGGACGCATTGGGTCACCGAGATTACTGAAAGGGGCGCGGAGAACTAGATTGATTAACTGAACAATCGGGCAGAGCAATATGTCGCTACCGTGGGTTGTTTGTAATTGGTTTCTATTCCAGGGTGGTGGAATGCAATCTGTGCACTTTCGATCGGATTAAGCATTTTGCTGGTGGTCATTGGCAGCCAGTGTTGCCACATTTACAAATTTTACAGAAACGGCACCATTCCACATCTCCAGAAAGATCGTTCTGCATCTTTCTGGAGATGTGGAATGGACTCGCGATATTCAAGCGCTGAAGTAGAAAAGTTTT
Source organism: Malaya genurostris (assembly GCF_030247185.1). Lineage (NCBI taxonomy): Eukaryota > Metazoa > Arthropoda > Insecta > Diptera > Culicidae > Malaya > Malaya genurostris. The sequence continues at coordinate 76,334,693 of NC_080570.1, read as the reverse complement.
AAATTGGGTGTTCAGCCACAAGTAATGACTTTTCAGCCCTATTATATATATATGATTTGGTTATTACCATGAGGACATCATTTGTTTCCTCAATTCTGAGATTTTTGTGTAGGGAAAATTCTAAACCTACTTGTATTGTGTAATGGGGAAAAGGAACTTATATACTAACTTACTAACTAATACACACGGAACGACCGAAATTAGCTCTGCGCCTAATTCGTATTACTGTTTTTGAATTAGTTGATTCTAACAACAAAATTTCCAAAATAACTATAAAATTAGTTAAAATGTAGAATTTACTGTGCTGAAAAAAACTCTTATTTTTAGAGAATGTGTTTAGTTGGCGAATATTCTGGACACAAACCAGCAATATTTCAATCCAACACGAAATTCTCATTGACAACTAATTTCGTTATTAAAATCAGAAACTTTGATTCTATTTATCTATCACCGTCATTACTGAAGGACAGCAGTGTCAAAGCAAAACAATCCATTAAAAAGCTAAAAGGGACAGTCTTGTTGAAACTGCTCGCAAATTGTTTAGATGTTTTTCGCATGTGTTACGTAAACTGTTAGTGGAAAGTGTATTTATTCAGAATTTGTGCGCACTTGAAGCGATTGTGCGTAATAATGTTTTTACGCGGAACAGTGATGTGAATTTCGAATGTTTCACTCTAATTGTGATGAAGGTTTTTTGTATCTTCAAACCTTCCGAGCTGCGCCGTCCGGTGTACTATTTGTATTCGGTTTTTGTTTTCCGAGTGCTCAAAGTTTTCAGTGAGAATGAAGAAACAGTGATTTAGAAGAAAAAAAATTCAAAAAGATGTTTACGTTTCGTTTATGTCTTTTTCTCCAACACAACATCGTATTTATACCTGCCAATATAGAAAAGACAACCGCGTCTGAATTTTTTTTCGGCAGTAGTGTGCCATCTAGTGGCTAGTAGTCATTAAGGTGTTACCGTTTCGGTGACAGGGCGCCATATAGCTGCAGATTGCAGAAGCCAATTCAACCATTCATATTGGTTGAAAACAACATTATATTTCTTTAATTCAACTAAAAAATTAGTTGACTGGATATGAAGTGTGCCTTAGCTAAGAAATGACAGTACGTTTAATTTGTGAATTCAACTAAAAAAAATAGTCATTTCAACAAATATTTTATTATTATTAAGGGAATGAGAATAAAAAATCTAAATCAGCAAAAGTAAGATTTTTTTAGTTGTTTTAGTTGTTGTAACTAACTAAAATCAGCAAATCAACTAAATTTTTCGCGAAAATGCTGATTTCGGTCGTTCCGTGCAGAGAGCGAATCGATTCAATTGAAGATAGCATCGATTTTTGTCGGAATTTGCTTATAATATTTTGTGACATTACATCTAATGGTTCTATATTTGTGAGTCTGTGTAACTCATTTGTACTAAACCAGGAAGGACGCTTCAAAATCATTTTCAGAATTTTACTCTGAATCCTTCGAAGCGTTTTCTTCTTGGTGGAACAACAACTTGACCAAATCGGTACTGCATAAAGCATGGCTGGTCTGAAAATTTGTTTATAAATTAACAATTAGTTGTTTAGACAGAGCTTAGAGTTTCTGTTTATAAGAGGATATAAACATTTAATATATTTATTACACTTTGCCTGGATTCCTTCGATGTGATCCTTGAAAGTGAGTTTTTTGTCGTACGTTAAACCTAAGTATTTAGCTAAGCTTGATCGTTGATCAGACCATGTCAATTTCAAGCCATTCAATTTGATAATGTGATTATTGTTTGGTTTAAGAAAAAAAGCTCTTGGCTTATGAGGAAAGATAATTAATTGCGTTTTTGCTGCATTTGGTTTAATTTTCCATTTTGACAGATAATCACTGAAAATATTTAAACTTCTTTGTAGGCGACTGTAGATCACTCTTAGATTTCTACCTGTGGCTAACAGACTTGTGTCGTCACAGAATATCGATTTCTGACAACCAACTAGAACTGTTTAAGAGCCCCTTACAGGTTCAATTCAGAATTTGTATGGAGAACCAAAAACCCGCAGAATTTACATGTATAATACTCAGCCCGTTGAATAGTAGTCATGTGATAGTAGAGTTTGCAATGTGCAATGTAGGATGCTCGGAATTAAGCGAAATATGAAATGCTGAAATCTTTGATTTGAATTGGACATACAATCACTAGATTCGATCGTGAGCCATTCGAACTAAGTGCCTTTGAACCAGCCTGACTATCGGAACCAAAACAAATTTGTCTACCAGAGATACTCTGCTGTAGTGCGAATTGTACACACCACTCATAAACTCGAATATTTCTGCTTGAAGCACAGTTCAGTATCCACTTAGTGGATAAGATCGGTCTAATCTCATCGCACGACAGTAGACACCAGCGCTAGAACGAGGACTTCATTGTCCAAGTCGATTAGATGTTCAGGTACCCGTAAAATCTAGTCGCCAAGGTTTTTTCGTAGAAGTCTAAAGTGTTTACTAAATCATGTGAAATGCTGTCAGCGCTGCAAGTTACGTCCAAAACCTCTTTTGATCTAGACCTCGCAAAAGTTGGACAATTTACTTGACTGTTTGCTGTTTTGTCAAGCAAAGTCGTGGCATTACATTTCTTTTGTTTAACCTTTCTGTTTCAACAGATATCGCACACGATTTGTAGCGTACAGAATCATTGCATGGCTAGTACTACTATCCTATTGAATTAAAAACCATTTTTGAAGATGTATTATTCAACCTTTCTGAACCATCACTCTGTGAATATGTCATATTAATAGACAGTCTAACTGTGAAAACGAGTTGTGAGCTCTGCCAGGGTAAAGCTCAGAATATTTCTTTCGCGACTGCATTCTTTACACTGTACAATCTGGAAAATATAGATTTTTCTGTATATCTGGCAACCATAATGGCAACTACGAATATAGGTACGATTTTTCTTCCTAAGTCAACAAAAAGGCAAACAAACGTTTAATCTTGGAATTACTCATAAATAAAGCGATTAATTCTGCTTCAAAGAATTATTAGACCCTGTTTTATGTGTTTTGATTTCAGCTATAGATTACTGATATTCCAGGGTTCGAGGCGCACAGCGCTGCATTGTGTTGCATTCATTCGGGCGTTCATGAAGGAGCCGATCGAATGTAGTAGCAAGCATGATAACGTCAGCCATGTCCAAACCTAGTGTCTCATAACACGATAGGCGTAGTTTTCATTGCGTAATGGGTAAGACTGTGGCTATTTATACTGCATACATAAGGACAGAATGTTTTAAAATTTATAAATCTAAAACTAGTGAGAGAAATTGATAATTTTCGATTATCGGATGAATATTTCATTAACATTTCCAACATGTTTGAAGCTTAGACTTGCATTCAGCAAATTTAACTATAATCTCATAAAAAATTTAGATCAAATCATAAACTTATTCACAGTATTTTCAACTCATAACTAACTATGAGCATAGCAATTAGTAATTTCATTTGGTTTTTTTTGCTACACTCGACCGACTTGTGAGCATATATTGAAAATTCGCAATTAAACAGACTTCTTCAACATGCAGATTCTCAAAGCACTCAAGAAATCTCTTCCGTCCTTATGCCACAAACAGCGTTGAAAAGTCAACTTGTCGGGCAGAACACTCGACCCGATGCGAACTGTACCGGTCATCACCCAGTGCAACCATCCACTGGCACTGTTAGGAGCGTCAGTGAGCGATGGTAGGGGCATGTCGAAATATTTATGCGTGACATTTGAACGACGTTTTACGAATCAGCCAGGCGCAAGCAACTGACGGTGGCTGGATGGCACGTGAAAGGTGTCCGTTCTTCGTATCTGTTAGCCAAGACCAGCTCGTGTTGGATTGCGGCAAAAGGGAGACTGTAATTGCTGTTGGCAAACCCGGCAACGCCAAGCGGTATGCGAGCATTAATGGATAATAGAATTTAATTAACACATAAATAAACACAGAATGTACCGCACTAATTCTGGCCACACGCGGTAACAGTACAATCTTCATTCACCATGGGATGCGGAAACATGACGAAAAAGAGGGGTGCCAGGAAAATCACTGCAACACACCGTGTGTGGCATTAGTCTGTGAGCTATGCGTCGGATGAAAGTCTATAAATAAATCTCAGCTACGATCTACAAGGAAACGAAAGCTCTCAATCTAATGCAGTGGTTGGCAGGTCGTACAGCCTTTGATATTGCGTTGCTTCACTGTTTTCATTTGCGACGAAGGGACAAACTGAACAACCGAATTGAATGCAACTTAATTTATACAATTTATACACAATCATCTCGTTCAGTACAGTCCAAAGTGGAAGATTTGACATTTTGAGTGCTACTGCTATACGTCAAGCAATTGATGGAAGGATGTTATTTGTGGCAGACCGGTTCTCATAATCTAATCTAGTTACTTGATTCGCAAAAGGCCAACCGGTCAATCGCACAACTATCCCCAGTCAATTCAAATCGAAGTCATCATTTCCGTACTCCCTGAGCACTGAACCCGGTGGAAAGTGAAAGCCCTCTTACTCGTTAGTTATTATTTGCACAGTCAATTCACTGCAACAATATGCACCTGGAAACCGCAAATGATTACTTCCACTGCTAGCTCCGTCGTTGGTAGTTTTTCTATACCGAGAAGGTCTTGGTTGCCACAAAAACAAATTTGCGATCGCTAAGGGAGGTCTCTGATCTCGTTCCACGTTGGTGAATTGCGAAAAGCTTCGCCAACTCTGATTGCATGCTTGGTCTGGCGGCCCGTGCGACACCGGCAGCATCGAGCGTGGAATATGGCGGTGACTTGGCGTTGTTATGGCATTTCCATGGCGCAACGAACCCCGTCGATCGGCGCTCACATGTTGAAATGGGAGCCATGTTTTGCTGTCATTCAGTGCATGCTTCTTCTGGCTGTACCAGCTCCCAGATGAATACCAAATGAAACAACGTCGCATCTGTTGTGAGAACGACTAAGTGCTGTGCGTGATTGTTCGTATGCATTCTAGTGAGGTTAAGTCAATCCGTTGTTATTGATTTACTTTCAAATTCCCTTGACCTAAGCTACACCCGAAAAGAAAAACGATTGAAATTCAATTCAATGATATTGTTAATTACTTTAATCAAATGTTCAAATCAAATAAAATCAAATCATAGGAAATTCATTATCTGACCGTTCACTATTCCAAATGTGGGAGTTAAATTTTCTCCCATACTTCAAAGATAAGTATTTGAATTGATTGCAAGTTGCAGTATATTTTGTACAGTGCACAGCTACTTGACATAAAAGTGTAACATAGAAAGGTATCGGGTCGGATAGGCTTCAAGTTGAAGGGTAATAACTAATGAGACGTTCGATCCCAGTTTCACGATCGTGTGTCAGCATCAGATCAAGTTCACGATAAAATCAATGGAGAAATCAAAGTTAGAGTACGGTTGAAGCAGGTTTGGTATAATTAACCAACTTGTCGATCAGTAGGAATTGATGTCAACGTCGGTGCGGTTAATCTAAGATATTACGACTTTCTGGATCTCTGTGCGTATATCGTGATTGCTGGCTTTCATCGCTTTCATTTGATGGTAATTTTCAGTCATACGGGCTAGATTGTGCACAACGGATAATTACATAGTAGTTTGTAAAGGCCAGCGACTTTCATATGGCGCTGCCATGTTCCAGTTATACCGGCTCAAGGTGAATGTAGGAAGGAACAAGTGGGAATCCTTTTTTTTTTCTTTATTAACACGAATAACGCAGGTTCATTTGCAACCTGCTTACTCACTGGTCTAATGAATATTAAATACTAATACTCATCTCGCTAGCTGACGTTTTCCCGCCTCCTTTCATAAAATCAGTGCCCTTCTGTTGGTAGGCTGCTTTCTTTGTACAGTAGGATTCACTGCTATGGCAGACCTACCGAGAAAACTGCGGGTGAGCGAAATTACCAAGCGGATAACCTTTTGAGTACCAAGGGACAGGAATTTGCATCTCATCGTTAATTGAACAGGAACACAAACGAAAATAATGCAGCTGACCATAGCTGTCACGAATAATTGATGGATACCGAAAATAGGAGATGATCACATTTCATAGAGCTCACAAATGAAATTTCACATTTATTTTGATTTGATATAAAGAAAAATGACGTCTCTCAGTCCAAGCAGCAGTCCCGGAACGGGTTAACATCACTGGTACTCTAGAACCGTTCGTACGTTTCACAGTTTATCTCTATTGTCACGAGATCTAATGTGGAAATGTATATTCATTATGAATGTGTAGGAGGAGCAACGTAAGTAGTACGGAGACATTTTCTTCCGTAAACAGAGCAACGGAATGAAATATTGATATAGAGCCGCCCTGCTGCTTCCCGTGAGAAAGTATACGTATGTGCGATCCCAAGGAATAACCGTTTTTACTGGCAAAGAGAGTTCCGTACTTATTTATAGATTCCACTTCCTGGCACTATACTGCTGGGAAACAGACAAGAGTCGTGCATCCAGCTGACAACGTCACTGGGTCCCATCACTGGCAGTAGCAGCATATTTTAGTTCGCATCACATGCCCACTACAGCATAGAACGGAAGGGCTCAATTGTGCTACATTTTCATCATTGCCGCACACAACGTTATGAAAGCAAAATGTCATTCTGTGCAGACGTTCGCAATGAAAGATGATTAGTGACTTGAAAATTTACTCGTAATTAGGATATTTACTTATCCATGGTTGATATGGTCCCAAATGTAACTGCAGTCAGCGATGATCGATGGTTGAAGATATATCCGGTGATACCATGAAAAATTCACACGATTCTATTTTGACGGCATCGAAGTTGTTGCCGTCACCACATTCTCCTACCTTTCTCGTAGTAGATCAAATATGGAGTCTGAGTAAATAACCAGTTATGGCTATAAATACAAGTTCCATACGGTAAAGGTTTATTTCAGTTTTATGGAGCTAAAATTCATCCACATGGTATGTGGTTTGGTTATGGTTATAGATACATTATTACCAGTGTTATGAAAATATCAAATTATCGAATATCACCGCTGAGAAAAAAAATCGATTATCACACGAAAAGGGTATGGACAAAATGTCATCGCGTTCAATATCACTATAGTGATATTCCTTAAACTCACACATAATAATGTAATGATAACCATAACCATGATTTCACTAAAAATGATGATATTCAATATGGTTGAAGATGTATTGAAAAATAAATTTCAAACTAATCTTAATATGTCATGCTGTCATTAAAATCAATTATAATGACAATAATAAGAAATCAATCGCAAAGCATGCTACAAGCAGCAGTTTCAAAAATATTAACACATTTTACTTGAATTTTATACACAGAAATAACAGGAGCGCAGTACATTGCTAGAGCGAACGTTCAAATCAGCCCGTTGGCAAAAATAGAGCGTTCTACCAAGTGCTCTCGTAGCCAACGTCCGAACAAAATATACAGGGTCCGCCATGTAACTTTTTTTTAAAACATGCAATAAACCACAAACGGTTCATCCGATTTCAAAATTTATTTTTTCATATTAAAGTACAATCCTTCCGGTTAATTGTGGAATATAATTTTATTCAAATGGCTGCCTCGGCTGGCCTTGCAGTACGCCATACGGTCGGTCCAGTTTTTTAGTACATTTTCGATTGTATGCAGCTTTATTTCAGCTATGGCTGCACGAATGTTGTCCTTCAAGGCTTGAATTGTCTCTGGCTTGTCCACATAACACTTATCTTTGACAGCCTCCCAAAGATCTAGTCTAACGGCGTCAAATCACAGCTCCGAGGCGGCCAAATAACATCCGAATTTCGACTGATAATTCGATCTTCGGAGACTGTGCGTAGAAGGTGCCCAAATGGTGTCCAAGTCTTCCTCTTCAAGTAACAGGAAGAACCAATTGCTAATCATGGCGCGGTAGTGCTCGTAATTGACGCAATTGGTGGCGGCGGCTCCTGCCTCATTTTCGAAGAAAAATGGCCCAATGATGCCGCCATACCAAAATCCGCACCAAACCGTCACTCTAGAGGATCCATCGGCTTCTCCATGATAACGTGCGGGTTTTCCGTCTCCCAGATGCGACAATTTAGCTTATTAACATACCCACCGAGATAAAAATGTGACTCATCCGAGAAGATGATTTTTTGGCAAAAATCGGCGTCTTCTTCAAGCTGATAACAATGCCCAGTTGGCACTATTTTCACGCGTTCCTCAAGCGTATACACAACCATTTTCGTTCAACGGAAGGATAAAACTGTCAAATCAGAAGTGACATTAAGGTTACCAATGTCGAAATATCCGCTAGTTTGAAAAAAAATGTTAGATGGCGGACCGTGTATATCTGAATTTCTCTACTGGTAACATTACCCGATCAGATGAAAATAGATACGGCATACGTTTTATTGCCCCTGTCTCCGACTAGCAAAAGAGCTAAAGTGATATTTGTGAGGTTGAAATAACAGCTAAAATAGCTAAACAGAATACTCAAAATGGTCACCCGCATGAGTAGACTAATATTTAATTGAGGTATTTCCAATACAGTGACTAAACTTAAAATGTATTTGAATTATCTTTAATGAAGCATGATTCACGGTTCGAAAAGTATTTCTATATTTTTGATACATACCAAATCAATGGCACAATAAAATATAACGATGAACAACTATTTTACTAAGTTTGTTCATTCTGAAACAAAAAAATAAAATGGACACCACACAAAATTTGTATTTTTTTCAATTTAACAAATTCTTTAATGATTTTTAAAAGTTTTCTCAAAGTATTCAAACTTTTCTAATTTTATACCTACATAGATTATGTTATCTCTTTGTTGCGGAATAACAGCAAAGCGAGCTGTTATACCAAACTGAAGCATTGTTTTACCATTTTAATAATGAAATACTGCCTAAATAAGCAATGATAGTAAAATGACGTTTGATATAAGTTCGCTACCGTCTTTTATTTGGGTATCAGCGGTCACCAGTGAACCCAAATACACGAACTCCAAAACCACCTCAATTTCGTGACCGTATATCAACATTCGTGGTGGGAGGCGTAGTGTTTCTTCTCTGGAGTTTCTTCCTCTCAGGTATTTTGTTTTTGAAGCATTTATGGGCAGTCCGATATGCCTAGCATCAGCATTCAGTTCGATGTATGTTTCCATCATCTTCTCAAGGTTACAACATTGTCAGCGAAGCCAAAAATTGTACGGACTTTCGGAAGATCGTGCCACTCGTGTCGATCCTCGCTTTTCGAATCTCACCTTCCAAAGCAATATTGAACAAGATACAAGAGAGTCCATCACCTTGCCGTAGCCGAGTTTTGAAGGGACTCGAGTACATTCCAGATACCTGGACGTAACACACCACTCTATCCGTCGTTGTTTTGACCAATAGCGTCAGTTTATCCGGAAAACCGTTTTCGTGCATAATCTGCCATAGCTGTATTTTGTAGTTACTGAGTATATTTATAAGGCTTCTCATGAAAGTACTCTGGTCTCAGGAGTTTCACAGAAGATTTGTAGCTGACAGAGCACGTAATGATTCTTCAGGCTGAGCAATAATCAATCAGTTTGAATGTAATTATCAAACGACAGCTCTGGCCGAGAATCACTTGAGGAAGAAAAGTTCAACTATGTGAACGTTTTTCATACGTAATGTCTGTAAGGAAGGAAGCTTCTGAAAGGATCCAACGACTACTGCAAAAGCTTTTGCCAGATAATACTGAAGGTATATGATAAGAGTCATCACAGACTACGCAAAAATGTATCAAAGAACGCTCACTCGCAACTCTTCCACGATTGAATCAGTGCCATCAAAGAGAAACGGAAATCATCGCAACAACAAAAAAACCGGCATGGTACATTTAACATAGAATAGACACTAGTGCGAGAGCGAATTTCTCTCGGTAAACCGTATGAGAATCAAAGGTTAATTTGCTGCTGTGGGGATTCTCTCTGAAGCAACAAACGGTTGCTTATACTCGTTTCACGATCCGATTCTGTATGGGCAGTGGATAATTGCGATAGAATCATTTTACTGTTGTCGCTTATTCTAACTATGTGCATATAACCTTTGTATAATTTGTGTCTATGAAAATGTATGTGAATGCTCCACACAAGGGTTTTTAAATATTGCAACCTAGTATTGGTAGTGGTAAATTCCACACATTATCATTATCATTATCAGACAGAAATTTTTTTAAGGGCCATGAAATACTCAGAGTATGAAGTGGAGCGAAGAAATGTAGAAAAATTCTCTCGAGGTTCATGCATTGAGAGATTCGAATTCTTGTAGCATCTTCTACAGGATTGAAAATGTTGTATACAATATAGATAAAAATTCTGTCAAATTTTCAGCAATCACCAACACTGAATGTAGCATTTTTCAGTTTGAATTATTACAAATATTATGTATTGAAATATGTAGTTAAAAATAAAAGAAGTTTAAAATGATAAAAAATCGAAAAAAATAAAATGAGCAATTTTCTGACGATAGTATAACTTAACAAGTTGCCAGCGAAATTAGTTGTGATACCCAAATCGGAAACTGCTTTGTTTTTATTTATTTTGTTTCAGATTGATCAATTTTTGTTATTTTCTGGATTGGATTGATACAATTTTTGTTCCCAATTTTGTTATTTAAACAGCTAATGGAATCTTAATCATATTCAATCATATTTTTATTAAATTGTCGATTTTTTCCAATGAAGACAGAAGAATTTATTTATTTATTTTTATTTTTTTATTTTAATAATTTTTTTCTTTATGTTCGCTAGTAAGAATCAACGAATTAGAGTCATTCCTGGAACGCTAAAGAATGAGATTCGATTAGCTTTTGATTTCCTTCGAATCTATTTTAATGTTCCACATAGTGAGCCAAAAGCGTTTGATAGCAATGACATATTGTAAGCTAACATGCAATGACACACTACCAGCAGTTACCTGTGTTATCAAAGTTGCTAATTTCATTGAAAAAGAATTCTCGATTTGGAACATTTGGGCTGAGGCCAGTAGGTCGCGTAAAACCACGTGGCTCGCTGTGCGTATTACATTTTCCTCCATGCTCTCTCGCAAATGTGCAAAGTGTCTCTTGATGTGGCCGGGTGGCCAAGAAAGTTTTGATACTTTCGATACTGCCGCTTGTTTGGCAGCCAGTTTGAGCCGACTTATTTCTCTCTCATGTTTCGTTACGTTACCAGGGAACTAAAATGGCGCCGACATAGAAATCGACTTACATTTACAAAAATAACATTCACTTAATTTTTATCGCGACAACATATATGTTTTTATGCACTAATCACATCTAAATTAAATTATCTAGACATTGTCAGGATAGATTTTTGATCCATACTTTTGAAGGCGAGATATTCAATGAACAAGTTGAAATTTGCCGTTTTCAGCTATGCAATGCTTCCTTTAGAAAAAAAACTTTCCCGACCGCTAAAGTCAATGAATCATTCTGAAATTTTCACAGAATAATCTAAACTAATTTTCTAAGATATAGTCAGTTGGGTTTTTTGATATTCGTCACCGTTTCTGAGAAAATCAGCTTTGAAGCGTGAAAATAGCCCTCTAAATCACCCTAAAACACACTGGCCTCAGCCCATAATAATCAAGAGAAATCACGGCATAAGATAATCTATCTGTAGAACCCGAAAGGAGAAGGGAAGTCTACGCCATGCACGAACCAAAACCGAAGACCCCAGTCTGGCGTATCGTCATTAGCCTAACGAAGGCTTGGGAGGATTCGTAATATGAAAGCAGAAATTTTCGTTTGTACAAACAGTCAATTAGTCGCTGCATTAGTCCGGCGAACGAGGTGGGTGGGTGCATTCCAGTTCATTGTTGCATCCCACAATACAAAATACTGCGGACCGAGCGCGAAATGATGTAGGAGCCGTTTCACCGCTACACGGCGATGTTACCCAACTGTCTGCACGGTGTGCTCAACTGCTTACACTAATTAACATCGTTGGGCAACTTTGCTACCATATTAGCGCCACAGCTAGCAGCTATGTGTGATTGAGTCACTATTCAGCTAGCTGCTGCAAATAACACAAATAACTGTCAAATGTAGTTTTAACCGCACTGGTAGGAAAAAGCCTGTTACAGACGCACAGCCTGCTGATATTTTGCGGTGCCTCATTTATTTATCAGCGGCGGCCGATGCACGCATTTGGCCTACTAACCGACCATCGTTCGTGGATTGACCATGACGATGAGCACTCATCGACTATGCAGTAGCGGCGACGACGGGCAGCGGTTACATCAAAAAACTTGTTTGGCCGCTCCCGCTGTTTGCACTCCTGTCGTCGCACTGTTTACACTGTGTAAACACCGAAACAAGATTGCCGTAGTTTAATCAGCCATCGAACTCGGCCACAGCTGTTTGCTGACCCCCGGACGCACAACGGCTTATGACAAAGATCCGAATCAATCCATGAAAGAGACGACGAAAAATTGACACGCAAATGAAAGTGAAATTTGCCATTTTCTCCACGCGTTGGCCAGTGCACACTTGGGTAGTGATATAATACGGGAGGCTACCATCGAAAACCGACCCACATTCTTGCTGTTGGCGTGACCGCTTTAAATCTACAACAACAGAGGAACCGTGGGAAATGGTTGCAAGAAACTAGCTCCAATCAAAGTTCGATCCAAAGAGGGAGTTGTGCAACGTTCGATGGCCAAAGAAGGACAACATTGGTTGATGAACCCGGTTCACTGTTCGTAGGTGTTTTTGAATGTTGATAGTCACTGTCAGCTGCGGCCTACTAAAGTTAGGTAATCGTTGAAATTTCCATGCCTTGCAGGCGCCAATTTCTTGGATGTCATCGCGTAATAAAAATTATAATAAATTGACATAATCTGTTAAATTTTCGTCGCTTTATCGACGTGCAACACGGAGGGGTGTGCGACTGCTTTAACATTAGTAAGCTAAGGGCCTTGCATAATATTGCCGGCATTGTGGTTTACGTTCGCTTTTCAAAGACCGCACCGAGCCCCTTGCATTGAGCAAAGACTTGACTTCTTTCGGATTAGTCTCTACGTTTATGCATAGACTTTCCGAAGCCGAATAATGTGGCACGGTTCGACCTTCATAGATTGTGTTATTCTTTCTGTCGCCATATAGCGACTAGTCTGGTGAAATGATTCGTGCGGGAGGAGAAAAAAATGTTGTTTTTTTTACGTCATACAGTATTTGCTGGATCGATCGGTACAGTTGTGGAGACCTTCATCTTCCAGATCCAGGAGCCTGCAGGAAAAAAAGCGTGCGTTCTGTTATTAAATTGAAAATAAACATACTTTTATTTACCTCGAGGCTCACTTACTTCGATCTCACGGGACTCCAGCGTGGTATCACTTGTTTTCAATTCTTTTACAGCGTGGTTACCTACTGTCAAGTGGCCTGAGGTTACATCTTAACTGCCTACCGTCAATCAATCATATGTACAATAATTTTAACACCGTAGTGTAAAAATCTTTACTACTGTAATGAATACAAAGTTGATTCTTTTTTTTATTCTATTCGAGTTGTGAAATCAAAATCTTCGAAAATTTGTCATCACTGAGAAGCGCACTCGTGATTTGCTCTGCCACTGAGCTCAATTTCAAAATAATTCCGACCAATGTATGGTATAATCTTAATTCGTTTTTGGAACATTCAGTTTTGCGTGTACTGGTTTTGTATGAAAGTATTTTTAATCTACAAAAGTGTACCAGTGCAAATTTAACTATGAATATCTGTTTTTTATGAATTGTGGATATTTCATATCCACCTTTTACCATAATTCTCCATTATCACGGTAACACAGTTTCTGGTTCGCGGATGAGAAAATAATACGTAATATTTTTTCTTAATGCAATGAAATAAATTAACGTTGATAACTTAGCTGGCACACAAAATACCATACATTTTTGCACCAACAACACAGAAATTATCTGGAGGGTCAAAGTTTTCCATAAGGCTCCAGTGATTTGCATTATTGTTACGGTTGCGCTACTCGTCAGTGTACGGTTAATAGCATGATTACATATATGCGAGGGCAATTGAATCAACAAAGCAAACAGAATAACGATTCATGTATGCACATCAAAAGATTCGGAGTAGTTCAAAGGAACTCCATCGACTTTGTGTTTCCACACGGAAAGACCGAAATTAGCATTTAGGCGAGAAAATTAGTTGATTTTCTGATTTTAGTTAGTTATTTTTTGAGACAACTAAAAAAATCTTACTTTTGCTAATTTAGATTTTTTAATTCTAATTTTCTTAATAATAATAAAATATTTGTTGAAATGGCTATTTTTTTAGTTGAATTCACCAATTAAACGTGCTGTCATTTCTTAGCTAAGGCACGCTTCATATCCATTCAACTAATTTTTTAGTTGAATTAGAGAAATAAAACGTTGTTTTCAACCAACATAAATGGTTGAATTGGTTTCTGCAATTAGCAGCTATATGGCGCTCGTTAACACCGTAATGACTACTAGCCACTAGATGGCACTAGGGATGTCGTAATATCGATCGATTAATCGAGTAATCGATTAATAACCCAGATATTCGAGTAATATTTAATCGATTATCATAGAACTAATATTCGATTGTTGAGCTAATCGAATAGTTAAAAAATTCCCATAGTAATAATCGAATGAATAATCGAGTAATCGATTAATAACCTAGATAATCGAATAAATTACAATCGATTGGTTTCAAAATTATACTCGATTATTGAATAATCGAGTAATTCGAAATTTCCGACATCCCTAGATGGCACACTACTACCGAAAAAAATTTCAGTTGCGGTTATCTTTTCTATACTTGCAGGTATAAATACGATGTTGTATTGGAGAAAAAGACATAAGCGAAACATAAACTTCTTTTTGAAAATTTTACTTCTAAATCGCTGTTTTCTTCATTCGACTTCGCGAAATCGACTCTCTCACTGAAAACTTTGAGCACTCGGAAAACAAAAACCGAATACAAGTAGTACACCGGACGGCGTAGCCCGGAATGAGAAGATACAAAAAAAAACATCATTTGACGTGCACAGTTAGAGTGCAACATTCGAAACTCACTTCACTGTTTCGCGTAAAAACATTATTACCCACAATCGCTTTAACTGCGCACAAATTCTGAATAAATACACTTTCCACTAACAGTTTACGTCATTTTTACATATCGGTTTAAAAAATTATATAGGGATATATCGTAACACATGCGAAAAACATCTAAACAATTTGCGAGCAGTTTCAACAAGACTGTCCCTTTTAGCTTTTTAATGGATTGTTTTGCTTTGACACTGCTGTCCTTCAGTAATGACGGTGATAGATAAATAGAATCAAAGTTTCTGATTTTAATAACGAAATTAGTTGTCAATGAGAATTTCGTGTTGGATTGAAATATTGCTGGTTTGTGCCCAGAATATTCGCTAACTAAACACTTTCTCTAAAAATAGGAGTTTTTTTCAGCACAGTAAATTCTAAATTTTAACTAATTTTATAGTTATTTTGGAAATTTTGTTGTTAAAATCAACTAATTCAAAAACAGTAATACGAATTAGGCGCAGAGCTAATTTCGGTCGTTCCGTGCACTGAATCTTCTCGAAGTAGCAAGCAAGCAAGCAAGCAAACAAGCAAGGGCCATAGGCCACGTAGTTGCGAATGAAGCAATCTGCAACGACGCAGAGATGGAAAAGAAATTGAAAATAAACATGAACACTTTAGCCTCTGGGAGCTCTGTCTAATTTCCCTGTCGCACTGAAGCATAACCGAGTCGCTGCTCTACATTCGACAGACCTTGCCATCGCAGACTATTAGCAAATGGTGGGCTGTTATACAAGCGCATTTTCGCTTTCAATTTTAATAAATCGACAGAAACCAGCCGCCCACTAGTCGTTTGCGATGTTTCACTCTCCGTTGTACACAGAATGAAATCTCTTTCATGCGCTAAATTGTGCAATTTTCTACATTTTTTCCCTCGCCCAAGCCGGTGCAGCAACAATCAATAACATGTGTTAACAAACAAAATTGCACACAAAAAAAAAACATACTCGTCAACCGATTTGCTCTAATAAACGAAGAAATTCTGCACTTTTTCAATTATGGCACACACTGGTATGCATAGTAGAGGAACCCCGGAACGTTGGGCGGTGATTGCTGCCAAGCGGTATGATATGCATTTCATAATTATCTGATAAGTGCTGCACTGTTCCCATGAATGGGTTGGGCAGCTCATTAAAAATCAATAAAGCACGCTGTTGTTGCTGCATCAAGAGCAATATCGGAAGCGGCACCTAGGGGCCCAACACTGTTACGTTAGGTTGTGAGGCAATTCTGAAACAAGTTTTATGATGAACTCGGTACGCTGCTGACCGTAAATTGAAGATCGTGGAAACTAGATTAAAATAATGGAAATTATTGGCTAATTATCGAGAGACAGTGTGGAAAATATACACGAAGGGACTGAAAGAAATTTATCGATTGTGTTGCTGAAGTTCACTGTTGTAATAAGTCCCTCTAGAATCACGTGGATCGTTTTTGTTATTGTTCGAATTCATGCACCGATTAGATTGATGGTTTACTGATACTGCTAATCATCATCATCATCATCATCGGTGATTATTCCGAAAATATCGACAAAGGCATGGTTCAGGGGACTGGATGTGAGTAGGGATTTCATTCGTGTGATGTCCAGACTCATGTCCAATCACTACACGTTAGATGCACATCTCCTTCGAATTGGGCTCTCCGAGACTAATCATTGCGCTTGCGGAGAAGGTTATCGGGATATTGATCATGTCGTTTGGACATGCGTGGAGTATCGTGATGTCAGATCTCAACTAATAAATTCTTTGCGTACCCAAGGTAAACTATCCAATATCCCAGTTCGAGACATTCTTGCTTGTCGTGACCTTTCATACATGAAACTTATTTATCATTTCATAAAGAAAATTGGAGTTTCAATTTAATAAAGGCCCCTTTTAAGACTTAGTTCTGATCCCAGCTGCGTCCATGAGTTCAACCAATAGCTAAATTAGAATAAAAATTATGTAATGATACAAACAAACTCGAAACAGTTTATGAAATTATCAACAAAATGTCTGAAAATAACAGCTTATTTTATAATTTATAGAAGTTAATCGTTTGGTTCAAATAATATTTCCGAGTAGATTTCATAATTAATGACGAGTTACCTAAGATGATATTTAAGCTATAAGAGAATATGTTTTAATAAATTCAAAACGTTGTGACTATGTTAGAATTAAATTAGGATAAGAATGTTATGTAAAAGTGATGCTACGGCGAAGAAAAACTTATGTAAACTGCCTTAAGAAATAAACGTATTTATGGAAAAAAAAAAAAAAATCATCATCGGTGATCCATTCCGGAGGTGAAACAATACCATTTGTATCGTCTCTAATCATTCTACTCCAGCGCTTTACATCAAAGTTTACCGCATGTGAGTTTTCTGTGTTTGACCAGAAAAGCGAGACAATAAAACATAAAGTTACTTCACAATTCTGTACACTTCAATTAAATTTATTCGCAAAACTAGACGTTAACTGAAAGGTACAATTCTATTCGTTGAAAATTCAATGCAATCTCATTTAGTTTTGCGTCGATAATGGTTCAACCAAACTTCCGATTCAACCCATGTCCATTCCATTATACTATTGATTTACATGTCGTGTAAATTTGATTGTTTTTCTCTGTGTAGAAATGGTAGGTCATGTTCAACGTCATGACTGATTTACTCAAGTAATTAATAAGTTATACACAGATACGCAATTGCCACTAAAGACCTATTCTATTGTACGGTTGATATAAAATCAAAATAAGCAAAATATTCAGTTGTAATAATTCAGAGAATGATTACTTGATCTCTGCATTAGTAATGCTGTTATAAAACACAATATGCATTCACAAAACTGATATGGAAACACAACAAATGAAACAAATTACTTCTAAGAACTGTAATTGCTTATCTGTGAGTTGATGGTTGTGATTACCATTTGGAGGTAGTATTAACTTTTATAATTTCTCTGGGTAGCCGACCACCTTGAGAGAAATGTAGGGTTAACTTTAGACTACTACAAACAAGTACCTAGTCTAGTTAAGTGCTCCTCGGGAAAGGACATATCTCGGGAAAGGACATCATGTAACTGTTCTGATACTAAAAAAATTACATTGAGCTTGTCCAGTCCTGATCTTCGACTATCAACTATCACAGTAAACTTATGAACCAAAAGGAGTTAAGACGCGTCCATTCGAAGAATCTGAAGCCCACTCAGGCAATATAATTTGCATTTCTGTTGCATGTTGTGCTTTTTGTCGGACAGATCCATAGTAGGTCATATAACCACTGAATTTGGCATCACTTCCCATTTTTTGGTACGAAGATATGTGGATTTGATTAGCTTCATTCAGTGGTTACGAACTACCTTACAAAGCAGAATCAATAAAATCACGCGCTCTTCAAGCCATTTTGATGGAATTTACATCATCCTTTTCTGCTGTTAACTCAGAATTCGATAGATTCCAATCAAAGCCGTTATGTAATCCTTTTAACGACCTTGTGTAATCTCCACCCGTGCCTCCTACAATCGAAATATTTTTAGTATTATTTTCACACGGAGAACCAACTGATCACAAAATTACAATATTGTAATTCTTGTGTTACGCCCTGGTTGTTTCAACAAAAATGTTGTTGATTTAACTAACAAATCTGTTGATTTTGTCATAACCATTCAGGTAAACGAAATTGCTGTATGTATTCAAATGCTGTCACTTGGCGGAGAATGAAGACAAGAAGCGTTTCATATTGAAAATTTTCAGTGGCAAATGAACATCATTTATGTCAGTTATGTAGTGACCATTTCCTGTAAGTGAAAGTATGCAGAAGAATATAAGAGTTAACTTGTAAAACAAGTTTTCCATGTATTAAATAGATATTCCTACAGTATAAACATTTCAATTTCATCTACGAGCAATGTATTTTCGGACAATTCGTGTCAATGTAATTAAAAACGTTTAACTGCTGCTAAAGTGAAGTGGTACTATTTGTATTTTCTTGAAAGTGGAAAGTGGAATCAAAAAAGCTCTTCCAGCAAGTCGTTCTGTAAATTGAGGAAAAATTTCCTAATATCCTGTGAACATTTTGATGGTGAATTAACTCCAGGGAATTTTTATCTTTTGTTGCATTTCTACATCATCTGTGAGTTTAGTGATAAAGCTATAAGCAGCTACTTAGGCATCGTTTAGTTGAAAGCGGTGAACGATTAGCTGACCCGAAGAGACTAGCAGTAAATTATATGCATTGCAATACGCGTCCTTTTCTTCTTCTTCTTCTTCTTCACTTCTGGTGGCGTCACCTCACTTGAGATGACGCCGATTGATGGCACAGCGATTTAGCTATATTGCCAGTTAGTTTTCGTTTACAGTCCATTGGACTTTCTTTTCATTGGACTACAAGTGAAACCCTCGTTATGTGATAACGTGGAGTCACCGAAGTACGGATGAAAATCCTTTCTTTCTCGCGAAATACTCGAATTTTCACCGCACTAACACGATACGACGTGTTCACTCGTTGAGGGTTTAACCGGAAGTGCAATACGCGTCTTAAGTTCAAATAACTGAATAATTGGTTAAAACAACTGAGACATTTTTTGCATACATTCATGCATACAGGTAATTTTGCTGGGATTGTGTAATTGCTCAGTTGTACCAGTGACACCTCATTGAAACGTTTCATTTTTCGATTAGGGTGCTTGTCATTGCTCAACTGTAACGTTTCATTACTTGTTTTTGGAGCGTGTATTTGCTTGGTGTCATTGCTAAACTTTTACAATGACAGTTTAGTTAAAACAACAATCGATTAGTTGTACCAAATTTTAATTGAATATTACCTAATCATTAAGTACCATGTCACTGATCAGTTTTTGTGTAAAATAACTTAATGTGAAATCAGTTGAACAAAACAAATGAAAACTTTAATTATTTTGTAGCTTCAGCCAAGCATCTCTATTCATGCTTTCTGTTTTCTGCATTTCACTATGACATGAATGATTTTAATTGAAATTCGGAACAAACACAAATTAAAACTTAAAGATTAGATAATTTTTAATGTGTTTTCTGCGTTCCCTCTGACAGATGAGTACTCAATTGAATGTTTTCCATAATTTCAAGTTAATGTCAAACGAAAACATAGCTAATTGTGAATCACGAAATATGTGTTCATTGGGGCCTACATCCTGTATCAGAAGTTTTTCCTCGGCTCTTTGTCAATTTCGAGTGCTCCTTCATCATAGCAAGAGCTCGATAAGCACTTAACATCGGCGGAGAAAGTGTGCGCGCAACAATTAGAGCTACAGCAGATTGGCTTTCGTGTTTATAGTCTGAGACAAGATTGTTGCTGTTGTGCAAACACTAGATCCTGTTCATACCAAACTCAGCCGGTATATGCTCTCCGGTAGCAAAAACAGACTAGTTTTCCACATAAGATAGTTCTACAGAAACATCGCACCATGCGTCCCTCCAGTAGCCGCTTCAAGGCGAGTTTTCACACTTTTGTTCCAATGCCTCAAAGCCAGTCAGCACGAGTACCTGAGCTCAGAACGAATATGGAAACGATGACGACGACGACGACGACGACGACGACGACGACGACGACGACAACGGCAACGGCTATGAGGACAAATATGTGCACACTATTATGAAGCTTTCTCTCTGTTCTTCAGGAGAAAACGAATTTTACATTATAGGTGTGTACCTCCGTGCTCAAACCACAATTTCCTCTTTCTCCTCCCGAGGGGTCGAGTACTGGAATGCACATCCTCGTGCGCCGACAGCGACGATGAAGGATCGCAGTAAGGACGCATTTTCGCTCAATTCTTATCACATGCCTCAACGCTTTCATTGTTTGAGGTTCATTGATGTATTCACCTGAGAACCTGTATGTTAGAGTGGAATGGTGTAGGGACGAGATTCTAGCACTGCCGCAGTAGCAGTTCCACATAACGAATATGTTATGCTCTGGTACCGTTGAACTTTTCTGGGAAAAACAAATTAATATGGAATGCGCCAACGAAATATTTTGGTTTTCATAATATTCTGATTTTGGCGAATCGAAAAACACAGCAGAACTTTTCTATGACATATAACTTACAAACAAATTGATTTTGGCCATAATTTTTTTTTAGCTCCAAAAGCAAGGTAAAACTTTTTACATGTTTATAAGTTCTCAAATATTCTAGATAGTAAATAGGATAGTAATAGTAATAATAATATTAAGAGTGAATCTTGAATCCACTAATATAAGTTATCAACATGAATTGTAGTCATTTAACAGAGCTCAAAGTTGTAGTGTCATTTTATGAAATGCTGCAACAGTGCAGTGAAAAATAGGGACCTATTGTACAATATGCATGTTTCTCAAATCCATCGATATTCAAGATGTAATGTTGAAAAATTTTGAAACGCAAAACACTCACATTAACTTGTCAAATTCATAGCACGTGAAAAAGCGCAACAATTTGACACATCTTTAATTGCAGCTTAGCCAATTTCGGGTATTAAAAACAGCATATCATCCACCCGTGCAATTCAAAACGTCGCACAGTGGTCCAAAACTGGAAAAAGACGGTCAAAAGCCTGTACAAACTTTCTCTGATTTTTAAGAGCTAACGTGTCTTCGAAGAAGTTTTACAAGATTATATTTCGCTTCTTTTGAAAGTGACACCTTAATTTTTGTTAAGAGGGTAGTACCAATTTCGAATGAATGTATTTTTTTTCACAAAAATTTTGTTGTTTTCTATCTCATTTTGAAGAGAAAAACATTTGAAGTATTTTTGCTGAAGATATTAATAATGTAAAAAAAATATTTTTTGAGATATATTTTAAAAACAGTTTTTTTTTTCATTTATCTATGTAGAATCTCCCTCTATTACCTAAGTATCTACTACAAAGTGCGCGCAAACACGCAAAAACAAGCAAGCTCATGCTTCATGCGCAACTTAAACAACATGTAGTAATTTTTGTTTTGTTCACTTTTTGACAATTAACAATATTAGAAAAAGTCTAAGACTCGATGCAATTTTTTAGGCCTTTTCAAAGTTAGTTTTAAATATTGAAAATCCGAAAAATTATCAAAAGTTCAATACATATTAAAAAATGGAAAAATGTTTTTCAAACAAAATATGAAAAAGTATTGAGGGGACGGGTATAGCGTGATGGGATAGTCGATGCCTTTCACGCAGCCCGCCTGGGTTCGATTCCCAACCCCGCACATAGGGTCAGAAAGATTTTCTGGTCCGAAGAGGCGAATGACCTAAGATGTTAAAGCCTCTATAAATGAAACAAAAAAAAAGTATTGTAAAAGTACAAACCTTTACGAAGAGATTTCATTTTTAAACGTGTAAATAAATTGAGTTATTGCAAAGCAACACGTTTTTTAAGACGATATGTTGGTCGTGCGACGCTCACTTAGAGATGTGCGAAACAGCTCATACCGGTGAGCAGCTCCGAACCAATCAGCTCACTAAAGGGAATCGATTCAATGTATCAGCTCATTTAGATTGATCTGAAGGTTTGTTTTGAGCGCCGTTTTTCTTACTCCGTTTTTCTTTCATATGCATGATCGAAATCATTGATGCGCAAAGAACAATGCTATGCGAACTAACTTGTCTGCGAATTATTATTATGTCACATTTGAGAATATCTGCAAATATGGCATCCCTGAATGTACCTTAGCCTACTGAGTGAGAGGTAAGATTTCTTATTGACAATGGCTCATTCAATCTGTTAAAGAAGGGTAGATACAAAAGCTCATCCACACATTTCTTCTCATTTAAAACTCGCTTTTCAAGAGCCGAAGATCCGTTCGGCTCGTAGCTTGTTTCCACCTTACCAGCAGGGATGCCAGGTCATTTTTCAAATTTTTTTCAATCTGTGATCAAGCCAAAAACCTGTCTGTGCAAAATTTGTCTGTGCACGTTTCCCCGTTTCCAAAAAAAGGTCTCACTATTTTCTTCCGCTTTGTAATTTTTTATGATAACTGTGATCAATTTTAAAAATCTGTGATCGATTTCAGAATTTGTGTAAATCTGTGACCATTTTCAGAAATCAGCGAAAATCTGTGCTTGGAACTCTTTTTTAAAACTGTGCAAAAGGTTGAAAATCTGTGAAACACAGATTAATCTCTGAACCTGGCATTCCTGTTTACCAGTGCGGTGAACTGGTGAGCTGCGGTTATTTTAAAAATAGCTGTGAGCTATCAGCTCACTTTAAAGATTCGATTCACTGGAATAGCTTAGGAGCGAATTGCACATCTCTAAGCTCACTGCAAAAGTGAGTTACATAAATAGCAGACGCGTGACGCCCTCCATTTCTTAACCATTCATGATTTCAGCATGGCCATAGTGAAAATGAATCACACGAATAGTACCCAGGATATTCTCATTGGAAAATAAATTAGATTAGGAATATATTATAAGTATTGTAAAAGTTGCATATTTCGCTTCGGTACAAGGTTTCCTAGGTAAAAATAGGTAAAATGATGTATAACTTTTCCAGAAAAGAATAAACCTATGCATTACCTTCTACAAAATTATGGGATTTTATATTTTCTACAACTATTCCAAACAAAGTAAGGATTAAAAAAAACTTGAAACAAGTTATGATTAGAAAACTAGTTTTAAGGGGGTTGCCATAATTCAATAACTAAAACTAATTTTGAAAAGGCCTAAAAAAAGTTCCATCGAGTTCCACTTAGATTTTCTTTTTATAGTATTGGGCATATCTTTTCCTATACATTTTGTAAAAATCAGCTGCATAAAGTTGCATATTTTGCTTCGGTGTAAGGTTTTATGGTAGTTAAAAAAATGGTAAAATGTTGTATAATTTTGCCAGGAAACAACAAACCTATGCACTATATTCAACAAAAATAGGTGATTATTTATTTTCTTCAATTATTCTTAGAAAGTATTCATAAAAAAATAACTCGAAACAAGTTATTAATAAAAAAACTGATTTTAAGGGGGTTGACACAAAAACGCTTTGTATATCTGAAACGGTGCGACCTAGACTTTTGGTATATTTGACAAAGTAAATTATTTTCAATAGTTCTAATAGTATTTTTATCTCTTCAGAAAAAAAGTTATGGTTATACTTTTTGTCAAAGTAGGCCATGAACAATTAGGGATAGAATCAAATTACGCGGTATATATTTGTAAATAATTTCTTAAAAGCAACTATATGCATTAAAAGAATGGTTTGGCAGCTACTGATTTATGTCCACGTTTTTATTGATTCGAACCACTGTGGCTTCGTAAAAATCAGGACTCACATTCATGACAGTAACCTAATGACTGGATATTTCTATTTTCACACGTGAATCTGGAAAAGTGTCCCGTCTGTTAGTGTAATCAACATGAATCATTTTTATCGTTATGTGTTAGTTGACATCCACAGAGGAAAAAAATGCGTTCCGTTTCATAGTTTCGTGCCTATGAAGAATTTTTATCCCACCGCATGTACTGTATTTTGGTGCTCGCCTCGCCATGCAGACAAAAAAAAACAAACAACTGACGAGAGCAGCTTGAATTTTCAATTTTTTACACTGTAAGCGAAATGTCGTTTGATTCACTCGTTTTCCGGCAGCCTGAAATTCAAACGCCATCCGTTTATAATTACACATGTGAGCTCAAACCGATGGACCCGGAGGAAAATTAAGGTGAATCGTGAAATTTGATTGTTCACAATTGATACTTTCGAAACCTAAGCTATTGTGATTCTCTGTAAACTTTTGCCATCAGGATTCCCGGAAAATACGTCACATCAAGTGATTATAACCGCGAATGGCGTTGCACTTTGTAGTAAATAGTAGAGGTATATAGGGTAACAGAGGTATTTCGGTCACTTCATATATTTTGCCCCACCTAACAAACTTTATGGATTCAATCGATGTTAAGTAACCCATGTTGCATCAATTTGAAGTGAATCACATTAAATTACCTATTGCGGAAGGGTATTTCAAAGATCTTACAACATCTGGTGGATATTTTTACAAAGTGGCCAAAAATAAAATCAATCCTAAAGTGGGCCAAAATACCTCTGTTACTCTATTGCTAAAAATTGAAGTAAGGCATAAGTAACTCTTCAAGCAGGAAACTTCCAACCAACCATAGAGAAGATTATCTTCGGTATTGCTTATTTGCAATATCGTGCATTATCTTTATATCAACCATCAAATCCGATACGTCGTTAGTTTTCCACTTTCTCCTTGTATCCGAGAGCGACCGATCTCAAGCTTGTTTTCTTTCCTGTAACGACATTGCCAAAAGGTGGATGTTACATTTTATCAATTTCCTAGCCTGTTGGTCCTCCGATTTCATTGCATTTTTTTGGGTTCAAAATTTGTCTCATATCACAGGAAATTCTTGACGGGATAGGTCAAATATGCGATAATGCTCGTCGCTACTTTGCAGCGCTGTAACTAGAATATGTGCCGTTGAATGTTGTTTTACTGCTAAAAGGCTATTAGAATCCTTATCTCCACCAGCAAGCTGCTCTTTGATGTTCGTTCCTAGTATCGTGTAGGTGCGCAACAACATAGTTGAGTGTAGGAAAGTAAAAACTGCTGGAACAAATGCTAATGCACAGGACTAACAGTCACCCGTGAAAATTCAACGATCGAAACTTGGTTCTGATAACCAGTGTACGGCTTCTGATAAGAGGCATTCTTCGGATAGATTGTTCATCAAGTGGAAATAAAATTGCATGATGAAAACAGAACACTATTATGGTATCGAGTAAATATGTCTCACGAAATGTAATGTTCCAAAAAATATGATAAAAATTATTCGTAAAAACATTACCACCATTTAAAATTTCGTTTGTGATGAGAAATTCTATTTCAATTACTATCAAGTGTCATGGAAGAGACACTTTTAGTGTACCGTTTCCATTCTTTCGGTTTGAATATAATTAACGGTCGATCTGGGAGCCATGGGATTTGAAGATAAGAACATTTATAGAATTTATACCAACACAAATTTTTATCTTTATACTATTATATCTCATTACTAGACATCAGAGTGTCTAGATTGATCACTGTCGTGACTTTGAATGCAATTCCATAAATGGGTCTCACCGATCCGGTTAAGCACAGAAAGGTTTCCGCATTTCATAGGAACCCCGCAACTAGTCTTTCGTATAGTTGGACCGATTTCGAAGCACAAGTCAAAAGCTCGCCTCGAAACGCCAGTCGGAAAATGAACAAGTAATCGAGGCGTGCTCAATTCAATGTTCACCTTATGGCATCCTGCCTCGCCTAGTCATCGGAAAAGTAAACACTACACGGTATGTTGTGTCTGGAAGGTATTTGGTGCATTATAAATTTGATTTTATTATTAGGTTTCCTTCACGTATCACAGCCAGCGGGAGACTGCTTTTAGGGCAGAGTTATTCCTTCTATCTTTTGAATGCTCCGTGATACGTCGTTGCAGCTGCACTGTCGGGAGACTGTTGAATTTTTCACGTCACTGTCTCGAGTGCAGAACCGGAAAGTCACTCCCAGTGCAGGGAAGAAACAATTGCTTCACAGCTTGCGGCAACAGTTGTTGAGTCATTATCTGCAGAGCTGTATGACTCAATGCAAGTGGTGCTACTCGCGTAATTGAAATATTAGTTGAAATTGAAAGTACAATTACCCTCGTGCCCGGTAGAGGCGGGTACGATGACTAATGACTTGACTATAGCTCTAAATTTACGATTATTTCAGGATGATTGCTAAACAAATGTAGAACAAAGACACAAATCAAGATTAAACAATCAAGCGTTGCTAATGTTTAAACAATAGAAAAATCCGATAATCTTTCATTTTGAGAGTATCCAGCGTTCGAAAATTTCAAGGTGACACCATGACAGCGAAAATCAGAGCCCGCTCATACAGACAAATAAATAAACACCACCTTCCCCTGCTAATCTACGTGAAGAGCGCAATAATGAAAGAAAATAAATTAATTCAGGGCTCTCGTGAATTGCACTTGAAGCCAAGCGAATTGTTTGAGGCCTTCGCATCAACGGTAATGAGATAACAAGAGTTCACCGAACAGCGCAGGCTGAAATCAATCATTTTCACAATTCCATCAGAGCAACCAGACGGACAGCACCGCGGCATGATTCACGCTTGGCGGGTTCAATTTTACGCGGGCTTGAACGAGAAGGACTCACGGTATCGCAAAGTTGCGAGGGCGTGTTAAATCCCTTTTCACCGTAACAGGTGCGCGGTGGAACGCGGAAGCCATTCACCGCTTTGGGCAATAATTCTTCGCTTCGTTTAACATTTCCTTAGCTTCGATCAACAGCTTCATCGAAAATTATCAATCCTTCGATAAAATCATTTCCTTTTCCCGAAGGGGTTGGGGGAAAATTGTGACAGTCCACCAAAGTTTTTTACTGTATGCAGAAGATTGAAGAGATAAAATTCAGTGGGAAACGAATACCAATTGGAAAAAATCCGAACCCAGTAGTTTCATGGTTGTTCCACAGCACAAATCCAGCTTCTAACTAAATGAAAATAAAAAATAGTTATATCTAATTCTCTGTTTTTCTTTTAACCCCACCAGCAATGGCCCAGGAAAGCTTCAAATGTCCGGACGATTTTGGCTTCTACCCACATCACACATCCTGCGACAAATACTGGAAGTGTGACAACAACGTGGCCGAGCTAAAAACCTGCGGCAATGGTCTGGCGTTCGATGCGTCGGATTCCAAATATCTGACAGAGAACTGTGATTATCTGCACAACGTGGATTGCGGTGACCGCACACAGCTAGGTAATTATGAATCAAAGCTCGGTACTAGAATTAAACAACTTTTATTTAGCTTATCGAGTTCCAGCCTTACTTTTGCATTGTTTTTGAAACATCAGCATGTACTTGCTATTGTTAAATTTTCAGTGAAAAAAAAACAGTTCAAATTGAGGGGCAATGATGTGTTTCTACGACAATCGTAAAATTAATAAAATACAGATACGACGATGGTATATGAACTGCATTTGTGTTCTACACATTTGATTGAAATTTTAGCATGCGACCATTACTCGTAAATCTGTCACTTGATTTCGGCTGATTTTTCAACTTTTCAAAGGTTGCCGGATACCTTTAAGTTGAACCGGGAACGTAAATTGAAAATGTTTTTCTTCAAAACAAATTATACAATTTCGCGGCAAACAAGTAAATGCCGGTAGGGTATCGAGTAGTTTCGTGCTACGCGATGGTTTATTTAATCAATCGGCCTCTGTGTACCAAAGTTTACCTAACCGTACCATGTCAACTAGTGCTTCGTCAAACGATACTGACACAATGGCAATCAGCAATGGTCAACAGACAAGTAGGTGCTACCACCGACGAACTAGCACCAATACGGAAAGTTACACGATTTTGGCCGTGTTTATACATTCATAGTTCAATATTGGTCCTAAACATTTTGTTTCACGGCTACAGAAAAACGTACGAATTAATTGACAAATTTATTTTGATTTTTTTAAGCTAAGAATAAAAATGTTAGCTCAATTTAGAAAGACTCAATTTTTCATAATAATGCAATCATCAGAATCAATTCAGTCGAGTAATGTGATGGGACAGAAGATTTCTAAAGATCAGTGAATTGTTCACGGAAGCCAGCATTGAACTGAATTTACTAGGAACTGTTAGTTGTTCGAGTGTTCATAAAGGTTTTCGAAGATTCTTGACTTGCTACTTTGACAGCTACATGTTGGTAATAAGCTCTTCGACTGAGAGATCATAAATATGGCATTGCACTGCATACTGCATATGGTTGATAGTATGCAGCAAACTTACTGGGATTAGTTCATGTGCTCCCATGTACGTATATGCCGAGTAGCACAGTTAATTAGCGAAATGTGGGTGGCTCTTCCTAGTGGGTGGTTGACGCTGTTAGGGGAGTCTGTACCAGCTGCCTCATTTGGAGCGAATATACAACTTACCAGTCATCCTCATATACATATTCACAAATTGTGCTGCTAATCTGCTTGCCATGCTCATTCAAACGGAGAGATGGATGCAATAAATTAAATTTCATAAATTATATTAAATTCGTCCCATTCGCACCAACTCCCTCCGTCCATATGCTTTCAGCGCTCTGCCTAGAATAGTCTCCTTGAAACTGGTGGTGTCTGTAGCGAACACCACTCACTCCCAACTTGACTGCCGCAATTCACCTACAAGCGCTAGTTCATAGAGAGGCCATGAATTTTGCAAGTGTTTATCCGTCGATTATACACACATATTCGCACGATCTAATAAGTCACACTTGTACCGTCAGGCGCAAAGGGGAATGCCCAATTTTTGTGACTGAGTTAAATTATGAATTTTACATCGACCCACATTAGCATTAGTTCTGGGCTGATCCGAGCGAACAAATAGCCGATTAGCGGCTTACTGCTATTGCAGCCCGACACAGATGGCGCTCTGGTGTAGCACACCAAGTGAATCAGCTATTTCTCAACATAAATTCAGTTAGGCCTTCCGAAAAGTAACCATATCGGTTGGATTTTGTAGAATGAATAATGTTAGTTTTAAATCTAATTCATTTCTTTTGGACAGTTATATTTTCAAGCAAACGACAAATTGTACCGTAACCGGTGGTACTCACTTTACTAGTACTACTACTAGCCTGAGATACTGTAAAAACCGATTTATGTTCAATGTATAGATCGAATGATCTTAAGAACCTCTATCCTTTACAATAAATACACTTAATATTCGGATATTATAAGCGTAAAGGAAATTGAAAAACTTTAATTTTCCTGCTAAATCTTGGCGAAAGAATGACCGAGATTTGGTTTCAAGATACATTGTTTTTGTTTTAGTGCATCTATTGTGCCGAC
Organism: Malaya genurostris; assembly: GCF_030247185.1. Lineage (NCBI taxonomy): Eukaryota > Metazoa > Arthropoda > Insecta > Diptera > Culicidae > Malaya > Malaya genurostris. Next base: position 76,304,782 of record NC_080570.1, on the reverse strand, counting down.
AAAATTTTCATTTTTCCTGTAGCTTCAGTATATTTATTATAGATCCCATTGTGTTAATTGCATTAAAAATCTGAGCCTAGCTGAAGTAGACCCTCAAACAACCAAAAGTTCCACAGTACAGCATTATCTTACTGCTTTAGACGCACGTAGATTTTTTGACAATTTGATAGAACAGAAAAGCTTCATCGTTACTAAAAAGAACACGTGGAGCTTCTAGCAACTTGAGAATACAGAACAAGTTCCGAGCAAACTTCTTCGCTGATCGAAAACAAAACAATGTATTCCGGAAGCTGTTAAGAAAAAGTCGTTTAGTTTCGTTAAGTGAACTTTTCTGTGTGGATAATTACCAGAGAATGGGTTACTTATGCTGTGAACCATTTTGCGGTTAATTTTAACTTTTGGTTGAAATCAGACACTTGAGCGATTATTTTGTGTCGAGTAGTTAAATTTAACTAAGACTTAAAGGTTAAAATTAACCGCGAAATGGTTCACAGCCTTACAACACCAATCTCGAGTTTCGTGAGCATCTTAAACCAAATCATATAACTTTATCTGAACTTTTGGTTACTTGGGCCACCCATAGTTGTACTTAGTGATTTAGTAATAGACCAAATGAGTGAAATTGGATAATGAAGCAAGAAAAAATGCCTTTTTGCCTTTCTCTATAGAAAGGTATTAGAATTGCTGGAAAAACCGACTTTTGAACGGAGCCTCGGAGACCCATAGTGTTATATACCATTCGACTCAGTTCGACGAGATCAGAAAATGTCTGTGTGTGTATGTGTGTATGTGTGTGTGCGTATGTGTGTATGTGTGTGTGCACTTTTAGAAGATATTTGAACGCGCTCAATTTTCTCAGAGATGGCTGAACCGATTTTAACAAACTTGAGCTCGTTTGAAAGCTACTGTCGGGCCATTGATCAAGTTCGAAGATCAAATGGCTGTGACTTTTGGTTCTGGAGATATGATTGTATAAGTGACGTAACCGACAAAACACGTTGATTTTTACCGCTCTTATATATAAAAGGGTGAGGTATTTTCGTAAAGCTTCAAAAGTTTAAGCACCTCGAAAAATGTCCTCATGCAAAATTTGAGCTAAATCAGACATGCGTAAGGGGTGCTGCCCGGCGGTTAAGGTTTGAAAATTTTCGATCTTGAAAAAGCACCATAGAGGGAGTACATGAAATATCCTAAATCGAAAAACTCTTAAAACTGCATGAAAAGTTGAGATTTAGTGTCATCTCAAAAAAATTTTTTTTTGAAAAAATCAACTTTCTGGGACTTAGAAAAATTCCCAAAAAGTCGATTTTTTCAAAAAAAATTTTTTTTCGAGATGACACTAAATCTCGACGTTTCATGCAATTCTAATCCTTTTTTCATCAAAATTATTTTTTCGATTTCGAAAATTTCATGTAACGCACCAGAAGAACACGATGAGAGTAGCTACAGAGTATTCAGTTTTACTGTGAAACAAATTGGTTCAGTCGAAAATAATTAAAAAATCAAATATAAATTAAAAACCCTTCTTAATCCACCTAGTGGTGTGATAATGCCTTTCTCTTCTTTCATAACAGTCTCATGAAATATATTTCTTTTATTAATTTTTATTACTATTTTTATTACTTTTATTATATTTTATTACTATTACTATATTACTATATAATAAATGAGAACAGTGATGCTAATCTAAAAAAGCCTTCTTAGTCCACTTAGTGAAATTTTCATATATCTTTAAAAATCACCATAGGGGGGAGTACATGAAATTTTCGAAATCGAAAAAAAAATTTTGATGCCAAAAGGCTTAGAATTGCATGAAACGTCGAGATTTAGTGTCATCTCGAAAAAAATTTTTTTTGAAAAAATCGACTTTTTGGGACTTAGAAAAAATATGAAAATTTTTCCAAGTTCCAGAAAGTTGATATTTTCAAAAAAAATTTTTTTTGAGATGACACTAAATTTCGATGTTTTATGCAGTTTTAAGAGTTTTGGCATCAAAAAAAATTTTCGATTTTGGAAATTTCATGTACTCCCCCCTATGGTGCTTTTTCAAGATCGAAAATTGTCAAACCTTTACCACCGGGCAGCACCCCTTAAGCATGTCCGATTTAGGTCAAATTTTGCATGAAGGCTTTTTTCGAGGTGCTTAAACTTTTGAGCACTAGAACTTTACGAAAATAGGGTTGATCCCAAAATTTTGGCACCCTTATATATATAAGAGCGGTAAAAATCAACGTGTTTTGTCGGTTACGTCACTTATACCATCATATATCTGGAACCAAAAGTCACAAGCATTTGATCTTCGAACTTGATCAACGGACCGACAGTAGCTTTCAAACGAGCCCAAGTTTGTTAAAATCCGATCAGCCATCTCTGAGAAAATTGAGCGCGTTCAAATACAACGCTTTTTGTCGGTTACGTCACTTATACAATCATATCTCCGGATCCAAAACTCACAGCCATTTGATCTTCGAACTTGATCAATGGTCCGACAGTAGCTTTCTAACGAGCCCAAGTTTGTTAAAATCGGTTCAGCCATCTCTGAGAAAATTGAGCGCGTTCAAATACAACGCTTTTTGTCGGTTACGTCACTTATACAATCATATCTCCGGAACCAAAAGTCACAGCCATTTGATCTTCGAACTTGATCAATGTCCCGACAGTAGCTTTCAAACGAGCCCAAGTTTGTTCAAATCGGTTCAGCCATCTCTGAGAAAATTGAGCGCGTTCAAATATCTTCGAAAAGTGCACACACATACACACATACACACACACATACACACACACACATACACACACACAGACATTTTCCGATCTCGACGAACTGAGTCGAATGGTATATAACACTATGGGTCTCCGAGGCTCCGTTCGAAAGTCGGTTTTTCCAGCAATTCTAATACCTTTCTATAGAGAAAGGCAGAAAGCTAACAATCGTCTTCTTTTATCATTATCTTTCGTATTAGTATGGAACTAATTGGAAGAACTCCATATTTCTTTTTCGGTATCCGGCTGCCTAGAGATTGAGGAAAAACTATAAGTTTAAAACCAACATTTCATTAGAAATTTACCAATGCATTTCGGCTATTATACATCAAACGCCTATTATGAATAAGTTATCAATTTTTGTAAATTGTTGTTGTTAAATAATTGATTTCGCATTTCGAAACACGGTTTGACTACCGTCCTGAGAGTTTCAACTGTACCTGATGCATGCCTTTTCTAAGTGGAAATATTACCTGATTAAAATTTCACGGAGTTAGGCGTCGTCGTTTATACCTGTTTCAATGATTAATTTATATATTTTATTCGTTTTGATGTTGCTTACACAACATCGCATGTAGGTTTCCCAATAATTATAATGATGTAGGTTTTCAAAATTTCTACGGAGAAAAATCCTGAACTCCTTTCCTGTGATATTTGATGCATTTGGTTCAGTATGCAATTTCAACTGGTTTTCGATCAATCACGAAGAACTCACCAGCGGCCAATTTAGCTTAGCTAAACTCCTCACTAAATATGTTATACCAAAGAGAATTAAGTTAAATCGTATGTCGTAAATCGCATAAATCAGTGTTTATACACGTACAGTACAAATAGCAACAAATTGATCCAAAATTGCTTGAATTGCGAACAACCAAAAGCAAAGAAGATTCTCATTCATTCGTTTTAGTTTATTCTGTTTATTTGTTTTAAGTTTATTCATAAACAAATATCAGAACAAACGCTTCAGTATAAGTTCATTTCATTTGTTGTTGTTAAGCTCATCCAGTTATGTGGTATCATCCATACACTCATTTTTCGATAGGAATTTAACAAATTGTAGTTTTGGACTACGTAATTCCCTACGGAAATTGTGCTCGACCTGTCAATTAATATCAATTTATCAATCGAAGTACGCATAGCTTTGAAACATCGACCAGATTATCACGGACTGTTCTATCTGAGGTTTGACGGCAACATTGTATGGCACAATCTCGATATGTCCGAAATGAAAACTTTCCGAAAACTATTTCAGTCATTTCCAACCAACAGGTGTGTCAATGAGCATTTTTTTGTTGCGATCATTACCCGAATAATTGTATTATTGTCGGTCGTTAAAATCATTTATTTGGTCAGCACTGCAACATCCCAAACAGAGTGGCTTATTTATGGCTAAACGGGATGGATTATTTAGTCACATGCATCCTATCGGGATAAATGAATGAACACATATGAATATTAATTACCCGTCATTGCAACTGAGAACGATTCTGTCGACCACACGCTAATGGCCCAAAATATTGGAATAGTGCATTGTATAATCGATTCCTTTTTTCCGTTGTTGTTTTCAGAACCCCCAATTACCACTCCACACTGCGATCGTCTGTACGGTATCTTCGCTGATCCAGCTAAATGCGATGTATTCTGGAACTGTTGGAATGGTGAAGCTTCTCGTTATCAGTGCTCTCCTGGTTTAGCCTATGACCGTGAGGCTCGTGTCTGTATGTGGGCTGATCAGGTTCCAGAATGTAAAAACGAAGGTATTAGCGATGAGATTATCCATCAGTCAGACATCAGAACATTCTAATGTAATATTCAACACTTGCAGAGGTGGCCAATGGATTTGCTTGTCCGGCAGCGGGTGAAATTTCAAATGCTGGTTCATTCTCGAGACACGCTCACCCAGAGGATTGCCGTAAATACTACATTTGTCTGGAGGGAGTCGCTCGTGAGTACGGATGTCCCATTGGAACCGTGTTTAAGATCGGAGATGCTGACGGTACCGGTAACTGCGAAGATCCTGAGGATGTTCCCGGATGGTAAGATCTAATTGATTGTTATTGCTATGTAAGCTAACTATTGGACAAATGCTCTCAAAATTTTCTAATTCTTCTTGCTTTAATGTTTCCTTCTCACTGTTACTACTCAGAAAATGTATTCTAATGCAAACATTGAATTTCACCTCACATTTAACTTCACATCTTTCATTTACACCCCTACAGTGAAGATTACTACGGTGACTTGGACTTGAAAAGCATCCGAAAGAGCGAACTCCTCGCCGGTCTAGTCCAGTCGGGTGGTGGTGCCCATGCACCGAACAAACCAATTGTTAAATCCAACCGCCCTGCTGCCAAGGAGAACTGAACCTATTAGTAACACAGAAAGCAATCCAGAATCATTAAACAACTACACAGAAATGTACTTCAACAAGACCTAGAGACCTAGACGCTAGGGACAGTAGCTAGTTTCTAAGAAGATGTGTTTCAATTCTGGAAGGTCCTCCGATGAACACCCCGCTTTTTGCCGGAGGATAATAGACTGTTATTAAAGTAAAGATTTTAGATAAGTGATAGTCAGAGAGGAATACTCAAATCCGCTGAAATTTCTATGGAAACTTAAGTATCAAAGCAGCCATTTTTAACAGTTTGTGAATTTTATCCCTAGAAAATTTGAGCCTTGCTAGATCAGTGAACACAGTTTTTATTTATTTATTTTCGTTCCTCTTAGTTAAGATGACGTGAAAGCACCCTGTCTTCTGTATTTTCATTAGTATTTCTTCACTCAAACCATCTCCTCACAGACTTCTCTATTGTACGAGTAAACCGACTGAGGAATATTCCCTCAAGAAATCAAGTTTTCAACTTTTCTATGAAAAAGAGATTTCATTTGTATGTAAAATTGGAAAAATTCAAAGCCCTATGCCGAAGGAAACCTAAGAAAAAAAAAACAATAATGGAAAATAAATAAAAAATCGAAAAAATCACATAAATATTTACTACCCTTTCATTGCATTTATTAAACAAATACTACCATTATGTCACAATTCCATCACCTTCTTCCGACTGCTCTGTCACTCTCTGTCTGTTAATTGGCTAAGACCCCTCAAGGACGAGGCATGCCATTTCTCTGTTTTAACCTGATGCTAATCGAGTATAAACTGTGATTAATTCTATATTTTTTAAATCCCTAACCTCGTTATTTTTACTCTCAGTCGCGTTGATTGAGATAGTATACTATGTGCTTGCTGGATGTCTGCATGCGCGGAATGAGCTTCAGTTTGTCAGTTTTTGGTGAATTTGTGAATTAGTATTGTCTATATCCGAAAAAGACGCGGTTCCATTGTGCAATCGATTTCCCCTCATGAATCAACAATAATTTTGATATTCATGTTCTACTCTGCGGCGATAATGCCAAATAGTATTGTGATATTCTTTTACGTTAACTCGAATGGGAATGAACTCAACTTGTATTGTTGCTATGAAATAACATATTCGAAGGTTACTCCTTTACTAATTCAACGTAGAAGTGAGTGAGCTTAGACTGCTGCCAGAGATAACGCGATTTTCGAAGCGTTTTGATGCGATGCACTTTTACCGCAACGCTCATCGCGACAGGATCTGACGCTTACACTCTGACAGAACTCTTAGGTTGCTGTCAGAGTGAACGCGTCACGCGAAGCGTCTGGACGCGCGTGTGAGCTAGTTACATTTGATCAAAGCAAACCTGTCAGAGTGAATGCGATGCGAAAACAGTACATCGCATTAAATCGCTTCGCTTCGGTCCGCATTCCGCACTCACTCTGCAACCTTAGGTTGCTGTCAGAGTGAACGCGTAACGCGGAACGCGGAGCGGGGCGAAGCGATTCAATACGATGTACTGTTATCACATCGCATTCACATTGACAGGTTTGCTTTGATTAAATGTAGCTAACTCGCACGCACAAAGTGACGCTTTGCGCAATTAAAGGCACAAATCTCCAAATATCAAGGGGAACGTGCCATTTGAGCCAATTTGTTCTGATTCCTGATTCCTGATGCATTCTCGTAAGTCAATTGGTTCAACATTTCCTTCCTTCTGAACTGTCAAGGATGGGCTTGAGTTTATTTGTGACGACATATTAAAAAACCTAATTCAAAGCTATGTGGTAAACAACATTCTTAAGAATTCCCTTCATTTACGTGTCGTGAATTGTATGTGAATATGTGTGTGAGTTGTTTTTAAAAGTTTAATTATAATACTTTATACAATGACCTAGCTCACGTGCTCAGGTAGTTGTCAACCTACATACACATGTACACATGGTAAGGGCCTGCTACCCCCACTGCAACACCTTTGATGTTCAATACTTTAGAATACTTTAGAGGCTGTGCTTATGCAGTTTTTCATTTAAATCCAGCCTTCGCTCCAATACAAGGGTTTGCCCTGTTGAATATCGAGGTTGGTCCGGCTAATTCGGATAGGGACATAGTGTCCGCTTTGCTGGTACCCCGGTCCTCGGTATAGTCCCCATCGATGGATTTGGCTTACACCGACCGAGAGTTTCCCGACGAAGGAAGTTTCCCCGCAACAAGCACTTCCGATACCCGTCTATGAATCGACTGGATAGAGTCCGAGGTCGGTTCAGTGATACCGGTTGGAGGATAGCTTCTGGATCACTGACACACCGATGATATTTGCTACTAGTTCAGTCCCCGACAGGTTGTCGGTTCAATGCATAGGACGCTGGTCTTACAAGACAGTTGTCGTATGTTCGAGCCCCGACCTGGAAGGGTTCTTAGTGTCAGTAGGATCCATAGTACTAGCCATGCAATGATTCTGTACACTAAGTATCGGCTGCGAAGTCTGTTGAAACAGAAAGACCAAATTCCACAAAAGGAATGTAATGCCAAGACTTTGCTTTTTCAGTCCCCGACAGTGGATTCAGATTACATCCAATGGAGAGTTCCCCGACGAAGGAAGTTCTCCAGACACCAATACTCTCGATACATCACACGGAACACTCGGATGAGTGCTGAGGTCGGTCCGACAATATTAGTTGGAGCATGGCTTCCGATTTATTGGCACCCCAATGATTCTAACCGATATTGTGGTGACTATTCGACCGACCAACGAATGAAGTTCTTTTAGAATCGGTACTTCAGATTCACGTCTACGAATCGGACGGAAGGGTACATGAGCCGGTGCAGTTTCCGGTTCACCTGCGCCTCGACGATCCTAACTGGCTGATCTGCGATCTATTTGACTATGATTCATCGGTTCAACCATCTCCGAGAAAACCTAGTGAGATTATTTGACACATACATACTCACACACACAGACATTGTTCGATGAACTGAGTCGAATGGTGCATGACTTTTGGTCCTTCGGCCCAATTTTTACTAGTCGATTTTTCAAGTGATTGCATATACCTTTCCATACGGGAAAGTCAAAAACATAATTCTTTCTTCATACCATCAGAAATATGATCAGTAACTCAATAGTTTGATAAAACCATAAGTAACAAACATTCAAACATTTAGTTTTCTTAAACTTTTAGAAACAATGAGAAAAACTCGTCACGCTTGCTTGCCTTTCTCGTGCCCGAACGAAGGTTTTGAGGTAGTCAGGCACATATCTCTCCCGATGTTCAACTGTACTAGCATAAACGGTAATCCATGGTCGAAAATCGATCTTTACTTCTAGTACTTTTGACAGAACTGGACGTCTTCATGGTAACCTTCCACAAACAAAACCAACAAAAACAGACCTTCTTCAATGTGTAAAGTAGAAATCGTCGGTCTTACAACAAATTCAGAAGAAAATGTTTGTCGGATTTGAGTTTGGTGCAGGCGACGTTTTTTTTTCATTTGTAACGGGTACGGCTAAAGGTTTTTTATTCTCGATCGGGAGCGGGTCGGGTTCGGGCTCAAGAAATTTCCGAATTTGTATCAGGAATTCAACTTCAGATTTCTGGAACAAAATTCCAGATATGAATTCTACTTCTGGATTCTAGAACACAATTTTAGATCTGATTCGTTTAGCATTATTTTTGGGGTAGACTATGTATGTCGTCAATGAGCCATACTTCAGTTTAAAGGGGCGGCGACTCACCCTTTACCAATATATAGCCTTAGAAGTATTGTCTTCTTATCCAGTTTCGATCGGTGTTTATTTTTCACCTCGGCTGTATTAACATTTTGTTGCCATTCAGATTGTATAACAGAATATCGATTCAATCAGTTCAATTATTTGGCATTTCTGTTTCTCTGATAAATTTTATACCGTAGAGGTTGATTCCTAGGAGCTTAAGGTTGTACATCTAGAGGAATTGAGTACGTTATCCAATTCAGAATCTCACATGGACTCTGACTGGCATGAATGTGAGTTGAAAATGAAATTTCATCGATTAAGATAATGTTTGCTAAGTTGCTGTGGGACTAAACTCGAAAACGAATGATGCTTAATGCTGGAATTTAAAGTCTATCTCATTCTAGTGTATATTGTTTTATCCTCTAAGAAGTGCTATATGTGATTAGATTGATTCTTAATCTACGTCGAGTCAAGTTTTGCATAACCTGAAATGCTCCATAATTACAAATTCTTACGGTAGTTGATCTTAATTTTGATTCGAAGATGCTCCCTAATAGTAGGTTAGTTACCCTCAGAGAGCCACCTTCCACCTCGTTAGCTCGATTTATTCTACATCTTGATAATAATAATAGAAGGACATTGGAAATTTATATATACTTCTTCATACTGCATTAGGGAGAGTCAACTTATATTTACCGCAAATTAATAAAGTAAACGTAAATTACTAATTTTGCTTATGCATCCAGTGCTTTAATAAAACTGAATGCTTCAGGTTGTTTGTGTCCCTTTTTTCCAAAAGTCGGCAAACGTTCATTACTGAAAATTGAAATGTGCTATAATTCCTACAATTATTTGTCGATTATTCAATTAGAGTGTGATAGCTTCGTTCCAGTGACAAATCAATGTTTAAAGTTATCAAAAAATCATTCAAGACATGATGTAAGGTATTACTATCAAAGTACGAATTCAGTTTCCATACAATTTTTGGATTTTTTATGAGTTTCTAAAATATGTATAAAGCTCGTATTCAGTGCTCAAACGGAAATATAATCTAAAATGCGGCTCGCACGTTCAATCCATCGATAGTAGGCTGTGAAATTACCGCTTCATCACCCAACGAATCTGTTTCGACTCCTATGCTTTTCACTTTGGGTGTGAGCAATGTGTATGATTTGTTTTCTGATGCTTTCACTCTGCTAATATAATTAATTAATTTGCGGATGCCTGGGCGTAGTTTGATGTTGTTTGAGAAACGTGCCGAAACTCGATTACTGATGGTCTCCCGTGAATGCGAATCTTTTTGTTCTGCTCTCATAAATGCGTATCTTTCCGCGATGGGCTTTACGGAATTAGCTGAGTGCTTCCGATGCGGTTGTAGGTGCAATGGATCACCACATTCAAACTACCTTGCATGTTAATATGTTAGGGTGACTCGGAATAATGTTAGTTAACAAACTGTGGAAAAAATGTCTTGCTGCAACCAATTCACAAGATATCAAAAAAACGAAAATTAGAAAGCTCTGAGCAATCAGCCAAAAACTATCCGAAGGTCACTACCTCACACATACTGTATTTACGATGTAAATGCTGTGGTCGTGGAAATACCTAGAATTATCCAGAAAAAAACCGAGTTTAGTGTTTGAACGCATAAATTAATCAGATTTACCAAAACGATGCGCGGCATGCAATTGAGTTATCACTGTTCATTTCAATTTTTTAGTGATAATTTTCAAACACGAAGCAGATAAAAAACAGAAAGATTGACTAAAATTAAAATGGCTGTTTTTTTAAGGTCGTCAAGCCAAAGATAAACTGAGGATAGAGTGGTCTATGATTTCTTATGTATCATTGGAATAGGACCCCTCGATGAGCTCGGTTCACTGTCAGTTTCAGTCTTTTGAAGCAGAACAACAAACGGCTGATCGCTAGATGCGTCACCACTATGACAATGATTGTTTATACTTTACAGTATGTACGATATTGAACAATTTTGCTTCATATCCAGTGATTCTTAAAATTGAAAGTAAAAACTACTTAGAACTATTCCTTAGAGTTTATTCGGTTTATTATTTCCTCATTTGAAAAATCATTAAGGCTCTGAATGATGAAAAAAAATTCATTTTTGTGAAATTTAAGAGCTCTCATTCAACTAAATAAATTAAAACGTTTTGCATAGTACAAAGCATCATTTTTTTTAATTGCCCACCACACTCCCCCACACCAAAAAGCTCAACAAGGAGCCCCCTGGTAATGGACGCAACTAATCTCAGCTCATTAACACTGGCAAAAATTTTAATACCAACAAAAAAAAAACAACAAGAAGAGCTGAGATTAAAAACAATTTATTCTAAGATGTGCAATTAACTAATTTATTGGTGTGGAATCCCAGTGGAAATAAGTTTCCTTCTAAGGGATCCACGTTTAATATCTAAAATTGAATAATATAATACTGTTGACGTTTAACTAACATTGATATACAGATAGATTACGATTGTTTAAACTTTACGCTTATTGTATAAAAATTTCATTCAGTCTTTGTCTAAAGTAGTGCTTCAATCTAGATCTAAATATGGTACGGATGTTGATTTGTTGTATGTCAAGAGGAAGTGCATTAAATTTTGTAGGACCTACAAACAGAATACGCCTTTGGCCCAGAGTTGTGGTTGTTCGAATGCGTTGCAAGTTGCCATTACGGCGCGTCGCGTACAAATGGTTTGGAGTTGGAAACTGTATGTTACGATGTGTCGTTGTCATTCAAACAACATTTTGTAATTTTGTCGTGGAAAAATATTGAGAAATAAGTCGGTGAAGTCTTACTTTCTTCCGTATGTGTCCTGTGTACCGGCAGTGGTGCAAAGGGCTAACAAGAAAGATTTCCATCCTGGGCGATTGTTTGCCTTCGCCTTGACCCAGGTCAAATTCTGATCGAATCGCCTAAATTCCTTGTTCAGGCTCCGCCGCCATGAGCCCCTAGGTCTACCTCTGCTGCGATGCCCGGCTGGATTCCTGTCCAGCGCTTGCTTGCAGATTTCGTTTCCGCTCTTTCGAAGTGAATTTCAGTCAATATCGCTTCTGATGACAACGACGATGGAGCTCGGCATTCGAAATCCAATTGTCAGGCCACCAGGTATGCGTTATATACCGTAGACATCGGTTGATAAACAGCTTCAGCTTTTGCGTGCTTTCAGCTGGTATACCCCAGGTTTCGCTGGTGTACAACAGTACAGATTTCACGTTTGTGTTGAAAATTCGGATCATAGTGTGTAGACGAATCTGATTTGATCTCCAGATATTTCGTAGACTCGCAAAGGCAGACCTGCCAAATCGAGGTCGTTGAGATGCTCCATAGTGATAGGCTGCCAAAGCAGCCCACGGTTTGGTACACGGTCAATGGCACCAACCATTATCTCGTCTATTACGATGAGGAACAGTAGCGGTGATAGAATACATCCTTGCCTCACTTCAGCGACTACCCGAATAGGGTCAGACAAGGCTCCATTACGCAGTACTCTACACGTGAAAGCCTCATACTGCGCTTCGATAAGGTTGACGATTTTATCTGGGACTCCTTTGCGCCTTAGAGCGCTCCACAGGTTTTCGTGATTGAGTCGGTTTTTTCGTTGTCAATGAAGACCAAGTAAAGGGACTCTTGGAAATCATTGACCAGCTCTAGAATAATACGGAGCGTGACAGTCACACAAAATCTTCCGGCACGGAATCCTGCCTGCTGCCGTCGGAGAGTCACATCGATCTTCTCCTGTATCCGGTTGAGGATAACTTTACACAGAACTTTGTGAACATACATAGTAACATGATACCTCTCCTATTGTCGCATACAGTTGAGTCGCCCTTCTTCGGGACCTTCATTAAGACGCCCTACATCCAATCGACCGGGAATGTCGCGGTGTCCCAGATATTCCGAAATAGTTGATGCAACATTTGAGCAGATAGCGTGGGGTCAGATTTGAGCATCTCCGCTGATATGCGATCGACCCCAGGAGCCTTGTTGGATTTCATGCTTTGTATTACGGCTTTGATCTCCGGTAAAGTGACACGAGAGATGCGTCGCACTCCTGGCGACTCATGTCAAGATGTTGATGGCTGGTTGACCGTCGAAACTTGAAGAAGTTCGAAGTGTTCAAACCAACGTTTTAACTGGTCAGTGGGGTCGGTTAGCAGCTGATCAGTCGCGTCCTTCACTGGCACCCTTGTATTAATCCTTGCTCCACTAAGGCGTCGTGAGATATCATAGAGGAGACGGATAACGCCGGTTGTTGCGGCTTTTTCACCTTCATCGGCCAGGGAATCCACCCACGCTCGCTTATCCCGCCTACACGAGCGTTTTACTTCCTTTGAGAGGGCCAAATACTGTGGGCGGACTTGGCGCTTCGCTTCTCTGATTCTCGCTCGCTCTATCGCAGTTTTTGTCTCTCCGTTCCTCGATTTTCCGCCGGGTATAATCCGTGATCCATTTCTTCCTCCGGGCGCGCAGTTCACCCAGGTTGGTTTGGCAGGCATTCTTGAACGCCGTCCACTGTTCCTCTACGTTGCCACCTTCAGGAATACCCGCAGCTCTGGTATCCAGTTCTTCCACGAATGACATTTTAACTGCTGGGTCTTCTAATCGGCGTGTGTTGAATCGTCGCCCGAGCCTTTCCTCCTGTCGCATGACCCGCGCAATACGTAGGCGAATCTCTCCGATGAGAAGGTGGTGGTCAGACGCGATATCGGCACTGCGTTTATTCCGGACGTCAAGAAGGCTCCGTCTCCATTTCCGGCTGATGCAGATGTGGTCGATTTGATTTTCAGTATGTCCATCGCGGTAAACCCATGTGACCCTGTTGGGCTAGCGTTAGTACATTCCATGAATTTTACAGGTGACTTAACCCCTCATACGGTGAAATTCATAAAGACCTAGTTTGTCAAATGACGGGAAATTTCTTTTGTAATGATCTAATGTTAGATTAGCTTGAATTTTACTGTTTTCGACTGTAACTTGCATTCTGCTAGCAGGTGCGTCTGTATTTAAATGCACTTTTCAACAGCCAAGCAGATATGTGCTTCTGTCGATTAACAGACATAGTTGGCGATCCAATGATTCTTGGTTCAAGTCGGCGGTGATCGCTATCAATATTCATTTCTTTTTTATTTCAAAGAATTTCATGTCATAAAATTTTAGACATACTATTAAATGTTCTTGCACGTAAATTTGCGTGAACTGTGACGATCCATATATGTGCATCTAATAAGATGTAAAATCACAGGGTTTTTTTTTAATGTGTGTAGTCGATTTTCGAGTAGGATATTTTATTTTTTATAATATTTAGGATTTTTTTATGGGATCCTAAGACTAAATCTTAATGTGTGAAAAAAGGTAGCGTCATCTCTGGAAAAATTAAGTGCACAATTTTGCAATTAATTTGCCTATATTACCCAACAATACTGGAACCGGAATTAAGGAGTTTCGAATAATGTCACAATACCTTACATTTGAATCTAATGTTGTCAAAATGGTTGCAATCGTTTCCGAGAAAAAATGAATGCACAAAAATGTTACATACACACCGACCTTTTGCGTTCTTTTTTCCGCACGGATCAACCTCAGTTTTACTTTAATGCGCTCTCATCTTACGGTAACACACAGCAATCTAATTAGTCTACTCTTCTAATGAAACTAAAACTTTTATGTTATTCGTTGGACAAAATAAGTTTATCTATTTTTTTTTCTCTTTCACAGCGAGGACTATTACGGCGATCAAGACATCAAAGCGTTGCAGAAGAAAGGATTCTAGTTCAAGTCATTAGATTAGGAATGTTTAATTTAAGTTATTTTCTTAGTTTCTCTTTACAAAAAAATAAAATCATAAAATTCAATCTGACGTTATTTTATTTCATTTTCCATTATTCTTTGTTCACAAATTCATATCTACAACAAACGTTGTCGAATGATAGAGTTAGAGTTGCACTGAACATCGATATGACTTAATCATACTGACGGACTCATTCTCAATTGGTAGAATTTACGAATATTTCGTTAATATAAGAACGTCCAAAGCTGCAAATTCACATCTGATACCATTCATAGAAACGTTACGTGTCAAATGACAGGATACCACAAAAATGTCCACTAGATTAATCGACCATTAACTGTCATTAAAATTTGAAGCATGCGGCTAAATTTATTTTTGTGTGCGACGTTTTTCGAAGTTTATACAATATATCGTATAGCATAACTGTAGGCGAAAAAACTATTTTGCTGTCAGTTGATTACAATCAACCAAGTTTTAGTTTATATTTTTTGAGTGTTAGCAACCAACATAAAGATTCTCAAAAACTCACATTTTGAAATCAAGATGAACTGAATTGACCCTCCGGGCCTCTGAAAAAGTTGGGTTTCACAGTGATTACACAACCTTTTTATATGGAAGAGAAAAATTCTGACCTAGTGCTAAACTAATCTTTGTTAAACTTTGTTTATCATATAGGAATGATATAAGTTTTATAAAGCTTTCCTATGCCCGCATTCTGTTTGCAATACTCAGATCATTAATATATCTTTGTATTACACTGCTTTTGGGGCATTTCACTATTCTTTTTCAATAGATTTCGCTGTTCCGAAATACCACATTGTCTTGTAAGACCAGCGTCCTATGCCTAAAGCTGTCAGCCCACCAAACTTAGATCAATGCGTACATTATTAGACAATCGTGACAAATTAATCAGCCGTCTAGTTCAGTCGCATGACTACGACAAAATTTAGTGTTATTCGTCAACATTCAGCACGTATAACGTTTTGTTTCGCTGCTTGCTCATTCGCATTCACGTCTCAGGAAATAGAAAAACACCATCTCGTTACGATTGACAGTTTGCTACTGAAGTGTAGAATATGTTTGATCAGAGAAAAGGAAATAGGTGGAGAATGTCCTTTCTTTACTGCCACTGGCAAATGCTTTACACATATATAAAAGGGATAAAAAAAAGGATGTGTAAAGTTAGATTAAATTATCATCATGACACATGCCTGAAGCAGTGGGTGTAAACATAATTCGTTTAGCTGCGCTTATGGAGACATCCAATTTGCGAGAGGATTTTCTATTTCATCTTCAAGCGTGCCCGAAGCGAATCGTTGAATGAAAGATTCGCTTTCCAGATATTCCAGCGGACAACTGTTTAACTGGCATGTAGATGGATTCTACTGACCACTTGTTGTGTAGTCTGAAACAGATTTTGTTGCTAATGTGTAGCAAGACTTATATCAGCTTCAGTAATAGAAGACATAGCCATCTATACATTGTTGTAAGGATACATGGTTTTCGGAAAAGTGAGAACAGATTGTATAATATTTATCAGTGTCGGATTCAGACAATTCCCAATCCAAAAATATGAAATCGTACGGTTAAAACGAGCGTATAAATCATTGTTGCTCATATGCAAAGATAGCGATAACGAAACATCGATAAATCATATCTTTTCGAAACGATGCTTCTTGAACTTCCATTATCTTGTTGGAGGGTGGTCCGTAACGCGG
The DNA here is from genome assembly GCF_030247185.1 of Malaya genurostris. Lineage (NCBI taxonomy): Eukaryota > Metazoa > Arthropoda > Insecta > Diptera > Culicidae > Malaya > Malaya genurostris. Next base: position 76,288,428 of record NC_080570.1, on the reverse strand, counting down.
CGAACAAGATTCAATTTCATCGTAAAATGACCGGTTTGCGTGATTCAACTTCGCCCGCTTTTAAATTGAACCAAGAAAACTGCGGTGGTATTCAGTCGGTGTCGTGTGGAAAAATAATAACAGATTTCAAGCACTAATTGTTTGCCTGCTCGAAACAAGCGCATAATTATTGCTAGACATGAACTTGATTACGATAAGGCCATGACTAGACGCTTCAAGAAGAATCCACTTTCCCGGCGCCATTGAGGTACGCAACTGAAAGTCAGCATGAGAGGACACTTATCGCCATTCTTGAGCACGATCGGAACAATGTTTAGGTAGTGGTAACTCAACATCTCCACCGAACTGTTTAGATGTATTTTTGTTTTCGAAAGTTGTATGCTCTTAATGTGGCGAAAACATCAAACAAAATTTCATACGTCCCTTCATCGGTCTCATCCATCATAAAGCACAGTTTAAAGCGTAAAGATTGACGAGTAAAGAATAAAGAGTAAAGAGTAAAGAGTAAAGAGTAAAGAGTAAAGAGTAAAGAGTAAAGAGTAAAGAGTAAAGAGTAAAGAGTAAAGAGTAAAGAGTAAAGAGTAAAGAGTAAAGAGTAAAGAGTAAAGAGTAAAGAGTAAAGAGTAAAGAGTAAAGAGTAAAGAGTAAAGAGTAAAGAGTAAAGAGTAAAGAGTAAAGAGTAAAGAGTAAAGAGTAAAGAGTAAAGAGTAAAGAGTAAAGAGTAAAGAGTAAAGAGTAAAGAGTAAAGAGTAAAGAGTAAAGAGTAAAGAGTAAAGAGTAAAGAGTAAAGAGTAAAGAGTAAAGAGTAAAGAGTAAAGAGTAAAGAGTAAAGAGTAAAGAGTAAAGAGTAAAGAGTAAAGAGTAAAGAGTAAAGAGTAAAGAGTAAAGAGTAAAGAGTAAAGAGTAAAGAGTAAAGAGTAAAGAGTAAAGAGTAAAGAGTAAAGAGTAAAGAGTAAAGAGTAAAGAGTAAAGAGTAAAGAGTAAAGAGTAAAGAGTAAAGAGTAAAGAGTAAAGAGTAAAGAGTAAAGAGTAAAGAGTAAAGAGTAAAGAGTAAAGAGTAAAGAGTAAAGAGTAAAGAGTAAAGAGTAAAGAGTAAAGAGTAAAGAGTAAAGAGTAAAGAGTAAAGAGTAAAGAGTAAAGAGTAAAGAGTAAAGAGTAAAGAGTAAAGAGTAAAGAGTAAAGAGTAAAGAGTAAAGAGTAAAGAGTAAAGAGTAAAGAGTAAAGAGTAAAGAGTAAAGAGTAAAGAGTAAAGAGTAAAGAGTAAAGAGTAAAGAGTAAAGAGTAAAGAGTAAAGAGTAAAGAGTAAAGAGTAAAGAGTAAAGAGTAAAGAGTAAAGAGTAAAGAGTAAAGAGTAAAGAGTAAAGAGTAAAGAGTAAAGAGTAAAGAGTAAAGAGTAAAGAGTAAAGAGTAAAGAGTAAAGAGTAAAGAGTAAAGAGTAAAGAGTAAAGAGTAAAGAGTAAAGAGTAAAGAGTAAAGAGTAAAGAGTAAAGAGTAAAGAGTAAAGAGTAAAGAGTAAAGAGTAAAGAGTAAAGAGTAAAGAGTAAAGAGTAAAGAGTAAAGAGTAAAGAGTAAAGAGTAAAGAGTAAAGAGTAAAGAGTAAAGAGTAAAGAGTAAAGAGTAAAGAGTAAAGAGTAAAGAGTAAAGAGTAAAGAGTAAAGAGTAAAGAGTAAAGAGTAAAGAGTAAAGAGTAAAGAGTAAAGAGTAAAGAGTAAAGAGTAAAGAGTAAAGAGTAAAGAGTAAAGAGTAAAGAGTAAAGAGTAAAGAGTAAAGAGTAAAGAGTAAAGAGTAAAGAGTAAAGAGTAAAGAGTAAAGAGTAAAGAGTAAAGAGTAAAGAGTAAAGAGTAAAGAGTAAAGAGTAAAGAGTAAAGAGTAAAGAGTAAAGAGTAAAGAGTAAAGAGTAAAGAGTAAAGAGTAAAGAGTAAAGAGTAAAGAGTAAAGAGTAAAGAGTAAAGAGTAAAGAGTAAAGAGTAAAGAGTAAAGAGTAAAGAGTAAAGAGTAAAGAGTAAAGAGTAAAGAGTAAAGAGTAAAGAGTAAAGAGTAAAGAGTAAAGAGTAAAGAGTAAAGAGTAAAGAGTAAAGAGTAAAGAGTAAAGAGTAAAGAGTAAAGAGTAAAGAGTAAAGAGTAAAGAGTAAAGAGTAAAGAGTAAAGAGTAAAGAGTAAAGAGTAAAGAGTAAAGAGTAAAGAGTAAAGAGTAAAGAGTAAAGAGTAAAGAGTAAAGAGTAAAGAGTAAAGAGTAAAGAGTAAAGAGTAAAGAGTAAAGAGTAAAGAGTAAAGAGTAAAGAGTAAAGAGTAAAGAGTAAAGAGTAAAGAGTAAAGAGTAAAGAGTAAAGAGTAAAGAGTAAAGAGTAAAGAGTAAAGAGTAAAGAGTAAAGAGTAAAGAGTAAAGAGTAAAGAGTAAAGAGTAAAGAGTAAAGAGTAAAGAGTAAAGAGTAAAGAGTAAAGAGTAAAGAGTAAAGAGTAAAGAGTAAAGAGTAAAGAGTAAAGAGTAAAGAGTAAAGAGTAAAGAGTAAAGAGTAAAGAGTAAAGAGTAAAGAGTAAAGAGTAAAGAGTAAAGAGTAAAGAGTAAAGAGTAAAGAGTAAAGAGTAAAGAGTAAAGAGTAAAGAGTAAAGAGTAAAGAGTAAAGAGTAAAGAGTAAAGAGTAAAGAGTAAAGAGTAAAGAGTAAAGAGTAAAGAGTAAAGAGTAAAGAGTAAAGAGTAAAGAGTAAAGAGTAAAGAGTAAAGAGTAAAGAGTAAAGAGTAAAGAGTAAAGAGTAAAGAGTAAAGAGTAAAGAGTAAAGAGTAAAGAGTAAAGAGTAAAGAGTAAAGAGTAAAGAGTAAAGAGTAAAGAGTAAAGAGTAAAGAGTAAAGAGTAAAGAGTAAAGAGTAAAGAGTAAAGAGTAAAGAGTAAAGAGTAAAGAGTAAAGAGTAAAGAGTAAAGAGTAAAGAGTAAAGAGTAAAGAGTAAAGAGTAAAGAGTAAAGAGTAAAGAGGAATCAGAGAGCGAGCCCAATATCGAGTATCCTACAAGTTATCAATTTGGTCGGTAAAGTATGAAAATATCTTAAGTAAGTATTGTAGCCTGTATCAATAATTATCAATTTATGCACTTTTCATATAACCGAGTGCTCATTAAATATCCAGTTTCTGTACTAGCACGTAGCTTGGATGTAACAAATCAATCAATTCGACTTATGGTAAAATATCTGTATGTTCTCAGTGGAAATTCGCAATCGGTTTTATACGATTGCGTTCATTGATGGCTTCATTGATATTGTGCACAAATTCGCAAAACATTAGTGTTTATTTTCCATCGAGTCTATAATCACGCGACAATTAATTTGTCAATCATGCTGTACAATTTGCGAGTTTGTTTTCGTTTGCTTTCGTCGTCTAAATACTAGTTTCGCACAGAGCAATATTGAGACTATAAATCCGCTCTCCACTTAATTGATGATGAACTTTTTTAATTAAAGTTCGAACACATCTTCCCTCGCCTTCTCTCGTCGCGAAACTTTACCCGATGAGGGTAATTTGAAAATTTCCTCGGGAAATCAAGTGACACAGTGGCTGATGTGACCGAGGAGTGCCAAGAATGAAACATTTAGCAGATGGCCGTACTCAGCTGCATTAAGAACGAGAACAGAGCAGTAGCTGTTCAACATGGAATGAGACAGTAAACCCTTTAGTTTTTCAATTCGGTTTTAATCTTTTTCTCATTTACGCCTCTTCTCAATGCAAACAGGCATCAGCAGTTCCCGTAGCAGAACATAGTAATTAGTCAGAGAAACATAGTCAGGCAAATGCTGTACTGACCCAGTAGCACATTGTCATCGTGTTTATGTTATCTGTTCAATTTTCTTCCTATTATCTACACTTCTGGCGCTGTTGCGAGCCATTTTGTACCGCTTTGCTTCTTTTCGAGCTAAAAGCTCACATAGTCCGAATTATGACAATGCACAAAAGCTGCAGTGGGCTTTTAAAATAAATATCACCGGCTTTGCGGATCGATTTTAGTTGTGGAAAATCTTTCGATTAGTGAATATTGTTTTCTGATTTAACGATTTACTGACTCGAGCGCGATGGGGCGTTTTATCCTTTGTGTATTAAGTATTGTTAACGTGGTCATGGTGCTAGCGGATGTTACACCGAGACGAGACGCTGAGGTTTGTTCGAACACATTTATTGCTGGACTGGAAAAGATAAACGATTGACTTGATTTTCTGATTGTATTATCATCTGACATATATTTTAAATAGTATCCACCACCAGAGTTGCTTGAAGCGTTGAAGCCCCTTCACGATACCTGTGTTGCGAAAACTGGAGTAACTGATGGTAAGCACAGAGTATCGAATAAATTAACATTGCTTTTGAAGTCAGTTTTCAATCAGACTAAGTTTAGGACAGTTTGTTGAAATCATTTCTTTTGGCACTGATTTCTCAGTGTCATTTTTTATTCTTAATTACTAGATCGAAACTAAATATTCTATATTATGCAATCGAAGCGGTCCTAAAAACGAACATTCTGTATTGAGGCAATCAATATTGAAAAACTCACCGTTTATTGTGCTTACCAAATCAGGTACCTTGGCTTTTAATGGATTCATCTTTTTGAAAAGATCATCTACATCAAATTTTGTGCTTGCTCGTAAAATTTTTTGCCTTTCTCATATAGAAAGGTTATGCAATCACTGTGAAAACCGACTTTTGAACCGAGGGCCGAGTGTCATATATCATTCGACTTAGTTCGTCGAGTACGCAAAATGTCTGTGTGTATGTGTGTGTGTGTGTGTGTGTGTGTGTGTGTGTGTGTGTGTGTGTGTGTGTGTGTGTGTGTGTGTGTGTGTGTGTGTGTGTGTGTGTGTGTGTGTGTGTGTGTGTGTGTGTGTGTGTGTGTGTGTGTGTGTGTGTGTGTGTGTGTGTGTGTGTGTGTGTGTGTGTGTGTGTGTGTGTGTGTGTGTGTATGTGTGTGTATGTGTGTATGTAACGTTTTTTTGCACTAACTTTTCTCGGAGATGGCCGAACCAATTTTCACAAACTTAGATTCAAATGAAAGGTCTTGTGGTCCCATACAAAATTCCTGAATATTATTTGGATCCGACTTCCGGTTCCGGAATTATGGGGTAATATGTGCAAAAAATTGTAAAAATAAGTGCACTAACTTTTCTCAGACTTCTCTGGCTGAACTGATTTTCACAAACTTAGGTTTAAATGAAATGCCTTGAGGTCCCATAAAAAAATCCTGAATATTATTTGGATCCGACTTCTGGTTCGAGAGTTATGGGGTAAAATGTGCAAAAAAATGAAAATATGTGTTCTAACTTTTCTCATAGATGGCGCGACCGATTTTCACAAACTTAGATTCAAATAAAAGGTCTTATGGTCCCATACAAAATTCCTGAATATATTTTGGATCCGACTTCCGGTTCGAGAGTTATGGGGTAAGATGTGCAAAAAAATGAAAATATGTGTTCTAACTTTTCTCATAGATGGCGCGACCGATTTTCACAACCTTAGATTCAAATGAAAGGTCTTATGGTCCCATACAAAATTCCTGAATATAATTTGGATCCGACTTCCGGTTTCGGAATTATGGGGTAAAATGTGCAAAAAATTGTTAAAATAAGTGCACTAACTTTTCTCAGACTTCTCTGGCTGGACCGATTTTCACAAACTTAGGTTTAAATGAAATGCCTTGATGTCCCATACAAAATTCCTGAATATTATTTGGATCCTACTTCTGGTTCGGGAGTTATGGGGTAAAATGTGCAAAAAAAGAAAATATGTGTTCTAATTTTTCTCATAAATGGCGCGACCGATTTTCACAATCTTAGATTCAAATGAAAGGCCCTGTGGTCCCATGCGTAATTCCTGAATTTTATGCGAAACCGACTTCCGGATCCGGAAATATAGGGTAAAGTGTGTTAAAAATTGTATACCATCACTGAAATGGGGAAAAACATTTAAAAAAATTCTAAATCGACCTCAAATCTTTTCCAATTGATAGTTTTTATCAAGAATCGCAGAGAATTATTTTGAAGAATACCACAGTATTATATATGATAGTATGATTGATATGAGAAAGGCATCATTACACCACTAGGTGGATTAAAACAGGTTTTTTTCTCTGCAACTGCTTAGAAACTGCTGATTTCGTCAACAAAGACACAATACCAATAATTTAACAGCAACTTCGAGTAGAGTTTCTGGGCGCGCGTTTTGGCATCACTTTAATGACATCTAGCTTTATTTAATCTAGTGCAGTGTTTTACTTCACGTACACACGATACAAATTTTGCGTTAGAATTTTCGACCACTGTTTTCGAGGGGCTGGGGTCCACTAGGAGATTGATAGTACCTATTAGCTCTCTCCGGACAGTATCAGCCTAGATGCCGTGTTGAATCCGGCGGAAAAAACTGAACCAAGAATAGATCCACTGGGTTCTTGCTTCCATGTCGTAAAAGGCGACAATTGCAGGAGTTTATTTTTCCTTTCAGTTATCAGATATTTTCAGTGTTTTACTTCTGATTATTTTCTTCTTCCATGTTATTGATTGTCTGTCAGGATTATAAATTGAATGATAAAAATCATTTATTGCGCGAATCCGTTGATATTACAAAGTTAATAACAGAGATGACATATATCGATATATTGAACACGTAGTAAAAAGCACTTGATATTATTATTTCAAAAAATAAATTAATATTTTTCGCGGTAGCCGGCTGCCCAGATCAACCAATATAACGAATTAATAGTTTTAATAAGTAATTAAAATAAGAAAGCGGAAATAATAAAGAATAATAAATAATAAATAAAGACGCGCGTGAAATCTGTTGACCTTTATTTGGTTATTTAAAATGATTTTATAACAACTGTTGAGAATATGTCAATGCAATGAATCAACTATTTTGTCTAAATCCTATTCACTCGTTTATTTTGTATCGCATATTTTCATTTATAAAAACCTGTTTTAATCCACCTAGTGGTGTAATGATGCCTTTCTCATATCAATCATACTATCATACATATATAATACTGTGGTATTCTTCAAAATTATTTTTCTTCGATTCTTAAAAGAATAATCGAAATAGATTTGTTTGACCGTCTACTGATAAAAACTATCAATTGGAAAAGATTTGAGGTCGATTTAGAAAACTTTTTACGGTTTTTCGCTCTTTTCAGTGATGGTATAAAATTTTTAACACACTTTACCCTATATTTCCGGATCCGGAAGTCGGATCCGGATAAAATTCAGGAATTACGTATGGGACCACAGGAACTTTTATTTGAACCTAAGTTTGTGAAAATCGGTCACGCCATCTATGAGAAAAGTTAGAACACATATTTTCATTTTTTTGCACATTTTACCCCATAAAGTTAGTGCAAAAAACGTTACATACACACATACGCACATACACACACACGCACACAAACACACACACACACACACACATACACACTCAGACATTTTGCGTACTCGACGAACTGAGTCGAATGGTATATGACACTCGGCCCTCCGGACCTCGGCTCAAACATCGGTTTTCACAGTGTTGCATAACCAAAAAAGGCAAAAAAAAATTCTTCGATTCTTAAAAGAATAACCGAAATCGGTTTGTTTGACCTCTACTGATAAAAACCATCACATGGGAAAAGATTTGAGGTCGATTTAGAAATTTTTTTAAGGTTTTTCCCCATTTTCAGTGATGGTATACAATTTTTAACACACTTTACCCTATATTTCCGGATCCGGAAGTCGGATCCGCATGAAATTCAGGAATATCGCATCGGACCATAGCACCTTTCATTTGAACCTAAGTTTGTGAAAATCGGTCACGCCATCTATGATAAAAGTTAAAACACATATTTTCTTTTTTTTGCACATTTTACCCCATAACTCTCGAACCGGAAGTCGGATCTAAATAATACTCAGGAATTTCGTATGGGACCTCAAGACCTTTCATTTAAATCTAAGTTTGTGAAAATCGATTCAGCCATCTCTGAGAAAAGTTAGTGCACTTATTTTCACAATTTTTTGCACATTTTACCCCATAATTCCGGAACCGGAAGTCGGATCCAAATAATATTCAGGAATTTTTTATGGGACCATAAGACCTTTCATTTGAATCTAAGTTTGTGAAAATCGGTTCAGCCATCTCCGAGAAAAGTTAGTGCAAAAATACGTTACATACACACATACGCACATACACACACACACACACACACACACACACAGACATTTTGCGTACTCGACGAACTGAGTCGAATGGTATATGACACTCGGCCCTTCCGGCCTCGGTTTAAAAGTCGGTTTTCACAGTGATTGCATAACCTTTCTATATGAGAAAGGCAAAAATAGGAAAGTTTTCATTCTTCGCGCGATAGTTTTGCAAATTTTTCTTCAGTTTCCTCGAATAAGAGCTGTGAATCAAGACTTGAGGGACTTCAATATAGGATATTGTTGAAACGTTCACTCGGGAAGTCAGTGAGTTTAGTGGTGCATCCGAGCATCTTGAAACCGGAACAGACTAAGTCGCGCGCGAATAATACCAATACTGAAATTTTTACTAACAAATATCCTTTTCCCGTGACACTTGTGGAGTGCGCAGTAGTATATACGGCCTCTAGTAACAACAAGTGTTGGACTAACATCCCTTCCCATTCCTTAGACGATCTACGTTCGGGCCTGGCCGGCGCAGGTACAGATCAATGAATTCTGGGATTACCAGAAGATGTACATTGAAGGATGATTTACCAGTCCCAGGATGGATCATCTAGAAACTCCCTGTACAATTTCAGCTAATCCCGATCAATAACGGAGTAGCAACCAGGGGTGGTCGCTCAAGCTCAAGCTCAAACTCAGAATTTTCTACCACTGTTTTCGGTAAGTTTCTATGATGAAATATTATATAGACCTATATAGATACGATAACATAATCTATTATGAGATTCTAAGTTTGTGGATATTGGTCGAACTCTGAGAAATCGGTGTGAGTTCTATTTCGATGTCCTTCACTACTATTCCCGGCCATTGGGTCTCAGTAACCGAAAAAAAAATTCTGCTTAGCTTAGCTTAGCTAACCGCCCGTGAATTTCCCGTGATTGATCGGAAACCAGTTGAAATTGCATATTGAATCAAATGCATGATACTTTGGGAGTCGTAGATCATGCTCAACGTGCAACCTAAACTGACTTAGAACATGGACTGATCAATAACGTAGATGGCCACGCCCATGCAGATCAATATGGGAAGAGAAGGGACATTAGTGCAACTCTGCATCACCACAAGTGTCACAGGAAAGGAGTGGTGTTAGTAGGGCGAGCAAATGATCAGGATTTATCTTGGTAGACAGTGTGATCTGTTTATTATTCGTAATATTATCATGTGTTTATTGCTCTGGGTAGCCGGCTACCGAGAATACGTTGCAATTTTCTCGCGTTTTGTATTAATATGTGCTTCCTACAAAAATACGAAATCTCCTCCGAAACTCGTAAAACTCCGGACTGCCGGCTGTCGGGAATTTCGCTATCAATTCATATATTCAATTCATTTTGTTCTGTTTTTTTGCAATAGACAGCCGTACACAAATAAAAATAATGAAATTCGCACGACATGTAAATCAATAGTACTATGAAATATACATCAGTTGAAGTGAAAATCTAATAGAAAACCATGATCGATGTAAAATTAAGATGGAATGCATTGAGTTTTCAATGAAAAAGGCTGTATATTCCGTAAAACGCTTAGTTTTCCTTTCAAGGTGTATTGAAATATGAAGAACTACAAAATAACTTTCCATTCAATTACCTACTCCATATATGTGCATAAAAATTGATGTAAATTCACAACATATTTTTATCTATGTAATAATGGCAAGATATCACTCGATCATCATTAATCAAACAACAACGCCTTACACGATACGAAGTAATGTCGATATCAACTTTCTAACCAAAAAAGAATTAAAAAATACCAAATGGATCCACCTCGCGGTCCAAACTATATTTACATCCGTCCTAGTTAAGCACAGTCGCAAAAACATATCTGCACGGTTAGAAACTTCACGCGCGCGTCTTAAACTTAGCTTTTATCACGAAGAAAAATACATCAAACGTTTCTCGAATAATCGACGGAGTTTAATCTAGCCTGATTTTAGAAAGGAGAAATAAAACAAGATTGTAAATAAGAAAAAATATCTCTTAGGAACGATCTCACCAGTATCCTGCTGTTCCTATTCGCATTGCAACAACGCGAGATAACACACCACTACCGAAATAAAATAAACACTCACGGATGGGTTTGTTGCAGAAAAAATTTTATTTTTCAGTTTGAATCACACGATTTACTTGTAAATTTTCACACATTCCATCTAAATCTAATAACATAAATCTGAAAACACCGACAATGATATGAAGATGGCGCTTCGATCGATTAACATCGTTTAATATTGGGCGGTAAATTCGCAGTTTCCGTCGTTTTCTTATTCGCGAATCAGCAATAGGGGTAGATGGGGTAAAATGCACCCCTTAAGAAAATGTAGCTATATCTTTACTATAGAGAATAACACGGAAGAGTTTCATGCATGACTAGCTTCCGTAATCATTATTTCTCAAAATTACATACAAATACTCGCTGAATACATTGAAAAATACATGACGCATGACGCCCGATCGTGGAAAACATGAAAAATATACATTCTAAATTACGCGAAGTGACGATTATCTGAACATAGAGGCATGATGATCTTAAACAACAGGTGAACATCCATCAAAACAACGGATTAAAGCTCATGACAACCACGGGGCAATATGCACCCTCATAAAGCTTCTTCTTCTTCTTCTTTCAAGAAAACTTTAGACTTTTCGTTGACGAAATATTTGCCAAGTGGAAGATTGTTCACTATTATTCATTAAATTGATAACTTATGGATAATTGTTGTAAGCGAATTCTTGAGCATTTTGCTCACACAATTCAGGTCGTTTTGCCCCCAAAAATATGAGACGATAAATTTGACGATTTTTCTATTAAATTGCAAATACATTGTCTGTATTAGAACTAATTTTAGAACCCCGGATGGTTGGCAAATAAGTTCACTGGTTACAAAGTTAAAATCGTCTTCCTCACCTTAGAAAATTACTATGGAACGAACATCAAAAATTACTTATAACAGAGACATAATTGTTTTTTTTATTTAAGTTTTCCAGATATGATTGAACCATCGCTACCAAAATTTTATAGTGTTCTGTTGTTATGGCGGACTTTCAGTTTCATTAAAATTTTAGTGAAAAAAATGGTAACTTTTGAGGAAAGCAAAAGGTGCATTATACCTCGGAGGTGCGTTTTACCCCGTCTTCCCCTGTAATAAATAACACTTGTCACAGCTGCATTATCATTCAAAATAACTGTTCCAATTTCTTCACTATAAGTAGTTTGATACACATTGTAATTGGCCTTTTTCGAGGGTAACACTTAATCACCCAGTGATTTCGGAAAAAGCAAAACTCTAAAAATTTGAGATTTAAATTCCGGAACCAAAAATCAGATCTCAATAGAATTCAGAAATTTATTGTTAGATTCTACGACATTTCTATTGAATCTTAGTTGGAAAAAATTGAATCAGCCATATTTACGGAGCCGAAAATCGGGGCCGGTACAATTGAAATAAGTTTGTGTGACCATCAACTAACAACACCTACAAATTAGAGTAGTAAAATATTTCTTCCTTATTCCACATCTACACGTCAAATGACGGCTTGAAACTAAAGATATAAAATATCTGCTTTCCTGACATCATAGGAATTTTCTTGATAAAAAAAATCAATCTCCACTACTACGAACATAGCGTGACACTATCTTCTTTTTGTTATCACTTATCAAGTTAACGTTTATTCGCACAGATTCGTTCCGGGTCAGTGCCAGAACGGTGTTGAACAAGAATGCTGATGATTCCCCATACGTTTGCAATACGTGCATTCACACTTCTCGGAATCAACCCATATTGTAAAGGCATTCAAAGAGTATCGATAGTAAAGACGACCGGAAGACGATTTCAAGCACATTGTTTTATATTTCTCATAAAGATAGGCTAGGCAATCATAGTAAAAATCGACCTTTGATGGCTGAGTGTCATATACCATTCGAATCAGTTCGTCGAAATCGTAAAATGTCTGTGTGTATGTAACATTTTTGTTCACCTTTCCAAAAAATGGCTGAGGCGATTTCAAAGAGCTTAGAATCAAATAAATGGTTTTGTGATCCCATTGAAAATTCCTGGATGATATTCGGATCCCATTCCCGGTTCCGGATATACTGGGTAAATTATCCCGAACAAAATCAAGAAAATTTGGGCGCTTACTTTTTCGGTGATGACTAGACCGATTTACACAAACATGGAGTGAAAGGGCTCTCAAAGAAAATTCTTGAAATTTATTCAGATGGTATTTTTCGCATCAATTCAAATAAATGCCAGGATACCGAGCTCGCAATTGGTTCTACTGTACAACCCAAACGTCGGCGGTAAGAATACATGATTGAACGACTACTTATTGGCTTGTTCGGATGAATGTTTTGATATCATCGCGTTAACGGAAACTTGGTTGAGTGATAGTGCCTTCTCTATGCCAGCATTTGGTACCAATTATGAAGTTTTCCGTGAAATTCGAAGAGTTTTGGTGGAGGCGTGTTCGTTTCTATTCACCGCCGCTTTAAAGGACGGCTAATTATTAGCGCATCTGGGAGTTGTGCCGAGCAGGTATGGGTGTAAATTAATCTGAGCGACTGTTCGTTATTTCTCTGCGTGGTTTATTTTCCAACGAATCGGACTCTTGATTTGCTATTGATCGACTCGCATATTCAGTCGTTAGAAGATGTCATTGCTGCCCATATGCATCCGACAGATAAAATACTTACTAGCCTTAAATGGATTCTAGTTTTCGGTGGTTTTCTTTTTGCAGATCCAATGCATTCTTCGTTCCACGCTGGTATTATCAACTTACTTGACCGGTACAGTTTGAATTTAATGCGTCAAGTATCTCACGTTACAAATGAGCACAATAGAATCCTCGATCTCTGTTTTTCATGCAAATCGACCCAGAATCACCGCAGCACCCTCTCCTCTGGGGCAATCCGTCAGGCATCATCAAAACGTTGCTATGACAACTATTTACGTAGCGTGCAGAGGAGATTGAAGTCTAATTCAAAATCGTTCTGGAAGCGCGTTTACGAGCAAAGGAAGGAGTCAGATCTTCCTTCATCTATGTTTTACAATGAACAGACAAATTTGCGAAATGTCCATGCAAAAATTTTCTGAGATATTTTCTAGAGAAATCTTAGCACTTTATCAGCACTTAAGGCTCCCGTTTTGGGATAGTTAAGGAATTCAATCAAGCGCAAGTTCCGTAAGAACAGCAGTCGCAATAATGAAGTCTTCACACTCTGCTGGACCTGTTCCGATTGTCACTCATGACTGGAGTATTTCTTGATATCTTGAAATCTGCTTATATGTTTCCTGTGTACAAAAAAGGAGACAAGAAGAACATCGACAACTACTGTGGTATCACCGCTCTTAGCGCCATTTCTAAATTGTTTGGCACTTATAACGGATGCTATGTCTGCAGATCATCAAACGGACGTTGTGCCAACATTCTTCGGTTGATTAAATCGTATCTTTGCAATGGACGGCTGGTGGTTAAGATCTATGAAAATGTTTCCAAGGATTTTTTTTGCTTTTCTGGTATTCCTCATGGCAGTCATCTCGGACCACTGGTATTTCTACTGTATTTCAACGACGTGGACAACGAATTATCTTTTGTTGCCTTTTTTCTTCAGAGTGAACTTGAAATTTTTCGGGGTTGGGTGAAACTAAAAGAATGACGCTAATGCTCGATTATTACGTTCACACGAAAAACAACACCCATATGTTTCAATTATTGTCTTCGAGAATCAGTGATTGATAGAGTCAATTGTGTCAAAGATCTTGGTGCTCTTCTCGACGAACAACTGAATTACAAGCAGCAGTTTCTTGGATGAACAAAACGTTACCTACTCATATAACACTCGGCAATGTTCAATCACCAAGTCTTGTTGATTCCTGAAAATCTACTTTGAAGGTACTTTGTGGTTGTGTCGTTTCCAATGAATTTCTATGCAGTAGCCAGACTTCGAAGGCTCCAATTGAAATCAGCTACGAATGCAGAACCCACCGATTATTCTGAAGAATTGCTCAATCAATTCTTGCCTTCGTTATCAATTCTGTTGAACATCTTCGTAGAATCAGGTGAAGTCCGCGAAAAAATGCTATTAATCATCCAAACTTGCATGACACAAGGTCAAAGCAAACCGATTAAAGCTTCAAATCGTTTTACAGCGTTTTGTGTCTTGTTGTCTAGCATCTACCTTTCTCTGACATGTTACATATACTGACACGTTGACTATAATTTCACTTATATTTATAGATTCGCGTACTTCACTACAGCTTCGCCTTTGCATAAATTGACCAATCAGAGCGATGCTTCGCAGCTGATAGATCGCTTACTTCTTCAAAGCCATCGTCTCCGTAAGGGAAATCCAGTTAGCCAACATAGCGTCTTAGATTTTTAGCTGACAAATAAGATAATAATGAAATAATTTATCAAACTATCAATCATATATACTTGAAAGTACATAGCATGATACATTCAAATCGAAACTTTCCAAAATATTTCCAATAAATCGGTGAAATAATATTAATAATTGCTACAAAATTGATTGAGCTGTAAGTGTTCGAGACCTAACCACATTGCTATGAGTATTTCTCCTTGAGTTTCTAACTTGCACCCCCATATACAAAACAAAGATGTGTTCCACATCAAACATTTTTTTTTCTTTCGAATGTTTCTAAAACTCTCACAGAATAGATACACATATGTAAGCTAAGTTTTGCAAAGCTGGTTTGTTGAAACCCCAGTCCTAGTTTTAATATTCACACCTTGTACTTGATCCATAAAATCCTGTGCAACACCTGCGCCATTTTTCCTACACACTTTCTTCTAATTTTTCTTCAATATTTTGTCGTTTTTGAAGACCTTCTTCGTTTTCGAAGTCGACACAAGCACAATATCGTTGGCTTCGTATCACTCCATCACCAGTTCCGCATAATAATACGCTTTCAGACCCAGCCAAAACAGAGTGCCACCTTCTTGGGACCGGAGAAAGAGCATCAGATGCTGTTGGATGCATTCTTTTTGAAATATTGGATAGTTGACTTTGCCAGTCATTTTTAGCGGCTAGCTTAATTTTCCGCTCCCACAGATCGCCTGCCACACACCGTGTTTTTTTTTTGGCAAATTTGTTGATCTTCTTCAATAACTTTGCTGGAACATCCATGCGGCACTTTCCGGCGAGAAACTATAACATTACGATGCATGTCGGTTGCATAAACCACTCGCGATACATTTTCCTTACCTTGAAAACATGCAAATCGGTCCGTTTCCTTGTCTGCTGAACGAACCAGACGGAAGAATAGATCTTCCTGAACACGTCTCGAATCGACAGGTTTGGATTGCGCTTTAAGTAATTCCTCACTGCTTTAAACACATCGTTATAGAAATATGTGAATTCAAAGAAAGATACTCGTATCCAAAGTCACGAAATTCAGTCTTGGAAAAAAATGAACTGAATTCCGAAAAAATGACGCAAACTTGCCAACTCGAGATAACATATTCTTTGTCCGTCTGACTCGTCTTGTTTAGTTTCTACGACATTGCTGCTTAGAGCTAAATCAAAGATATTGTATTAGATTCTATCACAATTCGTTGATTGAAAGTCGAGTAATCGACAAAATAACATGCAACTATATTAATAAGATGAATATTGGTACAATAGCGCTACTTTCTGGGATTAGGACTCATTTCGATTACTGGTACTAAGGAGTGTGTCGAAAAGTAGCTAGCAACATTGATTATTGAATAAATAAGCAAAAAAAAAAAACATATGTTAACATCAGTTTTCGATATATTGTAGAAAAATTACATTTTTATGCATTTCACTGATTATATTGAAGAAAATCCTAGTTTCTGTGAAACGCTCGCACTTTGGACTTGACATTCTTCATTAAATTCTGCACAGTTACTTTTGTGACTTTCCTGGTGGCAGCTGTCCAGTTTTTTTGAACTCCTGCATGTTTTGGGACACTGTACCTTCCTTACGAAAGTGCCGCTTGACAATTGCCCAATACCTTTCAATTGGCCGAAGATCTGGGCAGTTCGGTGAGTTGATGTCCTTTTCCACGAATTGTACATTATTTTTGACATCCACTGTAGAACGGAGTTGGCGTAGTGGGCTGAAGCCAAATCCGGCCAGAAAAGAGGAGGATTTTTTTGCTTTCTGTACAGTGGCAGCATTCTCTTCTTCAAACATTCTTCCTCGTATACCTTGGCGTTAATTGTGCCCTTCGTGAAGAAAATCGACGACCGCAAACCACAGGTACAAATTGCTTGCCAGACCAACACCTTCTGCCCAAACTTTTCCATCGCCACCGTGGTGTCAGCGTCGTTCAGGTCCTGGTACACCGATTTCGTATAATATTGCGGTCCGGGCAGCGCTCGAGAGTCTTCCTTGGCGTAGGTTTCGTCGTCGATCAGAATGCATCCGTCTTTATTCTGTAGAATCCGGTTATACAGTTTTCGCGCTCTTGTTTTGGCCTGAACTTGCTGTACCAGGGACTTTTTCGGCACCTTCTGTTTCTTGTACGTTTTCAGGGAGTTCCGAACTTTGATCCGTTGAATCATCCCAATGCTGGTAATGAACTGCTTGACCAAATCCCGCGTCGACCCCGATGGGTTTTTCCTGATGTACTCAACCACTTTTAAGTCCCGGCCGGGCTGGCTGGAACCCGTTTTCCTACCGGATTGGGGCAAATCCTTCATGGAAAGGGTCTTACCGAACTTCTCGATAATATTTTTGACACTGGTGTGGTGCACTTTCACCCGTTTTGCAATTTCGTTGTACGTGACACCACTTTCTGAGCACCAAGTGTGCAGAATTTTCTTTCGCTTTTCCGGATCAATTCGACTCATCATTGAAACGATAAACCGTACCGAAACCAATCGATTGCGCAGCTGTTATTGACATGTAAACAAACATGTCACCGCAAAACACGCTGCAAAAAAATAAGCCATTTCAGAGTAATAACTGTTTGAATGTTGCTAACTACTTATCGATACACTCCTTACTTCAAAACTAAACTGTTATACATTCCACAGAGGCCATCAAGGAGTTTAGCGACGGTCAGATTCACGAGGACGAGAAACTCAAATGCTACATGAATTGTCTATTCCACGAGGCCCGCGTTGTCGATGACAGTGGTAATGTGCATTTGGAGAAATTGCACGAATCACTTCCCGATTCAATGCACGACATCGCTATGCACATGGGAAAACGTTGTCTCTATCCGGAGGGAGAAAATCTGTGCGAGAAGGCTTTCTGGCTGCATAAGTGCTGGAAGCAGTCCGATCCGAAGGTAATAAATAATCATAATTCAGCCGCCCTTGCTTTCACAGATCTCAACAGATGGGCATTTCTTTGAAAAAATTTCCATTTGATTTGAGAAGAAAGTCAGGGTTAATAGCGCACTTTAGCGCAAGTAAGTTTTAATTGAAAAAGTTGACTGGCATAATTACGTCCGATTGCTAAGCGATTGCTTTTTTCTCTTTCTCTTTTTTTTAATTGCAGCATTACTTCCTTGTTTGAATTTCGGAACCAACGGAAAAACTAAGTCGATTTCCTTCAACTGCTTCAATGTTTTTCTACGGAAATAAACTAAGAATATGATCGTTTTTATTGGAAGCAGCTGTTAAGTGAAATTGAGTTGAGTTAACTTAGTTTTTAGCTTATTTTATAATTGCACGTAGGAAATGTAACTAACAGAGCGAAACTTCAAAATTTTATCATAACAGTAACTAACCCAAAGCAAAAGAAAATGTGCATAAAAAAAATCTAATAAAAATTTCTTAATACATTCGAGCCGTTTTATTTCATGAAAAGCAGCATCTTATGAGTGTTTCAAAACCCAGTATTGAAGACAGTTTGAGTACCTAATAATACACAAAAGCGACAAACATAACAGGGATCATCAAATTTCCGACTTCGATAAAACTTCAGAATTTGATATTCTAGATATTCAGTAAATTCAGTTAGATTCACCTTTCTACTGAAAGTCCAGAACTTTGTAAAATTTATAATTACATTGCATGAACGTTGATTCGGCGTCGAAAAACTATTTTTTCAGTGAACCTAGTATGCTTTAAAACATTCATTTTGAACTAAAATTATGCTTGCATGAAAACCATAAACTTTAATTGCTTAATATTTATTAAATGTAAAGTATCTGAGCATGCTTCTGCAAAATCCGATTATTTCAGAAATATTTTGTAACAAATTTTAAAATATTTGTTGCTGGTAAGCTGTTAAAATAACGAAAATCATAAAAAAGACAAAATCGTAACACATTTTGAAACATTGATCTCACAATTATTATTGAATTTGATATAACTACAGAAGTCCGAAAGCAGAAATTTATAACAATAGTTGTATTAAATTAGATAGTAAATTTAACACAGAAAAACTATATCACAGCCGACTTTTCGCATGGTTTCAATCCAAAATTGTTGAATGATTTTTTATTAAATGAATATTTTATTTAGTGACCTGGTATCTTCTTTTAGTCTTTGCCTTTCTCATATAGAAAGGCTATACAATCACTGCGAAAAACAGACTTTTGAACTGAGGGCCGAATGTCATATACCATTCGACTCAGCTCGACGAACTGAGCAAATGTCTGTCTCTCTGTGTGTGTGTGTGTGTGTGTGTGTGTGTGTGTGTGTGTGTGTGTGTGTGTGTGTGTGTGTGTGTGTGTGTGTGTGTGTGTGTGTGTGTGTGTGTGTGTGTGTGTGTGTGTGTGTGTGTGTGTGTGTGTGTGTGTGTGTGTGTGTGTGTGTGTGTGTGTGTGTGTGTGTGTGTGTGTGTGTGTGTGTGTGTGTGTGTGTGTGTATGTGTGTGTGTGTGTGTGTGTGTGTGTTAATGGGAATGTGTGTCTGTGTGTGTGCCTGAATTTCATTTGGATCCGACTTCCAGTTCCGGATCTACAGGGTGATATGCACCAAAAATGTGAAAATAATGTCACTCACTCAGAGATTACTAAACCGAATTTCACAATCTTAGATTTAAATGATAGGTCTCATAGTCGCATACAAAATTCCTGAATATGATTAGGATCCGACTTTCGCTTCCGGAATTTCAGGGTGATATGCACCAAAATGGGAAAATATCGTCACTCACTTTTCTCGGAGATGGCTGAATCGATTTTCACAAAATTAATTTTCACAAATTAAATTCAAAAGAAAGGTCTTGTGGTCCCATACAAAATTCCTGAATATTATTTGGATCCGACTTCCGGTTTGGGAGTTATGGGGTAAAATGTGAAAAAAAAAGAAAATATGTGTTCTAATTTTTCTCATAAATGGCGCCACCGATTTTCACAAACTTAGGTTCAAATGAAAGGTCCTGTGGTCCGATACGTAATTCCTGAATTTTATGCGAAACCGACTTCCGGATCCGGAAATATAGGGTAAAGTTGGTTAAAAATTGTATACCATCACTAAAAATGGGGAAAAACCTTAAAAAAATTCTAAATCGACATCAAATCTTTTCCTATTGATAGTTTTTATCAGTAGAAGGTCGAACAAATCGATTTCGGTTATTCTTTTAAGAATCGAAGAAAATTATTTTGAAGAATACCACAGTTTTATATATGATAGTATGATATGAGAAAGGCATCATTACACCACTAGGTGGATTAAAACAGGTTTTTTTTAATTCTGATCCCTATATCTCGATATAAAGCAACGGAAGAACTCATTTTTCCAATTAATGAACTTTATTATGAGTCTAGCGAATAAAGATAAAACATCAAAACTTTTTTCAAATAACTTTTTATTGGAATATGAGTTAAAATTAAATTATTAATATTTAAATTGAGTGTTCAGCCACAAGTGGTGACTTTTCAGCCCTATTATATATATGATTTGGTTGATACCATGAGAACATCCTTTGCTTCCGCAATTCTGAAATTTTTGTGTAGGGAAAATTCTAAACCTACTTGTATTGTGTAATGGGGAAAAGGAACTTATATACTAACTTACTAACTAATACAGAGAGCAAATCGATTCAATTGAAGATTGCATCGATTTTTGTCGGAATTTGCTTATAATATTATGTGACATTACACCTAATGGTTCTATATTTGTGAGTCTGTGTAACTCATTTGTACTAAACCAGGGAGGACGCTTCAAAATCATTTTCAGTATTTTATTCTGAATCCTTTGAAGCGTATTCTTCCTGGTGGAACAACAACTTGACCAAATTGGTACTGTATAAAGCATGGCTGGTCTGAAAATTTGTTTATAAATTAACAATTTGTTTTTTAGACAGAGCTTAGAATAAGAGGATATAAACATTTAATATAATTATTACACTTTGCCTGGATTCCTTCAATGTGATCCTTGAAAGTGAGTTTTTTATCATACGTTAAACCTAAGTATTTAGCTTGATCAAACCATGTCAATTCCAAGCCATTCAATTTGAGAATGTGATTATTGTTTGGTTTAAGAAAAGAAGCTCTTGGCTTATGAGGAAAAATAATTAATTGCGTTTTTGCTGCATTTGGTTTAATTTTCCATTTTGACAGATAATCACTGAAAATATTTAAACTTCTTTGTAGGCGACTGCAGATCACTCTTACATTTGTACCTGTGGCTAACAGACTTGTGTCGTCACGGAATAGCGATTTCTGACAACCAACGGGTAGATTTGGAAGATCAGAAATGAAAATATTATGCAAGATTGGAGCTGCGCTCGAACCCTGCGAAACACCGACTCGTACGGGTAGCAATTCAGATTTACAATTCTGATAACTAACCTGAAGAGTACGATCAATTAAATAATTTTGAATCATTTTGATCAAATAAATAGGAAACTGGAAATCAAACATTTTTGCTATTAAACCTTTGTGCCAAACATTGTCGAATGCTTTTTCTGTGTCTAGAAGAGCAACTCCAGTGAATAACCCAGAAGATTTATTTGATTTTATCATGTTCGTAACTCTTACAAGTTGATGAGTAGTTGAATGTTCATGACGAAATCCAAACTGCTCTGGTACAAAAATTGAATTCTCATTTATATGAGACATCATTCTCAACAAGATAATTTTTTCAACAAGTTAACTGATTCAAAAAGTTAACTGATTGAAGGTCGATAAATTGATGTTTCTACTGGGTTTTTATCAGGTTTGATAACACTTGGGTTGAAATATGATTATATTTCAGTGATACTTCATTTTCAAGAGGACTCACAACGTTCAAATTAAAATTGTGGACATTCTCGAACTGCTGAGCAAGTTTTTGAGTTTTTTCGTCATTCGTAAGAAGTATATGATTTCCTCCATTGAGAGCAGGAATTGGTTAGAAAGTTCCCAGAAAGGTTTAGAATATGGTTTAAATTGTTCAACTTCTTTAGCGAAGTTTTCATTTCGCAAAAGAGTAAATCTATGTTTAATTTTTTTTTGTAAATCCTCAACTATGTTTTTCATAGCAGGATCACGAGAACGTATATCAACGTCGACGAACATTTTTCAACCGAATGAGCAGTTGAAGATTGTCATCGATGATAGGAGAATTTAATTTAGTTTGAGCTTTGGGAACTGAAAGATTTCTAGCTTCGATAATGTAATGATTGAAATTATCAATTGCTGTGTCGATGTCCGCAGAATTTTCTAAAATACTTTCATGATCCACATGATTTTGAATATGAGATCTGTAATCCAACCAATTAGCTCTATGATAGTTGAATATAGAACTAATTGGATTAATTATAGCTTCGTTGGAAAGTCTGAATGTTACTGGAAGATGATCTGAGTCAAAGTCAGCATGTGTAATCGGTTCACTACAAATGTGGCTTAGATCCGTTAGAACCAGATCAATTGTAGACGGGTTTTTCACGGAAGAGAAACAAGTCGGATTACTGGGATGAAGAACTGTGAAGTAACCAGCTGTGAGTTGATTATGAAGTATTTTACCATTACTGTTATTTTACCTACAATTCCACTGGACATGCTTAGCATTTATGTCCCCTATTTCGAAAAATTGCGATCGATACCGTGTGAGTTTTTGCAAATCGCCTTTAAAGAAATTTAATTGTTCGCCGGTGCATTGGAATGGCAAATATGTTCCAGCGTTGAAATAAATTCCATGAATGGTTTCAACTTCGATTCCCAAGCTTTCAATAACTTTAGTATTGAAAGAAGGTAATATTCGTTGTTTAATTTGCCGTTGGACAAAAATGGCAACTCCACCACCCATTCCAGTAAACCTGTCAAATCGATGAACCACATAATGTGAATTACTTTTCAATTTGACATTTGGTTTAAGAAAAGTTTCTGTCACAATGGTAATATGAGTTTTGTGAACTTTGAGGAAATAATAAAATTCATCTTCACTCGATTTCAAAGATCGAGCATTCCAATTTAAAATATTCAAATAATTATTTAACATCACTGTTATATTTTAAATTCATTATAATATTGTTTGCAAATTACCATCCGATTTGAAATGCTTCAAAAAGTGATGAAGTCGAATTCATTCGGATGATCATTTGAAAAAGTTGATCTTGTAGGTAGATCAATTTATTTTCAGTTATATGACCCAAATCGACTTCATTTAAAGAAGCGAATGGCATTGAAGGAATATTTGTTGGTAGACTACCATTAGAAGAAGATGATATGCCCGATCTACCTATTAATAAATTGTTTTCGTTAGAAGATGAACTGCAAGGCGGTCCTGTGTTTTGATTATTTACATTAGAAGAAATAGGTGGTAGATTTCTACCTAATATACCAGCATAACTGACATTAGAAGAAGATGATGACGAGGTCGATCTACCTGTCAATAAATTGTTTTCGTTAGAAGACGAATTGGCTGTTTTTTGTTTGAAATTCGAAGAAATCAGTGCCTTAGAAGAATTAGGCGTGGCATTTGTAACGGTTTTTTGATTTTCAGGTATGTTCTGTAAATTTAAGGTCGTTGATTTGACTTGTTGTCTAAGCGAACGAGCGTTTAAAATTTTTTCCCTGACAAGCATCATGCATTTAATGATTAACAGTCGTTGGCGGTTGCGGTTGGATTCTTATATTCGAATAAAATCATTCTAATGAAAATAAAATTTCCAGCCTTTTACTGTACATTCCAACTTTTGTTGTCTTACTTAAATGTCAATTGCATAACCATATCTAGGCATTTGAGGTTTCGCCAGTGAAGTCCGTTTCAAATGCCAATGAATCAACCGGTTTCACTGCCTCAGTCGCTGGCAGTGAAGAAGTTCGAATGAATAGGCATGAACATTGGCAAGATGATAGAAAATTATTCTGACCGGTATAATAAACAAAGGGTGGCATATGTGAAATGTGAATAGATATATTTAGATTTTGAGACGTGTTTCAAAGTATTCAAACTGAACATTGGAAGAGAAAGCAACGCATTCTGTGATTGACATTTCAGCTATCAAGACTGGTTTACCATTCATTCAATATGTTGAACCTACTGAAAGTTCACTAGGAGCTAATTTGAGAGGCGTCAGGCGTCTTTTTCAGTCAATTGAAAGAGATGTTTGTTATTCCAAGGGATAAACTGACGATCGTTTAACTGAGTTTCAATTGACGGTGAAACTGGTGAAGGACTGAGTGCTGTCCATTCAGTGCGTCAGTGAGCAGTGTATGTTTTATGTATGAAGTATAGCACAGTCAACTTAATTTTACGGAACTGGGCCATACAAAATATTGAATCCAGAGAAATGTAGTTAATTCTGCTATTTTCATTAAAATAAATGCATTAATCAACTGTTTACACTTGAAAAACACGCATTGTGTATTACGGACTTTTTCATAATTTAATCAACACTGTCTAATGATATGTTCTAATTGGCAAAAGGTGCTGGCATCATGATAAGACCAGGGGCTTAGTGACCGTTTACTGCCTTTCTTATACATGTTACTAGCTAAATTACCCGGCATTGCTTGGAAATGTTTCGTGAAGGCAAGGCCGCAAAAAGATTCTAGTAATAGTCCTGCCCATTGCAATATTCTGAATGTAGTGAAACACAACTTCCAGTACCAGTGTCTCATTCCAGAATAATCATAATTTTCACGGTTTTTTCGTCAAATCGGATCAGTTTCATATTTTATCTTTTTTGTGAGGCCCATTTTAAACGTCTGTATCTCTATAAATACCTTCTTAAAAACTGGCCCAGAAAGTATGGACGCACTTTGAATTAGCTGTAAATAATTCACAAGTTTTAGATATTCAAATTTTATTCGATATACTGATAATATTAGACTACAACAACAGAATATTATTCTCAACATTTGCTACTTAGCCATTGTAGACTAGCTGGCGTACCTTCTCGCGAACGTTCCTCATTAAATTCCGTACAGACTTCTTGGCGACAAGTTTTGGCACTTCTTTCCAATCTTTTTCGAACTGTTGAATGGTTTCGGCTGCCGAGACATGTTCCCTAAGATGTGCCTTCTTTAATGCCCAAAATTTCTCAATTGGTCGAAGTTGTGGGCAGTTTGATGGATTCATGTCTTTTGGGACGAAAGTGACATTTTTGGTAGTATGCCATTCTACCGTTGATTTCAAGTAGTGGCAAGAAGCAAGATCTGGCCAGAAGACAACAGGATCCTTGTGGCTTCGAATCATGGGTAAAAGTCGTTTTTGTAAACATTCCTTGATGTATATTTCGCTGTTCATTGAAGCAGTGGTGATGAAGGGTTTAAAATCTTACCGCAGCTACAAATTGCTTGCCAGACGATAGCATTCTTACCAAATTTATCGACTTCAATCGATGTCTCGGAATGGTTTAACACTTGCCCTTCTCGCATCGTATAATATTGTGGTCCCGGCAAAGATTTGTAATCGAGTTTCACGTTGGTTTCGTCGTCCATGATTATGCAGTTCAAATTTCCAGCAAGAATCGTATTGTACAGCTTTCGAACCCTCGGCCTGATCGGTGCTTCTTGTTTCGGACTACGTTTTGGTTGTTTCTGCTTCTCATAGGTTCGAAGATTCAAACGTTCTTCAGCACGAAGAACATTTGACTTCGAAGTGCCCACTTTTTTGGCCACATCCCGAACTGAAACCTCCTTTTTTTGCTCGAACTCAAAGATGTTAACCTCACCGAACTTCCTGATTGCATTTCGCACGGCTTTTTCACTCACTCCTTCCATTTTTGCTATCTTTCTCAGTGACAGTCCGCGTTCTGTGCACCATTTGTACACAATTTTTCGACGTTGTTTTGCTGAAAGTCCACGCATTTCGAAACAAACTAATGAAAACGAATAAGCAACTGCACAAGTGGTTAGAGAAGAGTGTAAACAACAGGACGCAGCCATAAAAATTGACAGATTCTGAACCATTGCGAAATGGCAGCGGTTTTTGGTTGCGTCCATACTTTCTAGGACAGTCTTTAATAACCAATGAGTTCCAAAAAGTATATGTACTTGTATCGTACTTGAATTTTTGTTCCTCGTCTCATCCGATCAACAATAACACAGGCTCGCGTGGTTATAAACACTTGCTATTTCCTCCTCGTTATAATTTTTTTATGACATCATTGTTTCCACGTAAATGCTCAAGATGTCCATCTGTTAATGTTTATTTGACAACGAAAGACTATTTATCATCATCACTCTATTCGTACTATTGAAGAATGATTCAGTGAATGCAAATGTTGTCATAAATTTATTATCATCATCTTGGTCCGACAGTCTTCTTAATTTACATGAAAACACGCATTGATTGTATGATTTCTTCGTCAATTCAGATCAGTGTTACCTCTCTTTGTGAAGAACACTTATTCCTCTTCTTTCTTGTGAACATGTTTGTGATCCTCACTTAGTTCCTAGAAATATGCTGTACTCGTCCATATTTCCGTGAAATCCGATCAATTTTACCTTACACTTCCCATGTTTGGGCACTTGCTACACGGATCAGGGTCATTTCGCCGAAAGCCGTTTCGCCGAAAGGTTATTTCGCCGAATGACATTTCGCCGAATGCCATTTCGCCGAAAGCCATTTCGCCAAAAGGGTCATTCCGTCGAATCCTGAAATCGTCTTAACATCGTAATTGGAATTGATTTAAAATTAAGACAAATGAAAGATGATAGCGTTAACGCCTGTTTTATTGACCTACAATTGTGCTTCTTGAATAAAGATTGATTCATGAACCTCAGACCGAAGTTCCCAAGCAAACTTGTTGACTATTAGCCACTAATTATCAAAGCAATTGCATAGGTGTATCTACCAGCAAATGTATGTGGTATTTTCCGTTTACTAAGTGAAATTTAAAATAATATCTAATGCGCTTCGTCACACCGTTTTGGTTCGTGTGCTGTCCGACCTCGCTACCGCTCGTTCGGAACTTACTAAAGCAAAGAATCCTAGCTTTGAGTAGACCAGGCAAACGAGGCGGTTGCAGGTTTGTATGCAAGAGGCCGCCGCTTCCGACGGCGGGTCGGTGGCCAACTGAGCTGGCGTCACCTAGGCGGCTTTGTGCCGCCGAGCCATCTTGGCTTCGGTTATGTGGCTGCGCCACATCAGTTATACCGGAGACATAAAACCAAAATAATAATATGATGTATACGAAATTATCCTTTTGGCGAATTGTCCTTTTCGGCGAAACGACTTTCGGCGAAATGACCCGCTCCCTTGCTACACATCGTATTCCTTAAAATAACCTTATAATCTAATTTGATGTAAAAGTAGTGTCTTTATTAGTCTAGAAGTATAGTTTTTCGTCAAAATAATTTTAAATTGAACTCCCTTTTTAGAGGCTCTTACTGCATTTACCCCCCTTATAATCATATTTAAGGTATGCAGAATATTTCTATGATCTTCAAAAAGTATCGATTCTCGACAAATTATATGAAATTTTTCGAGCCCTATCAAGGACACTTGCTACGCTCTCTTCTTTATAAAATACCTCTATGAGCATCTCTGGAGACCAAAAAGTGGCCAAACGAACCGACATCGGCTATACCGGAGTCTGGTTTCGGATAAATTGGTGATTTCAGAGATGGCTTGACTGATTTTTACAAGCTTAGGTTCGAATAAAAGGTCATTTGGTTTCGTAAACTGTCATTGTATCCGAATCCGAATTTCAATACTGGTATTACAAGATGAAATTTGTTTGAAATATCGAACCGTAGTTTTAGAGTGATGATGAAAAACCGTTGATGATTTTCTTATTTTCTCTCAAGACTGTTTCAATATATAGGTTATACTAGTTGATGCCGAATCCATTTTTGTTTGTTTTCTTTCAAGAATCAAAGAAAGGTATTTTGATGAATACCAAAGTGTAATGTATGACATCATGAGTACTATGAGAAAGGCATCATTACACCACAAGGAGGATTGAAGTAGGTTGACAGGTAACGTATCTATCAAGTGATCTGATGCCGTTAGTTATAATCAGTACTCCGAGTTCGCAGTTCCCCTCCGAAGACGTGTTCTTTTACCAAATTAAGTTTCCTATTCATAATTAATTTTTCCCATTGTCTTATGAAATATAAATAGTATAAAATGAATTCGCATCGTTGAGAAAACATGTTGTTATTGTTGATGATCGGCAGATAATACATACAGAAATGCCTAAAAAGGGAATAGAGCTTAATATCGGAAGAGAAAACCAAATTTCACTTGAAACGAAAATGGAATCGTGAAAACATGAAGCAGACTTACTAATCTTTCGTAAACGTGTTTTTTCATCCAAGCTTGAGAAACAAATGTAACGATCTGAATTACCACTTCACGATTCGTTTGCAGCAGTTCAGAGATAGAAATTGAAAAATTGTAACAAAGCCACAAATCATTTTTTGTGCTGGAGGAAACAATTGTCTGCTTGAGTGAAGAGCTATGATTTCGTATTCGGAAACTTTAAACATATATAACGATCGATAAATTTTGAAATGATTGTTATGGTAGATAAATATTGATATAAAAATAAAAATTTAGTAGATTGATGCTGCTACTTTGAATTTAAAGTGATGGTTGTTTGCTTGTTCAGAATATGGTAGAGCAGAATACCTGTGCAAAAAACGATCCGCCTGATGTCGCATTTTTGTTTCCATTTCCGGTACACCGTCTGTGTAGGACTTTTCTAGTTAGTAACAGCGGTACAAGCAAAAAAGTGGAAGCGTAAAAGCTTGTTTCGATTTTTAATTAAACGCTAGTCCATAGCTTGAACCGTCAGGGAATCTTGCTGATGCGATTTTCTGAGAGTGCTGTGAAGCTGTCAGCTCCATGAAGGATCAATTTGAAATGCGGTGGAGTTTGTAATTATCTTGTAACTACTAATTTACCCTATGTTCTCAAATTATTCTTCGAAATGTAAGTATTGCACAGTGGTTTGAATCGACAAAAACGTGAACTTAATTCTCTAGCTGCTAAACCGTTGATCCGATATACATAGATTCTTTGGAGAACTCATTCACAAAAATATACCTCGTGATTTGATTACAATAAAAAATGTGCAAAGCCTACTACGATAAAAGTTCATTTCAACAACTTTTTTCCCTTAACAGATAGAAAAATGATGTCTTCTACGAAGTTTTATAGCTTCTAACAAGAAAAAACTTTGCCGAAGAAGCTATAGGTCTAACACATGTAGTTTCGGATATTTATTTATTTATTTATTTCGTCAAGCAAATGTAGACTACATATAAATGGTTTACAATGTTTACTTAGATACTACGCATTATTTCTACGACTAAGCTGTAATTTCATTTCATTTTTGGACATACAAAGGTCAAGATGTTCGCAATATTGATTGTAGTGGCGCATTATACGATTGATTGGGCTATATTTTGCATAATTTGTTTTAGTGTTTCTTTCTAAAAATAATTTCCTGGTTCGTAATTGACGGCTAGGTATATAACAATTTAATTGCGATAATAAAGAAGGTGATTGAATGCGTTGAGAAATAATTTCGTGATAAAATAAAGCATTGCAAGGTCGCGGCGTTCTTTAGGTGTTTGAATATTGATGAGCATGCAGCGTGCTTCATATGGTAGTAAAGGAAATGCTGTCCAGTTTAATTTACGAAGTGCATATAAAAGAAATTGTTTTTGAATAGATTCGATGCGTTCTTCGTGAATAATATTGTATGGATTCCATACTAGGCTGCAATATTCCAAAATTGGTCTGACATATGTACTGTATAATAATTTAATTGTGTATGGGTCCTGAAAGTTATGACTGAAGCGTTTAATAAAGCCCAGCATGCTATTTGCTTTATTGATTATGGTATTGTAGTGTTCCACAAAAGTGAGCTGGGAGTCTAAGATTACGCCTAAATCAAGTTGATTTCCTAGATGTATTTTTGTGGATATAGTTTCATTTTTCCTACTGAAAGTTATTGAGTTACATTTTTTTACATTGAGTTGGAGTAGACTTTTGCAGCACCAAATGTGGAATAGATTGATTTCGTTCTGGAATATTACAGTGTCGTTGATGTTTTTTTATTTCCATGAAGAGTTTCATGTCGTCTGCATATATAAGCACTTTCAGATTTTTTAGTATGAAGGATATGTCGTTTATATGTAAAATAAAAAGAATAGGCCCTAAGTGAGAACCCTTCGGTACGCCAGAAGTTACATTAATTGGTTCAGACAGAATATTTTGGAAGCGGACTACCTGTACACGATTCGTTAAGTATGATTTGAGCCATTCCAGAAGAGTATGTTTTATGCCATATTTTTGTAGTTTGTGTAGAAGTAATGGTATGTCAATACGGTCGAAGGCTTTGCTAAAGTCAGTGTAAAGAGATTCTACGTAGTTTCCGGCGTCCATTGCATTCAGAGTGAATGTCATAAATTCTAAGAGATTTGTTGTAGTTGAGCGGCCTTTAAAAAAGCCATGTTGTTTGTTTGTTATTACATTTTTAAGTTGATGAAAAAGTTTTTCGTTTATAATTTTTTCAAATAATTTTGGAATGCATGAGATAATGGCTATTCCACGGTAGTTCCGAAGGTTAGATTTTGCACCAGATTTAAATATTGGTACCAGAAAGTAAGATTTCCATGCTTTAGGAAAAGTACATTTTTTAAGTGATGAGTTAAAAAGTAGTTGTAGTGGTAGTGTAAGTTCTTCAGCAAGATTCTTTAAGAATATTGGTGGTATACTGTCAGGTCCAGGCCCTTTTGAGGCGTCTAAGTTTTTCAGTTTTGTCGAAATGTCATGTTCTGATAGATAGTTTACAGAGATGGAGTTGGAAAATGCAGGTATGAAAGAGAAGTATTCACGGTCACGGTCAGTTTCTGAATAAGATGTATATACTTCTTGAAAAAAAATTGCAAATTGATTGCAGATTTCTGTACTATTTTTCCCTACATGTTCGTCGAGGTGCATTTGAGATGGAAAATTGTTGCTTTTTAGTTTGGTTTTTGTGTAGTTAAAAAAGTTCTTAGGACAAGTCTTTATTTCGTTTTCAATTTTGCGGTTATATTCATGTGCTGTGTTAATGGCTATTTTGAGTTGATTGCATAAGTTTAAGTAATATGAAGAAAATTCGTTTGAAACCACTTTTTTCGCAATTATTTTCAGTGTCTACTATGTTCAAGACAATTACTTAACCCGTAAAATTACACATTTTTGTTGAAGACTGTGCACGGTTTAGACTTTTCCTTAAAAAGGTAACTTTAACTTTACTAATAGGAAGCAGGGTCGCAGACAAAAAGGCACATACATATTCTTTTTGGGAAGCTTAAATCAAGTAATATAAAGTTACGAAGTGCGTAGCGTCGCCTTTTTAAATTGTGTGAATGAGACAACAAAATAAAGAGTGCTTTTTTGACCATTTTCTTAGGAAAAACGTACATTAATAAAATTGTTCTGTAGAAAATGCAATAGAATTGCTGTAAGGCAACCAATTTGTTACAAATTTCCTAAAACTAAACAAACTTTTTTGTTAATTATTATTCTTCATTCTTAGTCTGTGCACGTTTTTATACTCGCGTTCAGGCATTTCTCTTTTTAAAAAATGTCTAGACTCATAATTTACATAATTATATTTGATACTTTACCGTGTACGCCTGTATGTAACGTTATATTAACATTGACAAAATGCTCCAGCATTTGTATTATAAACCAACTCTTTTGTGTTTTTAAAAATAATATGCAGTGCTGCTCTCACTAACACCAAGAGTGCATATTTGGAGCAGGAAATTTAATATAAAGTTACTTCACTGTGCTTCATTTTTACTTTAAAAGTAAAACCAATCGTCAATATAAATAAACGGTCATATTCATTGAAATTAATGTATTCCAATTTAGTTTTACATCGAGGATGGTTTAGAATCGAATTTTTTATTCAACTGATGTCCATTTCATAGTACTATTTATTTAGAAATCGTGTGAATTTCATTATTTTTTTCAGTGTATGGCTTAATTCATAAGAACGTATTTCGTAGAATGACACGATTTTACAAAAAGGATTCAGCCTTTCAAGCAGGCTACACTTACACATTTAAACACATAAAAATTAATCTCAGAAGACTTAAATTCAAACTATGTTTTTGGGCGTACTGGTAGTGGTGTAAGATATCAAATTATATTCAATCATTACACCATTGCACCAAAGCTACACTAACGACCGATTCCTATTTTTGAACATTTCCTACAAAGCTCTTTTTAATAAACCAAAAATAGTCGTTTTAGTAATGTTTTTGCTAAGAAAATGGTCAAAAAAGCACTCTATATTTTGTTGTCTCATTCACACAATTTAAAAAGGCGACGCTACGCACTTCGTAACTTTATATTACTTGATTTAAGCTTTCCAAAAAGTATATGTATTATCGGGATATTGATCATGTCGTTTGGACATGCGTGGAGTATCGTGATGTCAGATCTCAACTAATAAATTCTTTGCGTACCCAAGGTAGACTATCCAATATCCCAGTTCGAGACATTCTTGCTTGTCGTGACCTTTCATACATAAAACTTATTTATCATTTCATAAAGAAAATTGGAGTTTCAATTTAATAAAGGCCCCTTTTAAGACTTAGTTCTGATCCCAGCTGCGTCCATGAGTTCAACCAAAAGCTAAATTAGAATAAAAATTATGTAATGATACAAACAAACTCGAAACAGTTTATGAAATTATCAACAAAATGTCTGAAAATAACAGCTTATTTTATAAATTATAGAAGTTAATCGTTTGGTTCAAATAATATTTCCGAGTAGATTTCATAATTAATGACGAGTTACCTAAGATGATATTTAAGCTATAAGAGAATATGTTTTAATAAATTCAAAACGTTGTGACTATGTTAGAATTAAATTAGGATAAGAATATTTTGTAAAAGTGATGCTACGGCGAAGAAAAACTTATGTAAACTGCCTTAAGAAATAAACGTATTTAGGAAAAAAAAATGTATATGTATGTGCCTTTTTGTCTGCGACCCTGCTTCCTATTAGTAGTTAAAGTTAGTGTATATAAAAGTTTAAATGATAAATACCTTTTTAAGGAAAAGTCTAAACTTCGGCAAAGTTTTTTCTCGTTAGAAGTTCTAAAACTTTGTAGAAGACATCATTTTTCTATCTCTTAAGAGAAAAAAATTGTTGAAATGAACTTTTATCGTAGTAGGCTTTGCACATTTTTTATTGTGATCAAATCACGAGGTATCTTTTTGTGAATGAGTTCTCCAAAGGAACTATGTATATCGGATCAACGGTTTAGCAGCTAGAGAATTAAGTTCACGTTTTTGTCGATTCAAACCACTGTGCATTGTCATTCTGGTACAATAGTTTTTCTAGATGATATCTTAAAAAGTTTATTGCTATCTGAAATAATTTAATATCGTAATCACAATCGATTGAAACTTAATTTAAAAAGATAGCCTGAAATGTCATTATTATCAAACGGTAAATCGATGAAAAATGCAAAGGGGCATACGTAATATTTAATCGTTCACACGTTAGATAATAGTTCCGTAAGTAACTTGTTCACCCAGTACCTGTCTCAATAATTCATACATAAATTTCATCTCCTGCTCAGAGTCTCTGGTTAACTTTGGGGAAGTTCATTGAGCGGTTTATGTTCTGTTAGCATACAATATCCACATGGACCTATTGAAAACTAGAGCATCTATTTTATGTTGATAAAATTCAAAACATTGATGGCTACATTTCAGATTAAGAACTCTCCTGGTAGTACGAAAACAGTCTCATTTTCAGACGATTGCTTCAAAATGCAGTACATCAAAATTCAATTTGGTTAAGAGCACTTGTCCCTTTGTTTTCAATTTCTTTTGAATTGGCAGGCCAATCCAGAACTGAAGATGAAGCCAAACAAAGTCGGAAAATTAGGTATACAACCACGCACCGTCGTACCTTTTTATGTGGCACACAAAGAGAAAATTCAATCGACAACATTCAGTAGATGGAAAGTCAGGGTGTAGGAGACCGATAAAATTTGTCTGAACGGAGAGGAAATTCAGTCGGTAAACATCATCACGGGTATAAAATGGATTACTTATCAATGATTTTTTTGTTGGTGGAAAGTATGAGTTTGCTGATCCGCTGAATTCGACGAAGAAAACTGTAGAATGATGCTTGGTAATGTATCGTTTAGTAAGTTTATTTATTTTCATGTAATCTGTCATGAATTTTATCGTCGAATAGCATTTATAATAACAACTGAACACTAGCTGGTAAACTGTAAGCGTAACGATAACATCAAAAGAAAACATTGGTAACAAAAGAATCGATAATATTTCGGATATTTCCAATTCCTAGGATTGAATGTAAACTTGCACTTGCAGCAAGACTTTTAACAGGTAGCTGCATCAATTTGTTCCGGTTATAAGACTTCTCACGTTCATTCATACCTCCTTCATGACGCTTGAACGCTGATATTTTGTTGAGGAAACTTAAGGAACTTGGATTTCTTGCCAAGGGGTCTGCCGATGAACACAATGTTTTTATTAATGCTCTGATTATCTCTGATTAATTTACTGTATCAATCATTGTTATCAACCCGCACTAGACCTAACCGATTCGTCAGGTCGCGGGTCAACCATATCCGAAGCAGAAAAAAAAGTCGGAGTCTGGTCGGGTTTACCTTTAGTCTCTAAAAAACTCGATCCTCATTACTTTCTGTACTTTTCTTCTTGCTCCAACCGGATCAAAGTCAAGAATCAGTTTTACTGGATTATCGTCCGACATCGCAATGAAAATCCCAGCCCATTATAATCGTTCAAATGTATTGTTCGTACGACAAACAGCTGTAGCAAATCGTTGTTCACAAACCATCCCTACGCCCCGTCTTCCATATACACTTCGCCATAGATGCGTTAATCCTCTGCCAACATAGTCCGGATTTCGTGATTATAGAGACCAATCGGTGTAATGAGCGTTTTGAAGATAGTTTCGTGCGATGTCGTACTTTTCTCGAATGAAGGATTTCTCTGAGTTAAAAGACTCATGATTTCTTGCTAAGGTGTGTCTCTGTACTTATCAGATAGAATCGTTGTCCACGAGCATCAGTGAGCCCAGATACATAAAACAGTGAGCCTAGATTAATGACGTTACCATCTATAAATGTTCGTGGTGTGAAGCGTAGTGATTTTTCTCTAAAGCTTCTTTCTCTCAGTTACCTTGTCTATGACCCACTTTAGTCCGATGTATACTTCCATCATCATTTCATAATGCTTGTGCGAATCTTTACTCTTTTAAATACATCTTCCCGTACCATCGTCACCGTCTAACAAACTTTACCTCCGCTGGAAGGCATTATTTTACTTAGTATTAAGCGATATATCTATTGGACTTTTGTAATCTGTTGATATAGAAAGATGAGGAGGTTTTATGCCTGCTGAAGAGAGATTGAAAATTTGAGCTCCAGCGGACTTTCCACTGCTTCCAAATAAATAAATAAATAAATAAATAAAAACTCGAAGTGACTCGATAACATTCCAATGTTACTCGGACGAAACACATCACTCTATACATCGTTGCTGTATCCAATCGCGTCATCTCATCCCGAAACGAATTCTTACATATCTTATCGTAGCTCATCTTGGGTTATTGTGTCGTATACTTCTTTGAAATCAATGAAAATGTGATGCGCGAGCACGTAGTGACGTGTGACGAATAAATCTCGCTTGGTACGGCCATCAATACGGAACATACGAATTTCATATATATTAGTGAAGTACGACGTGAGCAGATTTGGAAGAATATCCTCGAGGCGAATTCCAGCCCTAGGTCCTTCTCAACCGCAAGCGTCTACATTTGCGTGGCCTACTCCGGAACCTTGTCTGGGTTCTCTACTGAATCTTCGCTTGTTGTTTCCGTCGTTGCATGCCGCGTGAACAGTCCAGCGTAGACGTTCGGATTTTTTCCAATAACAATATCTTTCTTGGTACAGGGTACCACTCCTTTAGCTGCCTTTAACGTCCAGGTTCCATAAACGTACAGAACAACCGGAAGGATCAATGTCTTGCACAACGCATGTTTCGTCTTCGTTTGCAAACTATGGAACTTCAGGCGGTTACATTTATTTCAAAATTAAAAGAATTTAAAGATTAATCAATAAATAAATAAAAAGAATTTAAAGATTAATCAAAGTGTCTTCCATCGCCTGTTACTTCTTTTTTTCACCTCTCAAGCAATTTACGAATTCCATCTCAAAAAATGTCTCGTATTTTGAGGTAATCCAAGTTTGAAGCCAATTTGAGATTTATGCGAAAGAAGTAAACTGATGACCTGCCAGATCGTGCTACACCCGTCGGAACAACCAGTAATCAGATTTTATTCCGGCCATTCTTCTAGTAATTCACTGCATTATTTGCGGTCACCCATTAAATTATCACCTGGTTGGGGCAGCTCATAGTACTCAACACTCTTTTGTTCCCAGCAGATACACAACATGACCTTCGAATCATGAATATTGGGTTTTGGTGTTGATGTTGAGGTCCATTTTTCGTCCCCTATAACGATTCGATGAAAGTAAAACCTTTCCTTTCTTGCCTGCTGATTCTGCTTGCAAGTGAAAAATTGCTTTAAATGTCTCTCGGTTTTTGTTCACTTCCTACTTCCTCCTCTTGCCTTGCTTTTAAATCATTCCCATGGATTTTAATCGTACCGAAGCGGCTTGTTGAGTCACTTCCAATGATTCTGCAAGCTCCTCTTGCGTTCGACTTGAATCTTCATCGAGTAATGCCTGTTTTACTTCGATTTTTTTGGTTGTTCAAAGCGAATCCTGTTTTTAATGCTGTAATTTCTACTCTTGAAACGTCAAAACCATTCCGTACATGATTTACCAGTTGGAGCACGATTACCATAAAGATCCACAAGCATTTGATGCTGCACTTTTCTTCCAATTAAAACAGAAAACTAAATCATCCCTCAAATGCTGTTTAGTTAACACAAAATTGCCCATAATTAACACAGTGAAAAACAAGGTTTGTGTGTGTGTTATCAACAAAGAGGATGAGATCTAGGAGATTTTGAACAAACTAGTCGCAAATGGTCTTCCCGCCTATAGACGTTTCGATTTTAGCACGGTTAACTTTTGGTAATAATCGTTCGAACATGACATCAGATTAGAAAGGCGGCAGTATTTTCAAATTCAAATAAATTTCATATTTCTAATGATTTATACTGCTTACAACAATAATTGTTGGAAGAACAGAACTTCTTACACCCTTATATCATTCGAAGAAGTTAGTCGAGATAAGCAGCATGTGAAAAATAATTTCATTATTTTTCTCGAAAATGGCTCAACTGATTTCTACAAACTTTGACTTATATGAACAGTCCCATGCTCCCATATAAGGTTTCTGAATTTCATTTGGATCCGACTTCTGGTTCCGGAACAACGGGATGATATATGTAATGAAATTGAAATAATGTCACTCATTTTGCTAGCAGATGGCTGAACCGATTTCGTCCATTTAACATTACAAAAGGTCTTTTGGTTCCATAAAAACTGATTGTTTTTTAATCAGACTCGACTTCCGTTTCAGGAAACACACACACTTTTTTATCGGATTATTTTTTATTCCTTCTGTTATTAGCTTTTCTCAATTTTACACATCTGATTACTCTACTTTACTAAATTATTCCTTTTATTCAACAGTTTTTTCAAAAATATTTTCTCATCACTTTTTGACAATATGATCTCTTATCCATTTCCGGCAAGCTTATGAGAAGAGTTTTATTTGTTTTCTTCTACTTCCATGTTATTGATTATAAATTATTATTCTTCCATGTTATTGATTATAAATTTAAGGATAACGATTGCGAAGATCCGTTAATATTACAATGATAATAACAGAGATACCATAGATCGGTATGTAGAATAAACAGTAGGAAAATACTTGTTTGTTTGATAAATTAATAATTTTTCTCGGTAGCCGACTGCCCAGATCAATCAATATGACCAGTTAACATTTTTTTGCTGTAAATAATAAAGTAGAAATAATAAGCAATCAAGACACGCGTGAAATTTGTTGACCTTTGTTTGGTGATTTAAAATGATTTGACATAATTTATAAAATATGTCACTACAATGAATCAACTATTTTGTTTAAATCCTATTAAATCGTTCATGTAGCAGGCAATTCCGCAATATCGTTTAAAATTTGTCCTCAGTTTTTACGAATAAGACCTGTGAATCAAGATTTTCCGGACTTCAATATCGGATACTGTTGAAACGTTTACTCGGGAAGTCTATGAGGCTTGAAACCGGAACATACTAAGTCGCGCGCGAATACTACCATTACTGAAATTTATACAAACAAATATCCTCCTTTCGTGATACTTGGGGAGTGCGCAGTAGTATATACGGCCTCTAATAATAACAAGTGTTGGACTAACATCCCTTCCCATTCCTTAGTCGATCTTCGTTCGGGCCTAGCCGGCACTGGTACAGATCAAAGAACTCTGAGGCTACTAGAAGATGTACAGATTTTCCAGTCTCAGGTCTGATCATCTAGGAATTCTCTGTACAATTTCAGCTAATTCCGATCAGTAACGAAGTAGTAACCAGGGGTGGTCGCTTAAGTTCATTAAATTTCCTATTATAATAACACATACTCTAATTTTTAAAGTCTATGAGGAGATTTCCAGCCGATTTTTTTTGTATAAAGATAGTTTCCCCACAAACTTTAAACCTCGAGCGCGAAAATATAGTTTCACCGATCGAGCTCAAATTTTGCCTAGTTCTTATGGGACCCAAAAAGAACACGAACAATTTGGTGGGGCGAGAAAATAAACAACTTCATCTTTTACCCGTAAAACCTTGTCCCACCCTAAGGTAGATATTTTATTGTGTTCCAAGCAGAAATACTTGCACTGTTTCGACAGTCAGGGTACTTTAAGGACACGTATTTCGAATGGTTCACAGTCGATTGAAAGTCGAACTCAAATAGACCATCTAAATGTTTCGGCTTAAACATCTTTGCTTTCAACAATAACTTCGTTTAGTTTTATAACGTGATAATAAAATAAAATATGTATCACTAAATTTTCATTTCGGATTAGAAGTTAGAAGTAAATAATCGAGCTTGTAGTCAATTCCCGAAGAAAAGAATTTGTACTTGCAGTTCTTACACCTCACTGTGTCGCATGCTGGACGGTTTTAAGTAATTAACGAAATAAAACTTGATTTAAATCTTTCATATTTGTTTATTTGTTAAAATAGTTCATCTGAGCAAAGCTGAAATACGAGGTCTGTTCAAAAAGTACCCGGAATTCTCATTTTTCTAAAAAAATATTTATTTATTCGTCTACATCTATATGGTCCCCTTCAAAGTAATCCCCCCTAGATATAATACACTTATGTCAGAGTTTTTTCCAGTCTTCGAAACACCCCTGATAGTCATTTTTTGTAATGCTCTGTAGCACTCTCAGCGATTCTGCCTTTATCTCTTCAATCGATGAAAAACGCTGTCCTTTCATGGGTCTCTTCAACTTCATCACCAGTTATGACCCTTTCAAGTAAATTTGGATCGTCGTTGACGTCGTTTAACAGCTCCTGAGCGATGGTAATGCGTTTGTTTTTTTGATCAAAATTCAGCAGTTTTGGAACGAATTTTGTTGCCACTCGTTTCATGCCCAAAACATTTGAAAAAATATGATGGCATGAGCCAACTGATATGCCAACTTTATCAGCAACTTCTCTAATAGTGATTCGGCGATCATTCATAATCATTTTTTCCACTTTTCCCACATTTTCATCGATTATTGACGTGCTGGGTCAACCGGAGCGTTCGTCGTCTTCAACGTCTTCGCGGCCATCTTGGAAACGCTTTTACCACTCGTAAACACTTGTTTTTTTCATAGCAGACTCACCGTAGGCTCTCTGTAACATTTCGCACACTTGGTTACACTTTATTTCATTTTTCACGCAAAATTTAATACAAATTCTTTGACTCTTCAATTCTTCCATTGTTTAAACTAACAAAAATCACTGAGCTCAAAAAAACACGTCTACACCAGCCGCTACAAGACAGAATGTAAACAATGAATACAGCTGAAAATTTCACCATACATTAGGGACATATGTACCAACACAATAAAAAAAATTTGACCACCGGACTCTCCAGACGCGCGCAATTAAAAAATTCCGGGAACTTTTTGAACAGACCTCGTAGATCGCCCATAGTTGCACTTCGTGATTGACCGAATGCTTGGAAATGTTCAATGAACCAAAAAAATTAAGCTTGGGAGAAGCAAATCATTTTCACTGTACATACACACTCACTCCTAACTTTTCATTAAGTGATCAATAACAACGCCGGCTACGACCACAGGCTGTGTTACTGAGAAAAGGGAAGGAATGTTAGTCCGATACTCGTTGTACCACTGTGTCGGGTACCACTGTGTCTCCACGAGCATCATGGGATGGGATATGTGTTAGTAGCGAGGGAAAGAGATCCGGATATGTTTTGGTAAGAAATATGATCTCAACAAAAGCTAATCTTCGATACTCAAAAGAAATATAAAATATAGAACATAGAAGTCTGATAACACCGACAATGATATGCAGACGGTAAATTCTCAGTTTTCGCTGCTTGAGCATTTTTAGTTTTGCGAATCAACATTATTCAATAAATAGCTCTCTTACTACCAAACATACACTTGACACTCCTGTACTATCACTCAACACAACTGTTTCCACCAAATTTTCAACTACATGTATCAAACAACACATTGAAATTAGACTTTTTTGAGAGCAGCACTCAGACACCGCATCGTACTCTCAGTGATGCAAGCACCTCTTTATTTGTTGAAATAATTCTTC
The DNA here is from genome assembly GCF_030247185.1 of Malaya genurostris. NCBI lineage: Eukaryota > Metazoa > Arthropoda > Insecta > Diptera > Culicidae > Malaya > Malaya genurostris. Next base: position 76,248,061 of record NC_080570.1, on the reverse strand, counting down.
TGACAATAAGCAGTCTTAGTAAATAACACGAAGTACAAACGATCAACTTATAAAAAGGAAAAACTTGATAATTTATGTGAGAACTTGTGAGTCGGTTCACCAAATTCAAAGAGATGCTCAACTTTGGAAAATGCATGAATGCATGCTGTTATTGGTTCATGTAGTCCGAATGTAGTACGATGAAATTTTGGTTGAAGTAGATTCGTCGAACGAAGAGTCAAGAGAGAAGCACGGAAGTCAATGAGAGATAAAATTTCTGGGGAATCAATCACGCCATTGATTACTATTGCCACCAGTAACGCTTGCTGCATTGTTTCTTCGTCGCTCTAACGATTTTAGGTGAATCAGGCGATAGCGGTCAGGATACGGTGGTAAAATTTGACATTTCACGATACTAATAATTAAAAAGTTTCTTCTATATCAGCCAACGAAAATATTTAAAATAACTTGGAAGCGAGAATCTCTATCTTCAATAGAACAGACTGCCAGATATAGCTTCAAGTCATCAGCGTAAACCAGTCTGCATCCAACGCCTAGTAGTAAAGTAGCGTCGTTAAAGAACAGTACAAACAGATATGGACCTAGGTTACTACCCTGAGGAACACCGGATTTATTCGTGAAAGGAGAAGAAATGCACGAGCCTAGCTGCACATGTAGCATTCTGTCGCGTAAATAAGAGCTCAGTCATTTAACAAACATTCGTTATAAGTATTTGATGATCGTTATAAGTATTTGATGATCTATTCGATCAAACGCGGTTTTCAGATCGGTATAAACTGCATCAGTTTGAGATTTTTTCGTTCATCCGAGTGATACAGGTTGATATAACAGATCGGCTGAAAAGTTCTTATCGTTTCTATGAGAGGGCGCCACTAGAATTAAATCCATAGCATTTTCAGTTAGTACCAACCTTCAAAAGATAAATTTGACAGCTGTCTGATTATTAGTTTGTGAGATATTGCATTTTGAGTGAAGCTACTTTTGTTATGAAAAAATGGAAAAAAAGGAATTTCGTGTGTTGATGAAACACTACTTTTTGATGAAAAAAAGTGCCGTCGATACCAAAAAATGGATTGATGAGTGTTATCCAGACTCTGCACCGGGTGAAGCAACAATTCGTAAGTGGTTTGCAAAATTTTGTACTGGTCATATGAGCACAGAAGACGATGAACGCAGTGGACGTCCAAAAGAGGCTGTTACCGATGAAAACGTGAAAAAAATCCACAAAATGATATTCAATGACCGTAAAGTGAAGTTGATCGAGATAGTTGACACCCTAAAGATATCAAAGGAACGTGTTGGGCATATTTTTCACGAATATTTGGATATGAGAAAGCTTTGTGCAAAATGGGTGCCGCGTGAGCTCGCAATCGATCAAAAACAACAACGAATTGATGATTCTGAGCAGTGTTTGGAGCTGTTATATCGAAATAAAACCGATTTTTTTCGTCGATATATAACAATGGACGAAACATGGCTCCATCACTTCACTCCGGAGTCCAATCGACAGTCAGCTGAGTTGACTGCACGCGATGAACCGAACCCAAAGCGTGGAAAGACTCAACAATCGGCCGGTAAGGTTATGGCGTCTGTATGGATTCGCTTGGTATAATTTTCATCGATTACCTTGAAAAGGGAAAAACCATCAACAGTGACTATTATATAGCGTTATTAGAGCGTTTGAAGGACGAAATTTAAAAAAAAAACGGCCTCATTTGAAGAAGAAAAAAGTTTTGTTTCATCAAGACAATGCACCATGTCACAAGTCGATGAAAACCATGCTGAAATTGAACGAATTGGGCTTCGAATTGCTCCCTCATCCACCGTATTCTCCAGATTTGGCCCCCAGTGACTTTTTCCTGTTCTCAGACCTCAAGAGAATGCTCGCTGGTAAAAAATTTAGAAGCAATGAAGAGGTAATCGCTGAAACTGAGGCCTATTTTGAGGCAAAGGACTACAAAAATGGTATCGAAAAGTTGGAAGATCGCTATAATCGCTGTATCGCCTCTGATGGCAATTATGTTGAATAATAAAAACGAATTTTGGCAAAAAAATGTGTGTTTCTATTAAACGATACGAACTTTTCAGCCGAACTGTTAAAATCCAACAGGTTCGTATTCACCGATTGCCCAGGCATAAAACTATGCTGATCAGTAGAGATGTACGTTTTAGTTTTAGATAGTACGACAGTGTTATCGACCAACTGAAAAAGCTGCTGTCAAAGTGGTTATACCACGGTAACTTCGTACATTTCGGTGATCGCCGCTGGCAATGCACATATAAGACTGTTTTCAGATTGTCGGGAATATGCCTTGCTCGAACGACTTATTGAATATCACACACAAAGGATCGGTCAAGACGTGATGCGCCCACTACTGACAATAAAATACTGCTGGTATACTATCACGGCCAGTAGAATATGACTTTGTTTAGTCTTTCTGCAGCGGGAATGATTCGGAGTGATTGCAAATGTTGTTAAATCCACTAGACTAACAGGAATGTCCATTGTGACGGTTTCAGCCTGCTTGGCAGAGGCGGTACTGTCTGCAAAAATAGATGCAAAGGAACTAGCAAACAGCTCACAAGAATCTAATGTTCACGTGAATTCTACCCTATCGAGACAAACGTATGGAGAAATTGACGAGCGTTTTCGTTTCGAGTTTTTTTTTGAGTTCTGTCGTAAGTTATTCTGTACTCGACAAAACCATAAACTTTACATAAACCGGTATTCTAGTATAAAATGAATGCAATTTATTGCCATTCATAGTAATCGTAATAGCCTCGATATGTGAAATGCAAGCAGTTTATGACTATACGGAGGAGCAATAGAAAATATTGGCGAATGAATTACTGCTTTTTATCTCTTTCCAATGAAAATCTTTCTTTACTCGTACGGATGTAGAAAATTATTGCCATATTAACGCGATGTTTGATTAGCAAAAGATATACCATAGAAAATCACGGTGTGCTACACGAGGAAGACAATCAAAGTTTCGTACTAAATTTTCGGAAGCAATAAAGAATGGGTGGAATTGGAAAGTTTAACAATCAAACTGCAGCGGAAACAGTCGTCGGGACACAACAAGCAGGGGAAGAATCACGAACAAATTATTGCGGTAGAAGCTCTGCTCGCCTTTTGGAGTGCAAAACTTTCCCGTTTTATACTTCTGTTAATAAGCGTCGTTAAAGAAGCTAGCTACCTAGTACATGTTGGGAAGTAGATGGCAGTCAGGTGGAAAGTGCACGTGAGAAAAAAACAACAAACAATAAAATTTCCAACACGGCAGTCCAATGGAGTGCGAACTTGTGAGAAGTTTTTAAACATCATTAAAATTACTTTTTCTTGTAATTTTCTCAGTTCATTAGCGCGAAGTGTTTGGATACATAAATTCGCCATGTTTCATTATTTGCAGATTTTTGTTATTGTTTTCTGTAAACACTTCACCTGCACTCAAAGTGTAGCACCATCATTGTTGTTTTGCCACTTGATGGTACTAGGATAACAATGTTCAAACAAATGGTGTTTAGCTTTGCTGCACCTTAGGTGCGAGTTTTCGCCACATTGTCGTTGATGAAGACGAAGGTGCCATTTTAAGTAGAAACAGCCGGCACAGTAATTTTCCGCACAGGTTTAATTACATCTTTGTAGAGCTCTTTGCCTAGCTTCATGTTTCCTTGAACGTATGTACTAATCCTATCTATGAGAATGTGGCACAACTCTTCATACGATTTGTTTTCTTGCAATAGTCGATAAAAAAACTAAACACTCATTTGCATTGTTAAGTGATGATTTACTCCACGACGTTGTTCAAGTTTTCTTCTTCCGACGAGGAATGGTGATTCTCAGAACAGAACCATAAAATAAGCCTTGAAATGCTTAGCACCGTAGATAAAAATTAATCTAGTATCATTTACCCAACTGCGAAATTACGGCCGTAGCAAATTATGCACTTCGGGTCATTCGAAGGATGCTGTCAATAAAATCTAGATAGAAACTTTTCCGATTCGTACTCCACCGCGCATTCAGTGATTCAGCTGTTATCACAACTCGGCCATTAGCCATTTTACCAAAAGCAGTTACGTTTTGGCCTGCTATCTGTTGCCAGACTGTCGTAATTTAGAAAAGCAAATCTACAGCTCCCCACAGGCATCCACATTGAACCAGGGCTGACGGCTGGCCAGGGGTTGCTTCGCGTAAGACTTTAATTGTTTAATTGGACGCTATTATCAAGAGACAGCTATCACGCCCAGAAGCACGTTCCCTGCGAAAGATTAATGAAAGTTTAGCTTTGACTGTGCACACAGTCGGGATGGCTGCTACGGTCGGTCTCAGTCACAGCCGGGAAGAGAAAAGAGATTCGCTGCTAGAAACGGTTAACAAGAAGAAGAATTACCACGGAACGGAGTATGGGAGGAGGAGTGGCCACTTGGGTTATTGCGGTTTGGCTTGACGAGCTGTGATTCATGAGTTTTCAGCGGGGTATAGCTTATTCAAATTTGGTCTTGCCGGTACCTGATGCTGGTAAACTCTAGAGTAAGACTCTAACGTAACGACAAAGTTGTGTATTTATCTTTTCTCTATAATGAAAGTGCGTACGGTGTTCTCTTGAAAAGTTCCTTTTCATATACATTCGTTTTGAATGTTCATATCCAGAAAACATTTGTTTATGTACAAAGTAAGCTCAATCACTGATCCCCTTTTTTCATATAACTTTTTTAAGGCCACCATACACGCTAAGTTATTCGGACAGTTTGTCGTTCAATCTTAGTTGATATGTCCGAAATTTAAGACGATATTCAATACGATTTCTAATCCATTTAGTAATCGTAATGATATCCATATCAAATTTCGAACGAATTAATTGGGTACAATTCCGTTTCGACTTAGATTAGCGAAAAACCGTTAGTAGAACTAAACGTACAACGTGCTAAAACACAATACAACCTTGACAAAGATTTGAAACGGGCACATATAAATGCGGTATGAAATATGACATCGTTTTAGTGATTTGAAAAGACGTTATGCAAGCAAAATAGAATTCAATTTGCAACAACGAGTTTGCGTTAAAAACGGTTTCAATGGTGCGACGACATTGCAAATGTTGAAAGAGTGTTTCGGCAACGATATTCTGAAGAAAACAGTCATTTATCAGTGGCACGAACGTTTTAGAAGTGGCCGTGAAACTGTGAATTATGATGAGAGAAGCGGTAAGCTATCGACATCGAAAGGTGACGAAAACATCAACAAAATTAAAGAATGAATGACCGTAGACCGCAAATTGACTATTAGAGAAATGACAGATGAGTTGGACATTGCTTTTGGTTCAAGACAATTGCGTGAAGCAATTCGCCAGATTTGTGGACAAACAATTCGTGGATCTTGCACCACGCACCGTCACACAATGTCATCGTTATCCGTGCACATTTTCTAAAAACAAAACGAATACCATTCGAATTCACCTGATTTGGCTCCTTGCAACTTTTTCCTATTCGGTCGACCCAAAAATCGCTCCGTGGAACGCGTTTCAGGACCTGCGATGAGATTATGGAAAAACCGCAGATGCCTCTGATGGCCATACCGAAAACTGAATATAAAAACCTGTTTTAATACACCTGGTGGTGTAATGATGCCTTCCTCATAGCACTCATAACATCACAAATATAACTGTGGAATTCGCTGAAACAGCTGTTCATTGAATAGAAATAGGAAAGTTTGTTCGGACCTAATCCAACAAACTCTACGAATCCTGTTTACCCTGTAGTTCCGGAACCGTAAGTAGTATCCACGCGAAATTTAGAAATTCCATATGAAACTGTAAGACTTTTCTTTTGAACTTATAAGTTTGTGAATATCGTTTTGGCCATCTTGAAGGAAAGCGAGTGGGATCATTTTTGCAGTTTTTAATCGCCATTTCCGATTCTTCCGAAACCGGATTCAGATGATCGGAATGGCCGAAGTTGGTTTGAACCTAGTTAAACCTAGACTTACATTCTCATTCTCTATTTCGATTAAATCAATTGAACGAAATCTAACAAACGGAGCGAACCTGCGTTTCTGTTACTTCTGCATATGTAGGTCAAGCTAAACAACATGAATTAGCAGCATAAAATATGTAGGATTATTAATATTATTATTATTATTATTATTATTATTATTATTATTATTATTATTATTATTATTATTATTATTATTATTATTATTATTATTATTATTATTATTATTATTATTATTATTATTATTATTATTATTATTATTATTATTATTATTATTATTATTAATCTTATAGTATATCACACACCAGTAGCAGACATCCGTAACCGTTTCGATTTCTCCATAGCGTGTACGAAATAGAAAAAAGCACGCATCGTTCGTTTTGTGTTTGCTTCTTTTTTTGGTGTTGTACATATTGTCAATCTATATGGCGTTTTGAAAACTTTGACACTCATCGCCTGTAACTGCGGAACCGGAAGTCGGATCCGGATAAAATTTTACAGTAGCTTTAAAGATAATATGAGTTTCAACTCAAATCAAGATTTGTGAAAATCGGTTCAAATATCGCAGAGAAATCGAAGTGAGTTTAATTTTTGAAGCTTTTCTTCACCACTTTCGGTGCTTCCGGAACAAGAAAAGAGGGGTCCAGTAGTGCCGAATTAAGTTTTTATGCATAAAAACTAACAAGCTCTGCAAACTAGAAAAAAATATCAGACAGTTTCATGGGATTTGTTCCTGTTTTTGAACATCGTTCCGGAACCGGAAGTCGGATCTCGATAAAATGTTCTAAAACTTATATAATTTTTAGGAAACTATAAGATCTTTCATTTGAATCTTAGTTTGTGAAAATCGGTTAAGTCGTTTCCGAGAAAATTGAGTGCACACTTTTTCTTTAATTTTCACATATTACCATGTAACTCCAGAACTGGAAGTCGGATCCAAATGAAATTCAATAGCAGGCTATGAGACCATGAGACCTTTCATTTGAATCTTAGTTTGTGATAATCGATTCAGACATCTATGGAAAAAATGAGTGCATACATTTTTGGTGCATATCATCCTTTATCTCCGGAACCGGAAGTCGGATCGGGATGAAATTCAATTGCAGGCTATGGGACCATGTTGGAAGTTGACCATCAATGTTAACTTCCCTCTCTGAGCAGCCTAGATAGCCGTGTAGTGTCGGTAGCGGTTTCCCAACTGCTAAGAATAACGCTACGGTCCACCTGTACCGGTGGTATAAGTCCACCAAACAGGTAAGCCGTGTGGCATCCGGCGGAATTATTTTTTACCAAGAATTGATCCACTGGTTTCCTATTCCATGTCGTAAAAGGCCACAAAAATAGGAACTCCTAAGTCAAGGTGTATTTCCGTGCCGATGGCTGAATGGCTGCAGGAGGTTAAACATTGCAGTCGTGAACGGAATATCTTGGGTTTTTCCCTTACTGGATACACGCAATGCTTAGCAATCAACTTCTTTGATCATCGCTTCGGCAGGCCAGAGATTAGAAAGCTAAGTGTCTGTGGGTGTCCTCAAGGTGGTGTACTATCCCCACTTTTATGGAACCTAGTCGCTGATAGTTTGTTAAGGAAACTTAATAACCTTGGATTTCCGACTTATGGTTTTGCCGACGATTATCATATATTGATGACCGGTATAAGCATTAACACTCTCTTTGATTTAATGCAGCAAGCCCTGCGATCTGTTGAACAATGGTGTTGTCAGGTTTGGATTATCTGTAAATCCGGGCAAAACATCAATGGTGCTTTTCACTCATCGTAGGAAAATTACAGGAGCTCGTCCGTTGCAGTTCTTTGGTTCAGGGGTCACTGTGGTCGATCAAGTTAAATACGTCGGGGTTATTCTTGACTCAAAACTGAATTGGTCTGCTCACATTGATTTCAGGATTAAAAGAGCTTGCATGGCTTTCGGCCAATGCAGACGAGCTTTTGGAAAATCATGGGGACTCAAACCCAGATATATTCATTGGATCTACACAACTATCGTTAGACCAATTTTAGCATATGGATGTCTTGTATGGTGGCAGAAAGGAGAAGTCGCGACAGTTCAGTCAAAGCTAAATCATCTCCAAAGGATGGTCCTAATGGCGATGACAGGAGCATTCACGACAACTCCTACTGCTGCTCTAGAGGCGCTACTGTGCATTAAACCACTACATGTGTTCCTAAAACAAGAAGCATTATCTTGTGCATACCGTCTTAGGGTTACAGGGCTTTGGAACAGTAACCCATTAGAATATGCTACCAGTCACACTCGCTTGTGGTCTCAAATGGTTCCGTGGGATGAGTATTTACTCGCTCCTAGTGACCTAACTCTCACATGCAGTTTTCCTTTTAAAACATTCAATGTGAGCTATCCTCTTCGTTAGGAATGATTGTCTGGTTGTCTGGAACGACAACTTAATGAACACATAGTTTGTTTTACGGACGGTTCTCTGTTGAATGGTCGTGCTGGTGCTGGTATCTACTGTCGTGAAATAGGCTGGAGCAGTCTCATTCACTTGGTAGATACTGTACTGTGTTCCAAGCAGAAATCTACGCAATTCTGTGTGGAGTACAATCGGCACTTCAGCAGAGGATCTGTGGTAAACGTATTTATTTTTGTTCCGACAGTCAGGCAGCCTTAAAAGCACTCAGTTCGAATGACTCACGGTCGAATCTAGTGATCGCATGTCGAACTCAAATTGAAGACCTCAGCATTTCAAATGCTGTTTACTTCATATGGGTACCCGGCCATTCTGGTATTACTGGAAATGAATGGGCTGATGAGTTGGCTAGAGCTGGTGCAACGAATGATTTCGTTGGTCCTGAACCAGCTTTACCACTTTCAACTAGTTGGATAAAGCACAAGATACGTTCTTGGGCTGCATCCAAACATGCCAGCTACTGGCGCAGCTTGCAAACTTGCGCTCAGACAAAAGCATTTCTACCAGATTTAAATCTGAAAATGTCAAAGTGTCTACTGCATTTCTCCAAGTATCATTGAAGTATTCTGGTCAGAGCTCTGACTGGACATTGCAAACTCAATTATCACATGGCTACTATTCAACGTGCTGAGTATTATTCGTGTGATTTGTGTGAATGCGATTATGGTACTTCATATCATCTGATATGTAACTGTCCCGCATTGACGCAGCTACGTATCCGGGTTTTTGGTTCTCCATACATGGTTGAGTCTGTGTATGCGGAGCTAAAATTGAAGGATATTCTCTCGTTTCTCACCCAATGTGGTAAGGAGCTATAGTCAGAAGGGTTCATCGTTCTTCCTGGAGTGAATGAATCCCTTCTGTATTCACCTTAAATAGGGTTTGGCAGATTGTTTGGCATCCTCTGGGGGGTACCGCATTTACTTCTGCTCGTACATACTGCGAGTCGTTCTGCATTCTTCCGGGAGTGCAGAATGGTGTCGCTTTTGTAAGATCTCTAAATCCTCTCGGGGGTTGGAGGTTTTATTAACAGCAGACTGTTCGGGACCTCGTAGAGGTTCAGAATTTCCTTCTGCTTCCACTAAATGTGATCCTCAGCAGATTGTTCAGCATCCCTTAGGGGTGCAGAATTTACTTCTGCTTTTATGTGTTTTTGTGTAGTCAATTTTTCCAATCCTCCTAGTCCAACCCTTACCATTTCCTTTCAATCCTTCCCTCTTATATATCGGGAAAATGATGCTAAAAACAAATTGATGGCAAGGCACAAATCTCCAAATATCAAGGGGAACGTGCCATTTGAGCCAATTTGTTCTGATTCCTGATTCCTGCAAACTAGAAAAAAATATCAGACAGTTTCATGGGATTTGTTCCTGTTTTTGAACATCGTTCGTGAAAAAATACTAATGAGATTGGTAATTTTCCAATTATCACGCTTTAGTTCCGGAACCGGAAGTCGGATCTCGATAAAATGTTCTAAAACTTATATAATTTTTAGGAAACTATAAGATCTTTCATTTGAATCTTAGTTTGTGAAAATCGGTTAAGTCGTTTCCGAGAAAATTGAGTGCACACTTTTTCTTTAATTTTCACATATTACCATGTAACTCCAGAACTGGAAGTCGGATCCAAATGAAATTCAATAGCAGGCTATGAGACAATGAGACCTTTCATTTGAATCTTAGTTTGTGATAATCGATTCAGACATCTATGGAAAAAATGAGTGCATACATTTTTGGTGCATATCATCCTTTATCTCCGGAACCGGAAGTCGGATCGGGATGAAATTCAATTGCAGGCTATGGGACCATGAGACCTTTCATTTGAATCTTAGTTTGTGAAAATCGGTTCAGCCATCTCCAAAAAAGTGAGGTCATATTTTCGTTATACACACACACACATACACACACACAGACATTTGCTCAGTTCGTCGAGCTGAATCGAATGGTATGTGCCATTCGGCCCTCCGGACCTCGGTTAAAAAGTTGGTTTTCACAGTGATTGCATAGCCTTTCTATATGAGAAAGGCAAAAATGTTTTCAGGATTGGATCAAGCGCTGGCATAAGTGTGTTGCAGTTGATGGAAGTACTTTGAAGGTGACAATATCGATTTTGGTGAATAAACTTGTATTTTTAATTTTCTGAATCAATTACGGGAACATTTTGATCAAGGTAGTATTTAACAGATTTCAAATTCGTTAATAGTGTATTTAACGATTGTGCTTATAGGTCCGTCGGGCAGGTATTTGATAGTCTGGAACCACAGAAATCTGAAAACCGAATAGCGTTTTCGTATTTTGATTGAACTTCACCGGTGCAGTGCTACAGCAAGGCTTGCTAGAATGAGCGAAAACGATGGAAACATAAACAGTATTACTTGACCAATGAAAGTTGAATCGTCCTTGTGCGCACGAATGGCAATACCCTGCAAGGGAAATTTTAACTTGTGTTTTAACGGGTAGCAATTAGAGTAAAGGTAAACTCAAGATGGAGTGGTCGGCGATCTCCTATGTACCCTCAATATACGATCCCTCGATAGCTTCGGTTCAATGTCAAAACTTCATATTAAACTGTAACGTTTGATTTGGCTGATTTGGCATCTTGTCACTACGTCAAATTGTTTTATAATGGTTTATTTAGGTCTTTTTTTCAAGCTCTCAGGGAATATATATTAGCTATGTTTTTGCAAATTTGGTTTATTCAAACTCATCTCTTAGACACTTGCGCCACTCATTTGGGTCATACACACTTTTATCAACTTTCTTCATATTCTCATTTTTAAATACCTTCCTTGTTTTTCATAGTCGGTCAGAATTTTTCTATTGGACGAAGTTGGATTTACCACCTTCGCGCCTAAATTCACCATCGTAGACTTCGTACCACTCTATCACCGGTTTCGTGTCATGAAACAATGACGGATCCGATCAAAACAGAGTGGGAAGGGAGGGAAGCAGGCGTTTCTGGAAGCATTGTTCTGGCCATTTATGGTTCCGGTCATAACTTACGGCTTGCTGAATTGGTTGCACTCGCAAAACGCTCACCACACCAATTGAAAGGGCATTTGTTAACTTAATTACGAAAAACTACAAGTCGATGATCTGCTTTACGAAGCATTTTGGTAACCAACCACTCGCGATACAGCTTTATGACGCAGATTCGACCAAAGTTTTGTGTTCGTCGGATCGGTTAAGCGCCTTTCTTGTCAAAACCAGGCGGAATAATTCACCTTCTTGACCACGAACTATCAATTCTCAACTGTTTCGCAATCCATCTGTAGGATTGGCCGCGATTTTGTGCGACCGCACCTGTAATTTTATGTCGAAGAAATTCTAGCTTTAGAGCTATCTTTATAATCGCATAACAGGTTGAGACGAAATTTTTCTCATGTAAACGTAGCACTTCAAACTGATTTCATACAAAATATCATTTTAATATTTCTCTTCTTCCGTTTACCAACTGGGCCACAGAAGTTTATGTCTGCTTGACAGATAATTGATACATATAAATTTTTACAGTTGCACTTGTTAGCTGCGTGCAAATTAAAGTAGGAGTCTTTACATTGATCCAAACACTATTGTATAAGGCACAATTCATCACGAATTATGTTTTCCGTCATTTGACAAGTTAGGTTTTTATAAACTGCATCGCATGGTGACCTGTAGAACTTCAAATTTCTCCTGTGAGGATAAATCCTGACCTTTTCCTTATTCTACTAACACTACACTCCTTTCCTGTAATACTTTTGGTGATGCAGAGAATTCCTCGCCCACTGTAGCATCAAGCGTTAAACCGGCATTCCTTCCTTTCCAACTGTGATCTGCATTCATCTACTTAATCGACCAATTAATGTTCTAAGTAAGTTTAAGTTGCCCGTTGAGCATAATCTGTGTTACTACCAATTTCGAAACATTTGGCTAAACATGTAATTTACTCACGTACGTACACAAACAGACTCACAATCGAACACTCTCTAGCAACACAAAAAACATACATTCTCGACTTCTCTCATATACGCTTAGATGAGTAAATATTAGCTCTTTAAATTGACCTTCTGGGGGTTCGTTCAGATTTAGAAAAGACGCTGCACTTAACCATGTCTCCTAAATCTTCATATATCCGTTTTCCGTTCAGCAAAACTTGTGCAACAGCAGTCAATGTTCAAATTACCTATTATGAAGCTGGTTTATTGCCGGTTCAATCCATGTAGCTATTCTTTACATGGTTGAAATCAAGTGAATTTCAACCGTATTACGGTACTATAAGTCCCAAAAAAAAAACACATGAAATATTGCTTAGAGAATGCTCTTGACGGCTGCTAGTACGTCAGGAGTTCTTCTAAAAGGTTGTTTATTGTGGTTGAGTAATAGTTGTAAGTTTAAATATAGACAGTTTCTTTCATTACGATCGATTTTGATCATAACGAAATGCTGCGACAGTTCAAACTTTCAGATTACTTCATTTTATTCTACGTTTCGTCTTCAAATCACTAGTGCATAGCAGATCATGTTGAACTGCCACGCCACTCAGCAGTCGAAGACGAAATGTAAAATAAAATAAAAACAGTCATGTACGCTTAGTGCAAAACGGTTATTTGTGAATCAAACTCCTAGCTGATTGTTCTGTGAGCCGTTAAGTGAAGTGTTTCAATCACGAAATATATATTATCTAAAGAGCTACCTCATGTATCGATGTATCGAAAAAGACCCCTTCCATAAAACTATAGTAGATATTGATTTTAATACATCCAAACGATACCGTGGCGTTGATTCAACCGGGATCTCCAGGATTACTTATTCTCCTCAGTGCAATCTAGACAAAACATTGTTAATGGTGTGCATATCAGCAAACCAAGCAGCGTCTGAATTTGGCCGGATATGGTTCGATTCTAGACTGCATTTGTTGTTTGCATCAACAAAAGTCCTGTCAAACAAAATCGGTTGACTCGCAGGAATATTTTCCAGTTTCCGGAAATGAAAGAGTATGTGCATAATGGTTCTGCCAGAGCTGCATTAATCTTTTGTTGGGTGCACTTCTAACTTTAACGCTTTGCTCGAGCTCCACTGCCTTTTGCTAGCTTTCATTTGCTAATGCTCTGGTGAGTACCATCTTTCCCAGAAATCCACTTCCATCACTGTTTTTAATGCTTGAATGAAGGAAAGATTTTACGCTAAAATGCGGAAAAAGAGTCACACATTTTTCGAATACAATTTTACTCCATTGTGATACGGTGTGAAGGCAAACTGAAACGCTTAAAAGATTACTTTTCCGCTTTGCACTCTGGCACTTGCATTTAACGAGTGCGCATTTATTCGTTGTTATACGGGGAAAAATGAAGAACATCAAACACTTTTCATGTTTTCGTTCATTTTGCTGCCGAAGCAAACATTTCATTTCTCAATCACAACTCAGCTACTTTCAATCATCAATTGAGAAAGTGTAATAAAATGTGTGATTTGAACTCAGGAGCATTTGTATAAAATCGATGGGATTGTTGCACATTTTCTTGGATTTAAGAGTACGCTTTGAATGAATAACATTTCATTAAAGAGTTGATATTTTGCTATTTCTGGTAATCAATCAATTATCTAGGAGTTTAGTTTTCATTGCCCGCTCTGATATCTCAGTTATAAAATTCTTGTATTTGGACACAGATTCTCGTAATAAGAGACCATCAAAGTTATATCTTTGGGAAACAAATATCAAATGTTTGAATCAAACGAACATAATTACGGAACCGGACGATGGATGAAATTCAGGGATTCGGTATGGAACCACAGGACTTTTCCTTTAAATCTAAGTTTGTGAAAATTGATCAAACCATCGCTGAGAAAAGTGAGTTAGATTCATTTGTTAAAATATGATCACAGATTTCGGTGCCTTCGGAGTGGTAAACCGGGAAATGGGATAGCAGAAATCAGTTTGTTTGGCCGTCTAAGATAATGACTATCGAATGAAGTAGTTTTGAGGCCAATTTGGAGCATTTTTTACGTGTTTTGTTTCGTCCCTTTAAGTGATGATGTAAACTGTTAAACACCCTACCCTATAATTTCGGAATCGGAAGTTTGACTCAAATGAAATTCAAAAGTTATGTATAGTACCACAAGACCATTCATTTGAATCTAAGTTTGTAAGAATCGGTCACGCCACAAAACCTTTTATTTGAATCTAAGTTGATAAGAATCGGTCCGAAAAAGGTCATTGCAAAAAACCGTTACATACACATACGCACATACACACACAGACATTTTGCGTACTCGACGAACGGAGTCGAATGGTATATGACACTCGGCCCTCGGTTGAGAAGTTGGTTTTCACTGTGATTGCCTAACCTTTCTATATAAGAAAGATAAATTAGATTAGATGCCATTTATTTCATCCCGGTTTTAAGTATTTAGTCGTTCACCGGGGTGAAAGGCAAAAATACTATTACCAGTTTTGTAACTTGTAGTTTTGAGCCTTGGTAAAAAGGTATTATGGATCGCTACGAATATCAACATATTGATCGACGAATGGGCGCAATATTCTCTAAGATATGGCTAATATATCTTGAAAAATTGTAAAGAACACATCCAAAAAACTTCGGGGAGAAACATCAGCACCGCCGCCTTACTCTCCAGATCTGGGTCCCCCTCTACTCATCGATTCAACCATTTCAAAGTCTAGAACCGATTCATCGTATGGTTTTCCTCGACAAAAAAAAGTTACGATGGGATGGTAAAATGTACAGGATTCAAAATCTTTTATAGTCTCGCCTGTGGACATTACAGTGCAAGACATATAATTAGAATTTGTTATTTTTTGTAAATTTCGTACGTTTTTGCATCGTTATTTAAAATGACAGTTTGAAAATTTTTAACGATCTCTATAATTCCGAAACGATGACGTAGATTTACAGATTGCTCAATTCATAAACACGTAATTTGTTAAATGGCTGAATCCTACAAGAACGACTTAAATCTGTAGCAAACTTACCCCATCTTTCACACACGCACGTGGTTTGACACGTAAAATATATTTAAAATGAATGAATATTGAGTCGAAGTTATATAGACGATGTGTGTGTATTTAATCTATCCCAAGTCCCACTGTCTAGCCGCATTTCACAAAAAAAAGATGTTTCCATGTGTTTTGTTTGTATATGCAAATAACTTTAGACCAGGTGTTGACACAATCGAATTTTGATGACCCATTTCGTAAGCAGAGCAAATCGTGATCCGAAGTCACCGTTCCATCGAACAACCCCGCCTAAATTAAATGTTCGCATCAAATGACTGAAAGACTTCCGATCCCTTGCAATTGGCAAGCAATCGACGCGTATTTTTTTATGTTCTTCAGTTTTCTGTGAATAATTAAAATTTTCCAATCTTACCAATACTCGAATTTGCAGTCAATGTTTCATTTCTTACCGTATCGAAACCTTCCAAACCCTAAGTCTGCTGAACCAGCCAATTACACCCTTAGAACATAGTATGATGTTGCACACTTCTGAATATTTTTTCTATAGACGATCTTGCATAAAACACTGAAGAATGGAGTTTTTACTTATACACAAAAAGTTATTCTTACTTATTAAACGTATTTTTTTATGCGTCAAATTATATAAGAATAATATGCAAAATGCTAACTTATGAATTGCAAGGACATTTTTCATGACATGAAAACCGTCTTTCATGAAAGCAAGTTGACAATTTAAAGTCACATTAAGGGTTTTAATACTTTTCAGCAATAGGACGTCGAGGCGAAATACTTGACCTATTTTAAGGATTTTCAATAATATTCGCGTTTGAATTAAATGATTTTATACAAACCAATTCCCACCCTCTCATTCTGCTACTAACGCAGTTGGCAATAGCAACCAGTCGACGCCGTAAATGATGACCGAATGTCATCATAGACACACGGGGAGGAATGAAATAGGAACCAATGAAGCACATATTCTTCGTGTTTTTAATTCATTCGTCCATCTTCAGTGCAAATTTTCTTATATTACACACACCCGTCTCGAATGAAGTTGTACTATTCATCACACAAATGAGAGAAAAATGAAAACAAATAAGCAATAATCGTGGAGAACCCGAATCTACTCATACATTCTTCGTTGCTGGTTATACATCGTACATGTCCCGGGTAGAAGTGATTGACAAACAAATAGCAAATTTTATTATTAAAACCAAACATCTCAATGGTAGACATTAACATTATTTAGTTTGAAATAAGGGTTAAAACAACAAAAAACCATAACAAAGTCTGCATGGTAAAATAGAATCAAAATAACAAAATTCTGTCATTATAATATCAAAACAAGAACAAAATATTTTAAAAAGACGAATTTTTCAGTTATTGGATATTTTAGCACCCCGAATAGAAAAATATCTTATCTGATTCTGATCTAGTTTATTCAATTGTATTTTATTTAAATATAGAGCTACGGGATCAATTGTACTTAATTAAATTGGAATACGTCATCAATAGCTAAATAAAGACTGTCCCAGAAAGTATGGACGCACTTTGACTTCGCTGTAAATAATTCACAAGTGTTAGATATTCAAATTTTATTCGATATACAGATAATATTAACATATATCGGCTGAAAAGTTCGTATCGTTTCTATGAGAGGGCGCCACTAGAATTAAATCCATACCATTTTCAGTTCGTAACAACCATCAAAAGATACGTGTATAAATTTGACAGCTGTCTGATTATTAGTTTGTGAGATATTGCATTTTGAGTGAAGCTACTTTTGTTATTGTGAAAAAAATGGAAAAAAAGGAATTTCGTGTGTTGATGAAACACTACTTTTTGATGAAAAAAAGTGCCGCCGATACCAAAAAATGGCTTGATGAGTGTTATCCAGACTCTGCACCGGGCGAAGCAACAATTCGTAAGTGGTTTGCAAAATTTCGTACTGGTCATATGAGCACCGAAGACGATGAACGCAGCGGACGTCCAAAAGAGGCTGTTACCGATGAAAACGTGAAAAAATCCACAAAATGATTTTCAATGACCGTAAAGTGAAGTTGATCGAGATAGCTGACACCCTAAAGATATCAAAGGAACGTTTTGGTTGTTTCTTGCTTCTTTCGACCCATCTTCGGTTTATCCTCAAAGGTGTTATCCTCACCGAACTTTCTGATTGCATTTCACACGGCTTTTTCACTTACTCCTTCAATTTTTTGCTATCTTTCTCAGTGACAGTCCGCGTTCGGTGCACCATTTGTACACAATTTTTCGACGTTGTTCTGCTGAAAGTCCACGCATTTTGAAACAAACTAATGAAAACGAATAAACATCTGCACAAGTGGTTAGAGAAGAGTGTAAACAACAGAGCGCAGCCATAAAAATTGACAGATTCTGAACCCTTAACAGATATTGTACTATTTCTTGAATCCTGTGATAAAATATCAAGAAAATATCAAGTATCGCTATGACAGCACAGAAACATCAAGACGAGATATGGTGGTAAAATTTGTCATTTTATTTTTTGTTTGCTATTCACATCTACCCGGGGTTGGTTGCATATATTCATTTGTCATTTGTTCATTTGCTTTACTCCTCGAATTGGTTCGTATAGCGTCACTGCGACGATAGTTTGATTCCATTCTTCGCGAAGTATTCTTCATCTAATAAATTCATCATATCTCGTTGGGTAGCAGCAATGGGAGAGTGCTGGGATATGGTTCATGACACACACACACACACACACACACACACACACACACACATACACACACACACACACAAGACTGTGGTACTAATACATAGGAAAACGTCTTAATTTGCTTGTTTCAAAGACAGTACCAAAGATCATCGCGAATTGAACTTCGACGATTATCGCTGCATGAATATTCGATCCTTATTCACATCAAGTCATTCTGAATATACGACCAAGTCCGAATAACGTTGACGTTCGTGTGTTTTCGATATTCGAGCAACATTGATAGGAACTTGTCAGCA
Source organism: Malaya genurostris (assembly GCF_030247185.1). NCBI lineage: Eukaryota > Metazoa > Arthropoda > Insecta > Diptera > Culicidae > Malaya > Malaya genurostris. The sequence goes on along the minus strand of NC_080570.1, from coordinate 76,229,671 downwards.
CTTAGTTATCTCATCTTTCGACGACCAGTTGGGGTTATATAGACGATATATAATAATAAAGAATTCTGAGAAAAGTTTGTCAACATATTTTTATTTTTTTGCACAATTTACTCCATAACTCCTCAACCGGAAGTCAGATCCAAACAAGATTCAGGAATTTATATGGAACTAGAAGACCTTTCATTTGAATCTTAGTTTAGGAAAATCGGTTCAACCATCTCTGAGAAAAGTTGGTGAAACAATTTTTGCACATTTTACCCCATAATTCCGGAACCGGTAGTCGGTCCAAATAATATTCAGGAATTTTGTATTGAACCAGAACACCTCAATTTCAATCAACTCACAAATCTATCATTTTTGACACTGTCGGTCTCAGAAAAGAAGTCTACATGGATTATTGTGTACATGAAAGTTATAGAGCCAATAAATAAGTATTGGATTTTGTAACATTTGCAAGGGTCTGTCGTACGATATGCCCTAATCAAATGTATTGCAACGTGAAGCAAAACTCGACCAAGAAGATATATTTAGAAATAATACATATTAACAACAATTTAGCTTTTCTCACAATATTAATACAATTCGCTTGTCTGCTTCAAATTGGATATACATTATTGTGCTATAAATTTCTAGATCGGACAAAATTTTAGTAACATTCTGTTATACTCGGGTTCATACTATGACCTTACTATGATTAGTGGATTGTAGTAAAGTGCTGAAATTTTGAGTCAAGGGGCGGCTAGGCTCAAGTAAGTAAGTACTACATCGTCCATCATGCAACAGTTTATGTGACCAATTTGCTGTCCATTTCTGAATGTGCGACGTGCACCATCGATACCATGGCAGTTAATTTGGGAACTGTGCAAATGACATTCAACAACTAGTATAGTTACGACAACCGACAATCCTGTGTCAATTTTTTACACTGGAGTTTGAAAAAATGTGGATACCAGATATAGTCCCAATTGTTCACTATACAAATTCATTTCTCAAGAAATGTTTGCGAATAAACAGACGACAGCTTCGGCCAATACACAGAAACTCACGTAAAGATGACAGCAAAGATTCAATTGAGTAGTTGGTGGCGTGAATCGAGAGGTACTTCGGCCAAGCTTCGTAAAATTATGGATCAGGTCACGTAGCAGAGTGGAAATTAAAGCTTTTAATTCCTTCCTCGTTCGTGCGCAGCGGGAGAACTATTGTCACTCGTTGGGACCATAATCTGAGAGAATTAATTTGTTATATACAAGAGAAAGAAAAAAAAGCTAAATCGTGAACGGAAAGCTAAAATCACGCACTCAAGAAACTAAATGCTTACGACAGTTGTGATGAAACTGTTGGATGTACAATCATGGCCGAAAGAACTCATTTATCGGTGGATTGGAAAGGCGTATAATAAATTCGTTTTTGAATTTGAACGTACATATATCTCTGTTGCTTAGAAATGCTAATACACAAAACTCTAGATAAATGCAATTGTATTATATTAATTTTGAAAAATTACTTGATAAAACTACATCCCAAGTGAGTTTCGTGTTTATTGATTTGATAAAAATATCATGCCTTTATAAATTGAGAGTTGGAAGTGCAACTTTCAATACTGCGATATTATTTTTCATTATTTAAACACTATTTTACCTTAAACAGATAATCAGCATACTGTGAGAAAATCTAAAAGTAACAAAGTTCGTTTTGATTATTGATCGATGTCATCAAACCTGATTTTGAACGTCTGTTAGTTGTATTAACGTCGATCACATAGTGACAAAATTGATTGGATTCACCTTTTAACCGGTTTGGACGACCGCAACTAGGTTAAAGCCGGGTATAAATAAATGATATAATAAATAATAAAACCGATCACTATAACATTGAAAATACACAAGCAACCTTTATAGAATAGGCATTATCGGCAATATCGAACAGTACCGAGTGCAAGTCGGTTCGATACTAATACTAAATCTGTGGGAGCGTTTTCTTTATACGCGAACACACAAATGATTTTCAATTCGTTTGCTCGCATATAAGAGAATCGCTCCTAACGAATTAGTATTAGTATCGAGTAACGTGCGGGGTGAACGGCACATAAAATAACTCCAAACAACGTCCGTTTGCTGATGTGCACAAGCAACCTTCTTTATGGAATCATTGAAGGTGGTTCGATACTAAGCACTGCAAAGCGAGCAGTTGACTATTCATCGAGCGGATATCAAAGTGAATATTTCACCCATCCGCTTTGCACGAACGCAGGCGTTGACTGAGCAAAAAATGGGATAGAGTGTGTTTTGTGCGAAAGTTAGTGCTGTGAAGCCCCGTATAGTGATGGCATTTTGAATACCAAATATAGGGGACGGGTATAGCGTGATGGGATAGTCGATGCCTATCACGCAACCCACCTGGGTTCGATTCTCAACCCCGCACATAGGGTCAGAAAGATTTTCTGGTCCGAAGAGGCGAATGACCTTAAGGTGTTAAAACCTCTCTAATTGGAACAAAAAAAATACCAAATAAACTATCTACATGGTACATTCAACATTTTATTATTGAGCAGATTTTCGACAAAATTTTTGATATATTCAATATTTTTCAGATTGGGATGAATGTTTCAAAAAGTTTACATTATCGCTCACGTCACATTTTCGATAACATTTTCGAAACTCAAAATATCAGTAATAGCACTTTTGAAGCTTGTATTTTTGTATTACATGTTGTATATATTGTGAGACACATGACACATTTCTTATACAGAGCAAATCGTGTTCCGAGGCCACCAACCACCATTGACCAGTCCCGCCTCACGGCAATGTTTGCATCGAATGGATTCGAACATTGCAAAGAGAGTTATAGTCTCTGGCGAATGGCAAATAATTCTTCGGTTGAGCCATTATAGAAGAGACTGAGCGGATAGGAACGAACACGGTTTATACAATTTCATTTCAGGACTCTCAGGAGAAAATGGTGTGGATAGAAAGAAATGCGCTTTGTTGGTTACCTAACTTATACGGTTATTTCTTCGGAAAGTGATCTTCATGAAGCATGTGAATGTTATCTGTTATCATATTATGATTAATGAACGAGTTCAACTTTGTCGAAATCATTATTCAGAGAAAATGGATGCGGATAGAAAGTGAGGATTATCGATTACGTCTTTTATACGGTTATACATCTTCAAACTCAAGAAAATTATAGAATCAAACAAAAATTTAGCGAACACATCGTTCGCTAAATTTTGGATGATTCTAAAATTTGGAAATCAGCCCTAGTTTGCCCGAATCGGTTCAGCCATCTTTGGGAAAATTGAGCTGATAGTAAATGTGTAGAATGACAATTACGTAACTCATAAGATGGTATCTCCTAAATGAACAATAGTAAAAACTATTATTTCCAGTGGATATAGTTGCGAAAGAGTGCATTATTGTTGCTGATTTCAGTCTCATAAGTAGGGGAGAGTGGTGTTAGTTTAATCACGGGGATACATGAACCATTAGGGATATTTCGAACAAGTTGAAAACAAATCTGAAATTATTAAATTTCGATAACCACGAAGGCCACCTGTACATTGGGATTTTTGGATTTAGCAAAAAAAATGGTATTAAAATTTTAACTTTACAACCACACACTTCTCATAAGATGCAACCATTAGACAGAACTTCATTTACAGCTCATTTTAAACAGCTTACTACCATTCTTTGAATGCATATCTTTGCAGCAACCATTTACAATTTACGAGGTTGCAGGATGCAATTACTCCAACGAATATAAAATCTGGATATCAAAAGACAGGAATGCCAAAAAAGGCAACAGAAGTGTGGATTTCTACAAGGACAATCCCCAGAAAACATACGAGTGTTCCCAAAGGCTAAACAAAGACAGTGACACATTCGCAAACAAAGATAGACAAAGTCATTTCATACATTATACTAAATAAATCTGATATTTATTTATAATTAAAAAAAAAGACATGTTCAAAAATATAACAATTTTTTTTCATATAGTTCTATATATTTTTATTCTTTCATTGAAGGTGGTTCAAGTATCCCCATACATGGGATAATATTGTAAAAAGCTGCTATTTACGTCGGTGTTGGACAGTCGTTCGCACCGCACGCTGGCTCTTGGAAATATTTTCTGGCTACCTAGAGTTTCATTGATTCAAGGCTTCAGCCTTTTTCAAGGCTACCTAAATCACTAACAGTCTTTTTAAAGACTAAAAATTAGTCAGCCTTTCTCAAGGCTATACAAAGAGTGATATTAGAGTGACTAAGTGATACAAAAAGTGATATTAGAGTGACTAAGAAATTAATCAGCCTTTTTTAAGGCTAGCTATTCAAAAAACTATTCTTCGAACTAATCAGTCTTTATTAAGACCTCAACAAAATCAGTCTTTATCAAGACTTTTCCAAACTAGGAGTCTAATCGAAGACTAATTAAGCCTAGTTAATTCAATTTAAAATTTCATTTATTTCAAAAATGCCTGCGTCCAACTGGAAAGGCAAGCCTAAGGCTAAAAATAATTCAATGCGGAATAAATCACAATCCGTTATTCAACATTTTTCTAATAACATTCACGATCTTATAGAATCTGAATGTAAAAATAAAAGACAACGGACGGATTTCCCTTCCGTTGATTCTATGCCGTCTAACAATATTAACGAGATTCTTCCTGAATCCGATTGTAGCGACATAGAAGAAAATTCTTCAAAAATTCCCAAAATGGACGCTTGTCGTTCTGGGAAGAAATATCAATCTATGCCACCAGTGACGGTGATGATTTCCGACTTCAAAGCATTCCGTACTGAGCTTTCTACTTTTCTCCCGGAAGTAAAAGTCTCATTTCAAATCGGACGAAGAGAAGAATGTCGAGTCTTGGTTGATGGATCGGAAGATTACGAACGTCTTATTCGATATTTGTCCGAGAAACTTCATAAATTTTATTCATATGATATAAAATCAGACAGACCCTTCAAGGCTGTCTTGAAAGGATTATCAAATGATCAAAGTATTGATGAAATTAAAAATGAGCTAAATGAATTGTTTGGTTTTGCCCCTTCCCAAGTAATACTTATGAAAAAAAAGAGCGAATGGTACTTTTAAACCACGCTCTGGCATTTCCCATGAACTTTACCTAATACACTTCAATCGAAGTGATGTAAACAATTTGAAAACTTTAGAAAAGGTATGTTTCATTTCCCACATTAAAATTCATTGGGAACATTATAAACGACATAATCGTATTGCAAACTTAACGCAATGTCGTTGTTGCCAAGGCTTCGGCCATGGAGCCAAAAATTGTAATATGGATATACGGTGTTAGAATTGTGATAAATCGCATTCGAAAGATGTTTGTCAAATGAATGAAACCACTGATAAAGTTTCATGTTCAAATTGCAATGGTAATCATAAATCCAATTATTTGAAATGTCCTGTCAGGGAAAAAAATTTAAACGCTCGTTCGCTTAGACAACAAGTCAAATCAACGACCTTAAATTCACAGAACATACCTGAAAATCAAAAAACCGTTGCAAATGCCACGCCTAATTCTTCTAATGCACTGATTTCTTCGAATTTAAAACAAAAAACAGGTACACCTGCCAATTTGTCTTCTAACGAAAACAATTTATTGACAGGTAGATCGACCTCGTCATCATCTTCTGCTAATGTCAGTTATGCTAGTATAACAGGTAGAAATCTACCAATTAATTCTTCTAATGTAAATAATCAAAACACTGCAGTTCTGTGTTTTGATTGCAGTTCATCTTCTAACGAAAACAATTTATTAATAGGTAGATCGGCCATATCATCTTCTTCTAATAGCAGTCTACCTACAGATATTCCTTCAATACCATTCGCTTCTTTAAATGAAGTTGATTTAGGCGATATAACTGAAAATAAAATGATCTACCTACAAGATCAACTTTATCAAATGATCATCCGAATGAATTCGACTTCATCACTTTTTGAAGCAATTCAAATCGGATGACTATTTGCAAATAATATTATAATGAATTTAAAATTTAACAGGGATGTTTAATAATTATTTGAATATTTTAAATTGGAATGCTCGATCTTTGAAATCGAGTGAAGATGAACTTTATAATTTTCTCAAAGATGTAATGTCACATAATATTATAAGCGAATACCGACAAAAATCGATGCAATCTTTAATTGAATCGATTCGCTCTCTGTATTAGTTAGTAAGTTAGTATATAAGTTCCTTTTCCCCATTACACAATACAAGTAGGTTTAGAATTTTCCCTACACAAAAATCTCAGAATTTCGGAAGCAAATGGTGTCCTCATGGTAACAACCAAATCATATATATAATAGGGCTGAAAAGTCACCACGTGTGGCTGAACACCCAATTTAAATCTTAATAATTCAATTTTAACTCATTTTCCAATAAATAGTTATTTTTAAAAAAAAGTTGCTATTTATGTCAAAAAGCGAATTTATATTTTTTGATTACATTGAATATCGAAAAGGAAGGTTTGTTTTGATTAATCGTAGGATATTTACCCCAAATAGTTTTAAAGATATATCAAAAAAGTGGTTCAAGTAGCCCCACTCTCCCCAGTTTGCGACAAGGATAGAAGTTCCATTATCTTTGCATGTAGATGCCTTTTTTCAATATCTCGCAAGGCTCATCGTATTGAATTGATTATCTAAAAAAAATGGCACCATCCAGGATCCCTTGGAAAATTCCAGCTAACTTTCACAATTCATTGATTGAAAGTCGAGTAATCGATAAAATAATACAATGACGCTACTAATGACATGACTACTGGTACATTAGCCCCAGTAATTATTTTTTTGCTATATTATCTTTTTTTTTTTAACAATGTGCGTACTGGAAAAATGTACTGTTTGTCAAAGTAGATGTATTGTACTATCTATATTATTCTGCGACATCTATTAAATGTTATTAAAATGCTTTCAATGAACAATGGAAAGTAGTTTTGCTATAAAAAGCTTCGACTATAAAAGGATTATTGAACAAATCATGCATTGACTAAGTACATCTAAAACCATAGTCAAATTTAAATTTATGTGAATCGATTTGTCATTAAATCTCCAGAACCATGATTAAACTGATTTTAGTTGTAGTTCATGGTTGAGTTTCGAACTATTCAATAGCAGTTTTCCTAAATCAGGTACTCTATCGTTATGTGCGTCCTTTTCAATTCTCTTAACAGAGCTAAGCCATGTACAAGCTACGTCGTCCCTAACTATTTCGACGATAACGTAGATCGATTGATGCTTTTTCAACAAAACATCCAAGACAATCGTTCCCTCATATCAGTTATTTGCTGAATCGATCCGATTTCTAGCACTAACACAGAGAATTACGTGGAACACGTTCCAATTAGACAGACTGTGCTTCTCCTGGTGAACAGTTCCTGTTTCAAAATGTACCCGAAGCATAGATAAATTACCTACTTTCGGAGGAAAAAGAAGCATCATTCTTTTTAACTGGAAAGTGGTTAGAGCAATCGCGTAAATCGCTGTTCAATTTTTATCGCAGAATTGGCTTCTAGTGTGTGTCGATAATAACTCACTTCCACCTTGGATAAAATCTTTGTTGGCCAAATGAATGTGTGAAAATCCGAATAGCTTCTTGTGCAAAACGTGATCACTGATTCGGAATAGTTCCTCTTTCCCTCTTGTGGGCCATCGAAGAAGCACCAAGGTAGCGCTTCTCTCTAATCTTTTGTTTTAGTGCAAGGCGTTCAGCAAGCAGAAATGTCAATAGATTATTGTGGTTAGTAAAGTGATGGTTTTCTCGGGCGAGCATTCGTACTTTTCGGTTTAGGTAAACCACGGCAGGGCGGTGTTTTGTTAAATCCAAAACAAACAAGCTAGTGTGGGTTATGTTGAGAAGCACAAACCTGTTCTCACCGTGCTGTTTCCACCGACCGATAAGGGCAGTTTCTACTTGCTTCTCGATACGACAGTTTTGCGCAAAGAAACTTCCTGGTTCACTTGGTCGCTACCTGTGTGTGTAGTAAAGAGTGCATAGAAGTTTGGTATGATTTACTGGAGCTAATCTTCACGGTAAACAAAAGCAGAATTTCTCCTGGGTATCACGTTTTTTCAAATATAATTTATCATTAGACTAGCATTATCTGGTTATCATCCTGATTTTCTGTGGATTTTCTTGTTCACCACGTGAGAACCGCGAATATTTTCTCATTAAGGTATTTAGGTACACTAAACTATCTAGATGTCGGCGGGGTACTGTTTTTACTAGAAAAGGACTAGGTCTCAAAAGCAAATTGATCAAACTAGCTCGAAGTCTAGAGTCCTGCTTTCTTCCATTGAAACGAATGTAGTTGATATTTATTCGCATGACAGAGTGATTCTTTTCTCTTAAATTTCTTAGAAACTATTGACGCATTACACGCCTATTCGAATTTGAAGTTGGTAGCACTCTCTCAGATTTCAATGGAGCTTTCTAGGAAAGAAGAATTAATTACAATAAGTTACTTGGTATTTCCTTGTTGTTCCAAAATTGTTATGGTCTGCCTTTTCTAAATGCCAAACCGGCATAAGTCAAATTTATATAATCGGATCTACCAAAATTATCCAATTACAAAATCTACCAAAATTATCCAATGAAACTATTGAGAAAAATCAAAATCAGTCCTACACTGAAAAATGTTGATTTGAAAAAACCTAAATATCGATGCACTAAAAATCGATTCTTGATTTAGATGATATTTTATTTCAAAATTATGATTATGATCTCTATCAACCTTCTTTACATTGCAAAATGTTCCCTTTGAATGAAAACAAAACTATTTCAATTCACGTTGTTGTGTAGTGATGCCTGTCTCGTAGTAATCACATTCCCGACAAACGACCACAATTAGATTAAAGCCGGGGTTAATTGAAAAATACTAAACAAATATTATTATACTCTCGTATCTATAACTGTGTGTAATTCTTCAAAGTATTTTCATCGACTCTTCAATGAAAACAAAAAATGTATTACTTTTCATCATTTAGCACCCTACAAATCGAAGAAGTATTCTAGATTAGTTTGGTAGAATTACGGCTTTGGCCTTGTTGCATTAAATGACAGTTTGAAATTTCAAACACATTTCACCATGTAAAGACTGTCCCAGGAAGTATGGACGCAACCAGAAACCGCAGTTTCAGTTCGGATTGTGGCCAAAAAAGTGGGCACTTCGAAGTCAAATGTTCTTCGTGCTAAAGAACGTTTGAATCTTCGAACCTATAAGAAGCAGAAACAACCAAACCGTAATCCGAGTAAGCTATGGTCTGGCAAGCAATTTGTAGCTGCGGTAAGATTTCGAAAGCCTTCATCACCACTGCTTCAATGAACAGTGAAATATACATCAAGGAATGTTTACAAAAACGATTCCTACCCATGATTCGAAGCCACAAGGATCCTGTTGTCTTCTGGCGAGATCTTGCTTCTTGCCACTACTCGAAATCAACGGTAGAATGGTATACTACCAAAAATGTCCCTTTCGTCCTAAAAGACATGAAACATCGGCTCAGTAATCTCCGAAAATAATTTTCCGAACTTTGTTCTAGAATTAAAGAACTAAACTCATTTTCAGAATCCAGGGTCCGAATTTAGTTCTAGAACTAAATTCTGAATATAAATTCCAGACTGTAAAAAAGGAACTGAATTCAGTCCCAAAATCTAACTCCAGAATCCATGTTCTGAATTTGATTCTAGCGTTAAGGTTCTGAATTCTAGAAATGAATTCTGAAACTGAATTAAGGAAATAATTTTTGCTTAAGAAGTCAATTCTAAGATTCCCGTTCGGAATTCAGATCCAACATTTAGATCCAGATCAAAAATTCATATCTTGAATTTCGTTCATGAATTTTCTGGATTCGAGTCTCGAACATAAATTAGGGAACTAAAATCGATGCCAAAATCTAGTCGAAAAACTTGTTCCTGTATTAGGAATTAGGACTCAGTTCCAGAGTCATAGTTTTTAATTCTGAACCTGTTAATCTGGAATTAAATTCTGAAACAGAAGTGTGAAACTAAGTTCTAAACCTGAAATTACACTACGCAGAAGGTGAGAATCGCTCGTCCGAAAAGTGAATTCAATCTGCGGCTTGAGCGTTTGAGATTTTCTATAACGTACAAGGAAAGAAATTCGTTACTGCTGTCATGATTAGAAAATCATGAAACCAATAATTTTAACTTTATTTAAAAAAGATGGCTTTTTGGTCGATTGTTTCTCTACAAAATATTTATTTTGCGTTAAAGGCCGACGTTTCGAAGGAATATCCCTTCATCTTCAGGGCAAAACGACAACAAATATTTTTTCGTCAAGTGGTCAATATTTGTTGTCGTTTTGCCCTGAAGATGAAGGGATATTCCTTCGAAACGTCGGCCTTTAACGCAAAATAAATATTTTGTAGAGAAACAATCGACCAAAAAGCCATCTTTTTTAAATAAACTACAACAAAGTGGTCCCACCGTCTTGATAATATAATAATTTTAACTTCTCATGAAACCATGAGCAATAAGTCTTTTCCGATGAAAATAATCATGGTCCGGAAATGCGTTACTTGAGGAATGTATTTCTTTCAAAATTCGTAACTCCAATTTTCTACCCGGGTATCATTTTGAATCCTCCGTCTCAAGTGAGGTGATGGATTGCTTAATAGTTTAATGGCAAGACAAAAAGCAGACTACTGCAAATGTTTGCTTGATCCTGAGGCATATTCATTTCAAAATTGTATTGTTTTACTCAACGGCTGACAGAGAATCGACCATATAGAGATAATGAACCGAATATTGACTAAACACGACTACGCTTTTGATTTGGCAAACATAAATGTTACATTTTGTATGAATATATCTGAATTAATTTCCGCAAATTTGGTATGACTGTTGTTGTTAGATATATTCCAAGAGCTAGCGTATACCGAAAAATAAATTATACTATGAATTTGGAACGCCAACTAACGAAAATTAGAAATTTTCTTGTTCAAACACTTTGATTAATTTGTTTCATAGATAAAACAACACAAGCTGTATTGATTCACATAAATATTTTAAATAAGACGATTTTGCAAGCGATGGTTTAAAAATATAAAAGGAAAATTCAACCAGCGGTATTTGCAAAAATTCGACATAGAGCTTTGTTTTTTTTTTGTTTCGATTATAGAGGTTTTAACCTTAAGGTCATTCGCCTCTTCGGGGCAGAAAAATTTTCTGACCCTATGTGCGGGGTTGGGAATCGAACCCAGGTGGGCTGCGTGAAAGGGCATCGACTTACCCATCACGCTATACCCGTCCCCTATACATAGAGCTTCTTTTTAGGAGATTTGATTCACACGCGTTTTTACATACAGTTCGTTTGAGTGTTTGAGTTCTGAAACACAAAATCAAAACTGGTGCAATGAACGCAAGTAAACACGTTATTTTGGGTGTCATCGTTTGTCAAAAACAAAATATTTTAATTGTTAATGATTCAGATTAAAACAAATTCGTCGTGCTTTTAACTGTTTTGTTATCATTTGATACATTAGTAAAAATCGCGTACAAAATACGTGTATTACACCATTCCATTTAATTCATATTTGAAATCTACATATTTTAAAACAAAACGCCTCAATTTATGATGCAAAGATCACCATCGTAGCAGAAACACGCCTGAAGTTGTACTAAAAATCGTCAAGTGCATTACGCTTTAATTTTAGCGAAATCAGTCCAAATGGATCGTGATCCGAGAACTTTTGATCATGGTGTATTATTATAACATGAAAATATACTATTTTCCCCAAATCATGACACGATTGCTCATTTCTAGAATCGGAATTTTGCCCGTGTGGGATTAGGATCGCAATTAGAGCATAAAAAATTATCAGTGGTTTCAAATGTCTTTCGAATGCGAATTACCTATGAAAGTTTTTTATACTATGAAAGTTTTTTAAGTTCTTATGAAAATTTTTGAGACTATAGCCGAAACACTGGCTACGACGACATTGGGTTAAGTTTGCAATACCGTTATATCGTATAGAATGTTGCCAACGAATTTTAGCGTGGAACATGCAACGCACTTTTACTGAAATTTTTAAATTGTTTAATTCACTTGGATTTGAGTGTATCAGATAAAGTTCCTGGGAGATTCCGGAGCGTGGCTTAGTAATGCCATTCGTTCTTTTTTTATAAGTTTTTTATTTGGAAGGGACAAACCCAACCAAGTTACTTCTTAATTTCATCAGTACTTTCGTCATTTGATAAGACTTTCAATACAGCCTTGAATGATTTATTGGATTTTATGTCATAGGAATAAAATTTATGAAGTTTCTGAGATAAGTACTAAATAAGGTGGTCGTGATCTTCCAATCTATCAATCAAGGCTTAACATTCTCAGTTCGGTTTCACATCTCATCCAAGTCAGTCGATAAACCAAAACCGCTTACGTTCGGGACAGAAGAAACCAAGTACAGTATTGTGTAGTGATCAATAGAACGACCTCGAAATGAGTGAACCAAACGAACAAAAGCTACCGCCGGTACGAAAGAATACAATTATTGTTGACTTCAGACAGTGCAAAATTCGACCTTCGATACGAGAACTTGAAGGTCTGCTTAAGGAACAAATGCATCTTGACATTAAACGTGTACATTTACTTCAATGCAATAAGATGAATAATGTTGTTTACATCCAGTTTTATAAAGAGTTGGATGCAATTCAATTCGCTAAAGACAATAATAATGTGCACTATGTGGAGCATAAAATTATCAAGTACAACATTCCAGTATATATGGAAGATAGTGCTATAGAAGTGCGTGTGCATGATCTTCCCTCAAGCGTCATCGATCCTTATATTCGCAAAACCATGTCCCAATACGGAGTGATTCTCTCTATCGAAAAAGAAAAGTGGAAGAATTTTTTACCTGGTATTCTAAATGGCGTACGTTTGTTACGCATGCGCTTGAGGAGGCTTATACCTTCTTATGTGACATTCGGTCAGGAATGCAAATCACTTGTTACCTATGACAATCAGATGGCCACATTTAAATATTGCCAAAAAGCTGTTCACTACGGTAAGCCATGTGATAAGCCGGACAAGGAGACAACTATACCAAAGGACAACAGTTCTTCCTTCACACCAACCCCAAGCAACCCCAGTACACCTGTGACAGTCACCAACAACAGTGAAGCATCCCCCTCAACGAAATCATCCATCATATCCCCTATAGAACAAAGTACAGCGGCTGCAATTAACAGCTTACCATCTAACCAACCAGAAACTGCAAACAATGTACAACAAGGCGCATCTACAGCAACTAGCAACGAAATCAACAACAATACCACTAGGCCTGAATAAGATATCTTTTAAATAAAAAAAAAGGCTTAACATTCTCCTCTTCGTTTAATTTTATATGAGGCCGAGAGGAAAGTAGAAGTGAACTTCGAATTACTCCCACATCCACCGTCCTCGCCAGTTTTGACTCCCTCGTATTGTGGAAATAGTCATTTGGTACTTCGGTGGCCTCGTTTCACTTTAGTGGTTCGAATAATCACACAGGGCTGTTCCTAATACTTCCAATGACACTGTTGAAGCCTTCTCCTTAAAAACCAGCAGCACGAGATCTCTGATCAAAGCGGAATCAGCCGTTAGCCAGTTTAAAAATTGAATAACTTATGGTTAATTTTACATCGTCCGCAGTTATACTTTGTTAGCGAAAGAATAGCATATCAGATCATTAATTTGAACGACGTTGAAATGTTTACTGCATAATTTGCTTACATTATGATGAAGGTTGATTGAAACAGTGAATAGAAAGCGGGTTAGTAATATTTTCGTTCGTTATGTTTCATTGATGCAACAAATGTCCATCGCCAATTGCTGGTAATCACTATACTTTTCTCTTCACCGAATTCTCTAAAAAATTGCTGTCCGCTCACAGGTGCCGACGTTTTCCCCTTTTTGCGGTGTCATCCCTATTGGAAAACGTATACTTTCCGAAATACATACGCGCTCTCTCGCAGAGCACTCATTTTATCCCCACGAACATCAACCACTTTCCAGGCGCTCACATTTTCACTCATGGAATGCCGTCCACTCGTTCTCTTCGACGATTTTCTTATAACGAAGTAAGCCGACAGGAGCTCTACTGGATGGAAAACATTTCCGAAGTTTGACAGGAAAGACACGAACACCTCTAGCTGAAATGTAGAATGGTGGGTGGAAACTCAACTGGCGAAAATAGACGATACATGGATGGGATTTTTCCACCGAATCTGGACTCCTCAGTTATGCGTTTAACGTTCGTTGAAGCGGATACTATAGTCCTTCGCATAGCGGCGCGCGTGTTGGTGATAGACAAAGTGCTGATTTAAGGGAAAAACTAGTGGTCATCACGGCCGACGGTTGACGGTGTCCAAACGTGTTCAGTATGGATTTACTCAGAAGGCAATCAGAAGCGTTGCTATCATCATTATAGGTTCAGCGTATATTGGTGATACTTTTGTCGAATTAAGTGGGCACCATTAACAAGGTCGAACGGTGTCAGGGGAAGGTATGTTTTCCATCCAGGTGATATAATCGAAATCAAAATATTATTAAAAGTGAATAAAAACTGAAAATTGAGAATAATGCGAGTACATCTTGCATTATTTAGTGCATGAATATCAACCACCGGCAGATGCAGTTAAAGCAGAAGCACGTTGACCCGGTTTTCCAGGTTTACCGAATGCTCCGGCCAGGTGAATCAGTGACCGAAGTGTTTTGAACCGTGATTAGTGTACGAAGAAAAACACATACACATGAGCCCGAATTTTACCAAATAAATTCATGTCGTTCAACTGGCAATCCTAGAATGTTCACTCCCGCAACAATTGAAATACCACCTTAGAGTCTCAAAGGCGAAAGGATTATCGTTTCGGTTAGAAGTGCGAATCAAAGCTGCAAACAACTAATGAAAGTACAATTGCTGTTGTAATTGCGACCAACCTACAGACGTTATGCCAATCTCGAGGGTCGTCTTGTGTGTTTCGGTGAAGGGGAGAAAATCACTTTTTTCTTGAGTGGCTACGGAAAGCCGACAAATTATTCTACCTACACCTGTGTACGAAGTGGAAGGCTACTGGAAAATTGTTATTGATGTAGTGAGCATTATAATAAAATATGGAAATTTAAATAGTTTGTTTACTGAAACTACAGCTTGGCAAAGAGTTGGTAGTTTGCCGGAACAGCAAAAATTATTGAAATTAACACGAAACCATTAATTAAAATATTTCACGTGAGTAAACATATTATCGTTGGTTCTTGTTTGTTGGCACATAGTTTGTTTGTTTCTTACTACTTTCAGTAATTACAATGGTTTTCGGGAATGAAGTGTTGTGATGAAATATTTGGGTACGTGTGTTGTATAAATGTTAGGAAAATGCTCGTTTCAATAAAACCCGGAAGTGTGATTCAAAAAACAATAATTAAAATATACACATATAATGTGTACTTAAATTCTATCGACCGTTGACCTTGTAATTGTTAAAAAAAAAACTTTTGACATAACTCGCATATCTAAATCTTTCTTGCGCTAGAAACATTACATACTGATGAATTATGAAGTATTTTGATTTCATTTTATCCTTAACATTTTATTTTCATTAGTTTTTGAAAACAACATCAACTTAGTGCCTTTTTTGAGTAGTCAAAGCCAAATGTTCCCTTTTGATCGCGTTTTTAATAACCATTCCGAGTGTTTCTGTCTATTGAAACAAAAAACCCGCATTAAAATATTGTTCTCTAACTTTGCTGTTCAAGGAAATATTTCATCTCTACAATACAGTGGTGTTTGAGAAGCAGTTGGCTGAGTGAGCCAATTACATTCATTCTTTATTTTTCACCATCTTCATCGTTGTTGTCTTTTTGCCCTTTTAGAAAAGTTATGCAATCATTGTGGAATATTAGGCCTGGAGAGCCGAGGCATATACCATTCGTTTCAGTTAATCGATTTGAACAATGTGCGAGTGTATGTGGCAAATAATCTCAAATAATCAATAAATAATTTCTCGGATGCCATCTCCGACTGTTTTTCATTAACTTGTGGTCCCATACAGAATTCCTAAATTTCGTCCGGATCCGACTTCCGGTTCCGGAATTACAGGGTGAAGATTGTTAAAATTTTTAAACCGTCGTTTAAAGTGGCGGAACAAGAACGGAAAAAAAATCTGAACTGTGTCCAAAACTATTTCAATCGGTAGTCATTGTCAGTGGACGGCAAAACAAATCGATTCCGTTTTACTCGTTCCCGATTTCCGATTTGGGAAACATTGAAAATAGTTATCATATATTCCAAAATGGAACTCACCAACACTTTTCGGAGATGGTTTGACCGATAATAATGTTTCCAAGAAGACGGGAAACCCGTATTTCGTACTTTCTCAAGTAACCAAAAGTTAAAGGATAAAACTGAGCAGCTTACTAAGTTGAGGAACTCGTTTTAAGCAACTTGAACAGTTCAGGAACTCTTTTTTAAGCAGCTCACAAAGTTCATGAATAGCTTTCTAAACCGTCTTTGTTATTATTCTTAAGTAGTGAGAAAGTCTGCTTGGATTTTTTTCTATACTTCTTAAGTTGCCTAAAGTTTCACGTTTGTTCTTAAGCAACGAAAAAGCTCTTGCAGAACTCGTTCTATAATTAAATGTTGCCAAAAGTTCCACGTGTTCTTTTTTTCAGAAAAAAGTATTTATTTTCAGATATTGTGGAACATTCGGTTGCTTGGGTTGAAAATGTGCTACACTGTTAATACCTGTTAATGTTCGGAAAAAGGTTTACTCGCTTTTCTCTGTTATAATCATACGTACATTTAGCTTATATTACATCGGATCAATTGCGTCTTCATCTATTCGCAATTATCGAAACTTCTGTGGCATTTAAATGTAAAGAGAACAAAGCTTTGTATAAATGATGATTGACTTTGATTTGAACAAAAAAACACCAGTTCTGGAATCTTTCTGTCGTCATCTTCTTTCGATATTTTAAATAACAATGATCAATTCTTTTACCTGTTTTTTTGCAGAAAGGATACAATTTAGAGAAAAATTTTGAGAGCAGTTTATGTTACTTGTACTTTAGTACAATTGTAGTACCATTTAATTTGAGAATTTAAGAATTATACTTTTCTTATTTTCGTATAACAGTTGTGTACTGAGAGATATATTTTAATTTACATAAAATATTGATTTTGTCGTGAATACGACTTACTTTACTATGGGGTGCTTTTTCGAAATTTACCCTCTGAGAGAGTGATAAGTTTTTGATCGTGAATATCTCTTGTTGTATCTAACGAATCAACATAATTTTTGCTACATGCCATTGGGAATATGATCACAATTTTATGATAAAATTTTCAAATAATTCAAAATTAAACTTTTCCGGAATGTTTGGTATAAACGAGTATCAAAGGGGATAATTCATAAGGCCCGTTTGCCTTTCTCGTATTTTTCAAGCTCATAGCTCAGTGATCTGTGAAAGGATTTATATAATCTAACTACCAATAGAATCGAAATTTTTCAACTTAAGCGTGTAAAGAAAAAGCATTGAATTTATGGTGAATATCGTAGTGAGTGCCTCAAATTGGTCCTTCTGAATGTTAGAAACAAATCCCTACAGCATATTGATAGTTGATTTCAATAAATTATGCAAACCCGAAATTGAAATAATCGACATTAAAATTCTGTATGCGGCTATTTTTATAGCCGCTAGGACCGCCCATTAGTGAAAAGGCTACAAACGAAATCACGTAAAAAGAAAGCTCCCAACAAAAATGGGATCACTTTGGATTCTATCGCCATGTATTATGTGTCGTTTGCAAAGCTAGTTTCGCTTCCGACATGAGCGATTACGTCACAGCTGCCAGTCATTAGCATTGGTGAAAAAACAACGGTGGAGAGCATTATACAAAATCAGCCGTTCTAATGGCTCTAAAAGTTTTCTAAAGAACTATTAGGATTTGTTGTTCGCAAATCGAAGGTAATTATCCTCAGTTTAGTGCAAATCTAGAACAGTATGATAAGATTTGTGCACTTTTCGTTGTGTGAAATTCACAGTAATCGAGATCAAGTGAAGCATTCTTTGTTTTTGCGAAAAATGTAAAAAAGGAATTCATACAATTGATCAACTAGTTGATAAGTGTTAAGGAACATGTCAGTTGTTTTCGTATTCACGACATCCAATTATGTCTCTGACATTACCCACCCGCCTTTTTTTCGGTTTTTAACGATATCAAACTTAACTAGAGATTATGAGAGGAGAAGGAATATGATATTATAGAGCCTTAGTACTCAAGGAAGAGCAAAGATGTGAAGATAACGTGCGGAAAAGTGAGACATGGCAAGGGCCATTTAAGAAAGCAGAAGGCTTTTCGTATCTAAACTTTTACCTTCTACCAGAGGAGTCGAACTTAGGCATCTTAGCGATACGAATCATCCGAGTCTCTGATATGTCAGAAAGTAAAGGCAAAGGTCGTTCGCCATTTACTATCCGAACCGGCCAGAAGTCATAAGTAAAGAATAGAATATTGAATGGGCACAAGAAGATGTTTTGTAACTAAACATCTAAAAGGAAGTAAACGGCTGAAACTGTTCTCTAGTAATTATTTTTAAAGATTTTTCCTCCACTTTTCCGAAGTCGAAGTGTTGTTTTTGCGCATTAGAATTTGTTTCCAATTGTTGGTTATGTCGAACTTAACAATCATCATATTTTCCAATCTAGAAATATAGTATTATTAAATTAATCTAAGAAACATTGTTTATCCGAATTAATATCTTGATATCATTGTGGAATATTAGGCCTGGAGAGCCGAGGCATATACCATTCGTTTCAGTTAATCGATTTGAACAATGTGCGAGTGTATGTGGCAAATAATCTCAAATAATCGATAAATAATTTCTCGGATGCCATCTCCGACTGTTTTTCATTAACTTGTGGTCCCATACAGAATTCCTAAATTTCGTCCGGATCCGACTTCCGGTTCCGGAATTACAGGGTGAAGATTGTTAAAATTTTTAAACCGTCGTTTAAAGTGGCGGAACAAGAACGGAAAAAAAATCTGAACTGTGTCCAAAACTATTTCAATCGGTAGTCATTGTCAGTGGACGGCAAAACAAATCGATTCCGTTTTACTCGTTCCCGATTTCCGATTTGGGAAACATTGAAAATAGTTATCATATATTCCAAAATGGAACTCACCAACACTTTTCGGAGATGGTTTGACCGATAATAATGTTTCCAAGAAGACGGGAAACCCGTATTTCGTACTTTCTCAAGTAACCAAAAGTTAAAGGATAAAACTGAGCAGCTTACTAAGTTGAGGAACTCGTTTTAAGCAACTTGAACAGTTCAGGAACTCTTTTTTAAGCAGCTCACAAAGTTCATGAATAGCTTTCTAAACCGTCTTTGTTATTATTCTTAAGTAGTGAGAAAGTCTGCTTGGATTTTTTTCTATACTTCTTAAGTTGCCTAAAGTTTCACGTTTGTTCTTAAGCAACGAAAAAGCTCTTGCAGAACTCGTTCTATAATTAAATGTTGCCAAAAGTTCCACGTGTTCTTTTTTTCAGAAAAAAGTATTTATTTTCAGATATTGTGGAACATTCGGTTGCTTGGGTTGAAAATGTGCTACACTGTTAATACCTGTTAATGTTCGGAAAAAGGTTTACTCGCTTTTCTCTGTTATAATCATACGTACATTTAGCTTATATTACATCGGATCAATTGCGTCTTCATCTATTCGCAATTATCGAAACTTCTGTGGCATTTAAATGTAAAGAGAACAAAGCTTTGTATAAATGATGATTGACTTTGATTTGAACAAAAAAACACCAGTTCTGGAATCTTTCTGTCGTCATCTTCTTTCGATATTTTAAATAACAATGATCAATTCTTTTACCTGTTTTTTTGCAGAAAGGATACAATTTAGAGAAAAATTTTGAGAGCAGTTTATGTTACTTGTACTTTAGTACAATTTTAGTACAATTTAATTTGAGAATTTAAGAATTATACTTTTCTTATTTTCGTATAACAGTTGTGTACTGAGAGATATATTTTAATTTACATAAAATATTGATTTTGTCGTGAATACGACTTACTTTACTATGGGGTGCTTTTTCGAAATTTACCCTCTGAGAGAGTGATAAGTTTTTGATCGTGAATATCTCTTGTTGTATCTAACGAATCAACATAATTTTTGCTACATGCCATTGGGAATATGATCACAATTTTATGATAAAATTTTCAAATAATTCAAAATTAAACTTTTCCGGAATGTTTGGTATAAACGAGTATCAAAGGGGATAATTCATAAGGCCCGTTTGCCTTTCTCGTATTTTTCAAGCTCATAGCTCAGTGATCTGTGAAAGGATTTATATAATCTAACTACCAATAGAATCGAAATTTTTCAACTTAAGCGTGTAAAGAAAAAGCATTGAATTTATGGTGAATATCGTAGTGAGTGCCTCAAATTGGTCCTTCTGAATGTTAGAAACAAATCCCTACAGCATATTGATAGTTGATTTCAATAAATTATGCAAACCCGAAATTGAAATAATCGACATTAAAATTCTGTATGCGGCTATTTTTATAGCCGCTAGGACCGCCCATTAGTGAAAAGGCTACAAACGAAATCACGTAAAAAGAAAGCTCCCAACAAAAATGGGATCACTTTGGATTCTATCGCCATGTATTTTGTGTCGTTTGCAAAGCTAGTTTCGCTTCCGACATGAGCGATTACGTCACAGCTGCCAGTCATTAGCATTGGTGAAAAAACAACGGTGGAGAGCATTATACAAAATCAGCCGTTCTAATGGCTCTAAAAGTTTTCTAAAGAACTATTAGGATTTGTTGTTCGCAAATCGAAGGTAATTATCCTCAGTTTAGTGCAAATCTAGAACAGTATGATAAGATTTGTGCACTTTTCGTTGTGTGAAATTCACAGTAATCGAGATCAAGTGAAGCATTCTTTGTTTTTGCGAAAAATGTGAAAAAGGAATTCATACAATTGATCAACTAGTTGATAAGTGTTAAGGAACATGTCAGTTGTTTTCGTATTCACGACATCCAATTATGTCTCTGACATTACCCACCCGCCTTTTTTTCGGTTTTTAACGATATCAAACTTAACTAGAGATTATGAGAGGAGAAGGAATATGATATTATAGAGCCTTAGTACTCAAGGAAGAGCAAAGATGTGAAGATAACGTGCGGAAAAGTGAGACATGGCAAGGGCCATTTAAGAAAGCAGAAGGCTTTTCGTATCTAAACTTTTACCTTCTACCAGAGGAGTCAAACTTAGGCATCTTAGCGATACGAATCATCCGAGTCTCTGATATGTCAGAAAGTAAAGGCAAAGGTCGTTCGCCATTTACTATCCGAACCGGCCAGAAGTCATAAGTAAAGAATAGAATATTGAATGGGCACAAGAAGATGTTTTGTAACTAAACATCTAAAAGGAAGTAAACGGCTGAAACTGTTCTCTAGTAATTATTTTTAAAGATTTTTCCTCCACTTTTCCGAAGTCGAAGTGTTGTTTTTGCGCATTAGAATTTGTTTCCAATTGTTGGTTATGTCGAACTTAACAATCATCATATTTTCCAATCTAGAAATATAGTATTATTAAATTAATCTAAGAAACATTGTTTATCCGAATTAATATCTTGATATGTTTATTCGAATCGTTTTTTAATCATAATTATATTTCAATGTCTTAACAGAATCTATTTGTTGTTATACATATTATTACTCCCATAAACAAAAAAAGGAATCTTTTATTTTAGTGTTTCATTGTGGTTTTGACGGTAGCAATGGTTAACTATTGCAAGTAGCATGTTAAATTGCTGTCCTGTATTTTTCTACTTCTGTATTTGTGCAATTTATCAAGTTTATTTATATTACTATTCTAGTAACTGTTGTGTTATGGAAAAAGCGCAATTTTTCTGTGTTGTGCAAAATATCTTTAAGTCCTTCTGTTATTTCGAACATTTATTCACAACGATTGTGCAACTGATAAAAAAACTAATGCGTCCATCCCATGACAAAGGCAATAATAAAGCTTGCTTCAGATTATTATTGAGTTCAATTATATTATTATTTATTGTTGAATTCAAGATCTTTTTTATACAAATGTATCGTTTTCTTCATACTTTTAAGAAAAAATACGGATAAAATTATTCGTCACGGTTTTGAAGGAACTCTCGAATTTTTACTGTAACACGGCTCATTAGGCGGTGCACACCTTCTTCGTCCATCGTTTTAGCTATCTTATTCCACCAAGTCGTCATCCGATTGATGTCTTTGACAACCTTTTCTTTTGCCTTGAGTCTCCTCTTCATGATTGCCCAGTATTTCTCAATAGGGCGGAACTGGGTGGGTGGCAGTTGGGTGGGTTAAGGTTTTTCGGAACAAACTGGACCCCTTTCTCTGCATACCATTCTTGAACGATTTTGCTGTAATGACAGCTTGCCAAATCTGGCCAAAACATTACGGGATGGTGGTGGAATCGAATGAACGGTAAAATTCGTTTTTGGAGAACGGTAAAATTCGTTTTGGTTTAGTTCCGATGGCTTTGTCTTATTTGTAACGAAAACTTTCGTTTTTTTTGCCACAGCTGCAAATGCCCTGCCAAATCATAAATTTTCTTGCAAATTTGTCGGCAAATACAAATTTAAATTTGGCTGGAACATCCTCCCGAGCCGTTGCCAAGTAAAATTTTTGACCTGGGATTTGCCGAAGTCAGCCTCGACATAGGTTTCATCGTCCATCAGAAGACACCCGTCGAACTTTGTCAGCACCTGGTCATATAGTTTCCGAGCACGAATTTTGACCACACTGTTTTGTTTTATGGTCCGATTTAGCTGTTTGCAGGCTCGATACGGCTTGATTCCTTCCCGGAGTCGAGTTCTCTTCACGGTACTATGGGTAGCACCGAATTTTCTGGCCAAATAACGGTCCGACAGATTAGGATTCCTCTGAATCGTCTTTAAAATCTTACCGCGCAGTTTCCGGTCGACAGTTCCACTCCGACGATTAGCTTGAGGCTTCCGAATCGTCGTCAATGTTCCCTTATACCGTTTGATAACGCGCCATACGGTATTTCTGGGCAATTTCAATGTTTAGCTAGCCTAGATGCAGACCACAATGGATTTTCCAAATAACTGTGCACAATTTTTTCCCCTCTTTCGGCTTACATGTTGATTGTTTACAAAGTACAGTCGATTTGCGGAATGTCAAAAATCATACGTGAAGCTAACAAAATTCCCGATACGTGAGCGAAAAGAACTTCCAAATCCGTCCACCAGGAGCGTCCCGATATGAGCAGTATTCACGTCATCATCCATCAGTTGTTGTTTGAACGCTCCAAACAGTCTAAATTGTTGTTGTATTCAGCGAATTCAACTGCTTTGCGTTCCTAAAAGAATTGAATGGGTACAACAATATTACTTGCCTTTGACAGAGTTTGTTTTGTTCTCTCAGCAATGTTCTCTTTTACACTGATTGAAGTCAACGTGAACCCTGGAATCAGGGTATGTGCCGAAGCCTGTTCTCGTTAGATTGGCTCAATTGGCGAAATAGTCAAAGCAAATCCTTGATATTCTTCACAGATAGTCTGAGTGCAATTGAAGCCATTCGCTCAAACGCTGCTGGCAAAAGTGAACCTTTTTTTTTTGGGCAAAATAAAACAGTGTCTGGACGACATATTGAATAATAATTATCAAATCACAATAGCTTGGGTCCCGGCTCATTGCTCCATTCCAGGCAATGAAAGAGCCGATATTTTAGTCAAACGTGGTGCTATTGGAGTGAAATTTATGAGAGACCGATTGCTTTCAATGAATTCTATAGCGCGTCTCGCCAAAGAAGACTTTTAATGACCGTCGTTTCAAGCGGCAATTTGTGATTTAAATCACTCAATACCCTGTAATGCCGAAGCTGCAAATCGGATCGAATTTGAATCTAAACGTGTGACAATCGATTGAACATTCCATGAGATGTCGAAGAAAGTTTCAGTTTATAGTTTACACCAAGGGGAGGACGCTTAGAACAATGTGCCAATCACACATTAACACAATGCGTTGGCACATTTATCAATATTGGCACTTTCGTTTTCATACAGTTGCACAGTTGCGGCACACAAAGGGCTCAGTTTTGACAAGTAGCTGTAGTATATCACGTGTTTTTTTAGAGGCACGATATAGTTTGTGTTAAGCGGCTCTCCCCTTGGTTTACACTTATTTACGGTACTTCCAGAGCCGGTATTCAGGAACCAGCATAACCTAAAACGATTCGTATGACCAACAAATAAATGTGACGAAATTGCAATAGTTTTCAGTCCAACTTTGATGCTTTTTGGAAATTGTCATCTTCTATTTCGGCTTGAATTTTAAAAACTCATCACCCTGTAATTCCAGAAACGAATAAAATTAATTATTTTGCATGGGACCAAATCCTTTAATTTGAATTTTTGTTTTTGAAATTCAATTTTTTGAGAAAACGATTTGATACTGGAACCGGAATTCAAAATCAGTGTAGCCGAAGTCAGTTAAATTCACCTGAGGAGTTGTATAGGTCACATTTGATTCAAAATGTTCGAAAATCAGTGAAGACTCACTAAAAAGCAAGATGTTTTATAGAATCTGAAGACCTTTCATTTGAATTTTAGATGGTTCTTAGATTTCATTTGAATCTTAGATCGGTTCAGCCATCTATGAGAAAAATGAGTTACACTATTTTAATTTCATTTGACCTGTAGCTCAGGAACCAGAAGTCGGATCCAGACATAATTCAGAAACTTTGTTTGGAAGCACTTCTCGTATGAATCTGAGTTTGTAGAAAATGGTTGAGTCATCTCCGAGAAAATTGAGTGAAATTATTTTCCACACACACATTTGCTGATGTCGATAAACTGATTCGAATGGTATATGTGTGTTATGTTCTTCCAGAATTTATTACTGTCATTATTTTTATTCAATATAATTATGCAATTGTTTGTAACTCGAAAATGCTGCCATCTTGCCATCATCTGATTTACATATGTCGTATTCGAACTATTATGTTGCCAAAAACGAACCGTGCTAAAATCGGACCGAGGCAAAATGTCATTAAAAAGGATGTTGTACACAGTCTTAGTGATACTTAGAAACAATCGTATGTAACAGTATAAAAAATCGTGTTTCACGTTGCTCCCAAGCATTGTATTATCATATGGCGCTCAAAATTACTACTACTGGAATAAGGGGAAAAGTCACTTACACAAAAATTTCGATATCTCCGTTAAAAATGGACGGATTTTAACAATCTATGGTTTGTTGGATAGCTAAAACATATTCTGATTTCAAGGTCGATTGTGACCGATATTGGCAGAAAACTGAAAATTTTGACATAAAACTTCGTATAACTAAAAAAGTAAACACCCGATCTCAAAACCATTCAATTTCGTTCAGGGTGACGGAAAGACCTTTCATTTGCGACTAGTTTGATCAAAATCGGTCTAGCCATCGCTGACACACGGACATTTGCTCAGTTCGTCGAGCTTAATCGATTTATATATGACACTCGGCTCTCCGGGCCTCGGAAAATTTTTCTAAGGTTTGAGCATATTCTATACCTATTTTTTATATATATATAAAAAAGGTAAAACAGTGTTTTGATTAACGAATGAATACCAAAATACTAATATGATATTTGAAATGTATTAGGTTTAAAGTACTATGTATTGTGGATGCCACGACGAAGAAAAACTTATGTATATTGCATATGAAATAAACGTATTTATGAAAAAAGAATCCTTGATATTATATTTCTTTTTTTGAATTTTACATGTTATTCCTTTTTTGGAATAGCGTGCAGAACCATTGAATGGCTGATGCTATGATCCTACTGACACTAATGCCGTTTTTCATTGAAAGATACTGATGAAGTGGATTGCTCTGGTTTTGCAGTTTCGAGCAGAAATGCAACGTTTTGACGGTGCTTGATTATTATTTCCACGTCACCAGTGCTTTTCACTGAAAAACGGCATAAGAATCTTTCCAGGTCGGGACTCGAATATACGACCACTGGCTTGTGAGACCACCACCCAATGCTTTGAGCCGCCAATGTGGGACAATTTCAAAATAGTCTAATTGTTCAGAGCGCTATACACTAGGTCTTTTTTATGCGGTCTTTTTATGCGGTTTTTTTGTGCGACTTTTCTTATGTGAAGTTTCAGAGTTATGCGGTTTTTTTATGTGATTTTTCAGAGCTATGCGGTTTTTTATGTGATTTTTCAGAGTTATTTACGTAAACTACGTAAACTCGCATAAAAAAGACTTGCTAATGTCTTTTTTATACGGTCTTTTTTATGCGGTTTATTTATGCGACTTTTTTATGCAAAGTTTTAGAGTTATGCGGTTTTTTATGCGAATTTTCAGAGTTTTGCGGTTTTTTTTATGCGGTACGTAAACTCGCATAAAAAAGACTTCAGTGTATTATCCTTTGTTTCAGACGTGTCAGCCTTAAGCGATTCATCGTATCGACTGTCTCAGACAAGCCAAGTTTGCATATGGTTCTTGTTTTCAAAAAAATGTTTTTGACACTATGCATGGTACTAAATGATTTATATTGGCGCTGAAAAATCAAAGTTTGATTTTTGCACTCACTTGTACGGATTCTGCAGTCAAAAATACAGGAACGAATTCTACCTGGGGAAAAGAACGTACTTTCCGACTCTGACATACAAACGAGTGAAAATGTTGCACAGCATCTCTGAATATGCCTCCAAACAGTATGGAAAGTATACTGGATTGAATGTTCTGCTGCTTCTTACAAGTACAGTGCTAAATGATTTATAGGTGAGCTAAACACTAACTGACAGCACTGGTGCAACGATATTCTGTCGGAACGTAAGAGGAATGAGGATGATTAATTCTCTTGTTCAACACTATTTTGCTTGGTGTGACGACGTTTCTGATGTCAACATGTTCACCGAAACATGGTTGAATGACAATACACTAAAATTATATCAAATCTTTTGATATTTTTTTATGCGAATTATTATTAATCTTTTTGTGGTCTTATACAAATACTTCGGCACGAAGTATTGGTTTGAGGTTTTTCCAGCTTCTTCTGTTCTACATGCGATTTTACTACTCCAAGACTCTTGGATGATTATGGTAACGTAACAATCGCTTACTCGATCTTTACTTTTACAGCTGTGGCGTATCTAGGGGAAGGGGGGCGCAGCGTGAAATCGCTTCGGCGCAACATTTTTAGGGGGGTGGCAAAGTCATCCTTGGGACCTTTTTTTTTGATCGCCCAACCTCTCTCCGGAGGTAGAGCTCAGCTTTTTTTTGCTCAATAAACCAACGATGGGGGCGACAAATCTCTTATTTTGCCCCGGGCGCCAAATTTCCTCGGTACGCCACTGTTTTACAGTCAACTACTTTGAAAAAATATTATTTCACACTAGTTTGAATTTGATTCCGAAGACTATTCGATGAAGACTTCGATGACTTGAAAACGTGAAGTACTTTTCTAATATTCAATTTCAGTTTTGTGTTGCATTTTTTAAATTGCACGAATTGTAAAGCTTCTATTCGAATAATCTGGTTTTATAGAATATTTTCAATTACTATGAATTTTGAAACAATTTTTGATTAAAGTTAATAAGTGAGTTCCTGTGAACAATGTCATTTGTTTAATTTCCATCGCAAAAGTTCAGTCAGAAAAAAATAAATTTATTTATTTAAGGACTATTCACACATTTCAGTTCCGTGACGGTTCAGTGAAAGGGCCTTCAGTGCGCCGTCAGTGTTCTTTTTTGTCGAAATCGTTCCGTTCCGTTTCCGTGCCGCTTCCGTTCCGGCACAGCAAATGCAGTGACATACCGAGTTCAGTGAAAATAAAAAAAATTTCGGTGACGACGAATTTGAGTTTGCCGGACAGACGCTACACTGACGGCGAGCTGCACGGAAACGGCACGGTGCCGGATAGGTATGAATGCGCGCATAGAAAACGAATGAAATAATATCAGTATCCGTGCACGGTGTCGTGCCGGCACTGAACCGAGCCGGGTATGTGTGAATAGTCCTTTACAGTGCATATATTCTGTAAAGCTTCTCCTTGAACTTTGAGTGAAAAATTAGAAAGGCCATTAACTAACAAGACACAACGATTGGAATAGTTGTGGTCAATGTGTGTTCCGCCGAAAATTGCTCATCTGTATGACGAGTTACAAATAATCGAACGAGGTCAGTGCCTTTCTTAATAATTTTTTCTACGAAGTGCAACAAGTCAAGGTTCTCAAACACCCGTATTTTTTTTTCTTCCACATAAACGCCTATATCACCTATGTGTGATTATCCGGTTTTTGTACGACGGCCGCCGCCGACAGGCGAACATACGGCGAACGGGAAACAACTAATTGTGGGCTTTTTAAATTGATGCGGTCTACCGAGGCACATACAGAGGGGTTGTTTTGATAAATTTTCCGGAGCGGTTTAATACTACCTCCCAGTTCTGTTTTTACCTTGTGGTACCGATTGGTTATAATGGTCACAAACACATTCGGCCCTGGGAATGGTCATATATCACGTCTGGATGTCGTCCGTTATGGCAATTACTATCTAAGTTAAGCAAAATGGCCTATTAAGCCGTTGGTGTGCCAGGCAACTATAATTACCACCAAGGAAGGAAGTCGTACTATTATAGGGGTTTTGATTAAGACGTATGCGAGCCCACTTTTCGGTAATTTCTGCTCGACACTGAGTTTTGATAGTGAGGTTTCACTAATTCAGTCACGTAAATATCATTCGTCAGGCGACATTTTCTTGACCCTGCTTATTTCATTCTGAAAAAATAATAATAAGAATATCATTTTACACGTCACCATACATTAAAGATGGAGTTACCAGTTTATCGACTAATTAGTTTGGTAGCCCTGGTGATTACAAATCCAAAATCAATTGGCTTGCAAATACTTTATTTCGTCAAACATAAAAGGAAAACTATGAGTAAAAGTGTTAAATTTCACTTGATTTTTAAACATTTTTGCTTTTCTCATTAGAAAGGTTATGCAATCACATGAAAAACCGACTAGTGAAAATTGTCATATACCATTCGACTCAGTTCATCGAGCTGAGCAATATCTAATGTGTGTGTATGTATGTGTGTGTATGTGTCAAATAATTTCACTACGTTTTCTCGGAGATGGCTGAACCGATTTTGACAAACTTAGATTCAAATGAAAGTTCTCGTGGTCCCATACGGAATCCCTTATTTCATCCGGATCCGACTTCCGGTTCCGGAGTTATAGGGTAAAGTGTGTTCAATATTGTACACCGTCACTTAAACCGGCGAAACAAAAAACGTAAAAAATTTCCTAAACTTACAATCTTCTTACATATAATAGCGAGCAAAGCACTGTTTCATTCTGTATGTTATACCAGTTAATGTACAAGCAATCCCTTGGTTTCTTTCAAAAATCGAAGAGAAAATTTTTGAATAGAATACCACAATATTATACATGAGAATGGCATCATTACACCACTAGGTGGATTAAAACATTTTTTTATTATATATTAATGCTTAAAAACAATTAATCGAGCTTTGATGACAAAACACGAAATATCTCATGTTGAGCGCAAAATCGAATCCATTGACGTATTACCGGATCTTTTGGAAACCAGAAAAAGTCAAGTTTGGATAGAAATGCTTAGTGCGACCACAGTGTGGAACACAACAGTTCATTCTTCTCATAGAACTGAACACACTTTCGAGTTTACACAAATTCAACAAATCTTTTTTGGTTGCACTTGAGTTCACTAAAAAAGTTATGGGACTTTATCCCTGCTTATCCCATGTTGCAAACAGGCAAGACCTCGACGTCTTGAAATGTTTTATTATGACAAAATACAAAGAAAACATATGGTTTTTGAAAGTGTTAGACCCTACGCGTACTTTGGAAAAATAAATTGTTTCCTTCGTTTAGATAGACACTACATTTAAAATGCGTTTTGGAAGTCCGTGGCCATCGTCCTTCGAAAACTACTTCACCAATTTTTTTCAAATTTTGCACACACTTTATATATATATATATATATATATATATATATATATATATATATATATATATATATATATATATATATATATATATATATATATATATATATATATATATATATATATATATATATATATATATATATATATATATATATGCAAAACAAAAACACCCTTAAAGTTATCCTGTTCGTTTTTTTTTGTTACTTTGAAAGGGTTTTACAACTATAAAATGGCGGAACGATTGGCGAACCGCAAAACATCATTTTAAAAAAGCGAGCTCAAAACTTCTCCTTCACCGGCCTATTTTTTCACGAAAACAATACAAAATGTTGAAGATTACGAACGACTTATTCGATATTTGTCCGAGAAACTTCATAAATTTTATTCATATGATATAAAATCAGACAGACCCTTCAAGGCTGTCTTGAAAGGCTTATCAATTGATCAAAGTATTGATGAAATTAAAAATGAAATCAAAGAATTGCTTGGTTTTGCCCCTTCCCTAGTAATACTTATGAAAAAAAGAGCGAATGGTACTTCTAAATCACGTTCTGGAATTTCCCATGAACTTTACCTAATACACTTCAATCGAAGTGATGTAAACAATTTGAAAACTTTAGAAAAAGTACGTTTCATTTCCCACATTAAAATTCATTGGGAACATTATAAACGGCATAATCGTATTGCAAACTTAACGCAATGTCGTCGTTGCCAAGGCTTCGGTCATGGAACCAAAAATTGTCATATGCATGTACGGTGTTTGAATTGTGGTAAATCGCATTCGAAAGACGTTTGTCCAATGAATGAAACCACTGATAAATTTTCATGTTCAAATTGCAATGGAAATCATAAATCCAATTATTTGAAATGTCCTGTCAGGGAAAAAATTTTAAACGCTCGTTCGCTTAGACAACAAGTCAAACAAACGACCTTAAATTTACAGAACATACCTGAAAATAAAAAAAAACGTTACAAATGCCACGCCTAATTCTTCTAAGGCACCTATTTCTTCGAATTTAAAACAAAAAACAGGTACGCCTGCCAATTCGTCTTCTAACGAAAACAATTTATTGACAGGTAGATCGACCTCGTCATCATCTTCTTCTAATGTCAGTTATGCTGGTATATTAGGTAGAAATCTATCACCTATTTCTTCTAATGTAAATAATCAAAACACAGGACCGCCTTGCAGTTCTTCTTCTAACGAAAACAATTTATTAATAGGTAGACCGGCCAAATCATCTTCTTCTAATGGCAGTCTACCTACAAATATTCCTTCAATGCCATTCGCTTCTTTAAATGAAGTCGATTTAGGCGATATAACTGAAAATAAAATGATCTACCTACAAGATCAACTTTTTCAAATGGTCATCCAAATGAATTCGACTTCATCACTTTTTGAAGCATTTCAAATCGGATGGAAATTTGCAAATAATATTATAATGAATTTAAAATTTAACAGTGATGTTAAATAATTATTTGAATATTGTAAAAATAGAATGCTCGATCTTTGAAATCGAGTGAAGATGAATTTTATAATTTTCTCGAAGTTCACAAAATCCATATTGCCATTGTGACAGAAACTTTTCTTAAACCAAATGTCAAATTGAAAAGTAATCCACATTATGTGGTTCATCGATTTGACAGGTTTACTGTAATGGGTGGTGGAGTTGCCATTTTTGTCCAACGGCAAATTAAACATCGAATTTTACCTTCTTTCAATACTAAAGTTATTGAAAGCTTGGGAATCGAAGTTGAAACCATTCATGGAATTTATTTCAACGCTGGAGCATATTTGCCATTCCAATGCACCGGCGAACAATTAAATTTCTTTAAAGGCGATTTGCAAAAACTTACAAGATATCGATCGAAATTTTTCGTAATAGGGGACTTAAATGCTAAGCATGTCCAGTGGAATTGTAGGCAAAATAACAGTAATGGTAAAATACTTCATAATCAACTCTCAGCTGGTTACTTTTCAGTTCTTCATCCCAGTAATCCTACTTGTTTCTCTTCCGTGAAAAACCCGTCTACAATTGATCTGGTTCTAACGGATCAAAGTCACATTTGTAGTGAACCGATTACACATGCTGACTTTGACTCAGATCATCTTCCAGTAACATTCAGACTTTCCAACGAAGCTATAATTAATCCAATTAGTTCTATATTCAACTATCATAGAGCTAATTGGTTGGATTACAGATCTCATATTCAAAATCATGTGGATCATGAAAGTATTTTAGAAAATTCTGCGGACATCGACACAGCAATTGATAATTTGAATCATTACATTATCAAAGCTAGAAATCTTTCAGTTCCCAAAGCTCCAACTAAATTAAATTCTCCTATCATCGATGACAATCTTCAACTGCTCATTCGGTTGAAGAATGTTCGTCGACGACAATATCAACGTTCTCGTGATCCTGCTATGAAAAACATAGTTAAGGATTTACAACAAGAAATTAAACATAGATTTACTCTCTTGCGAAATGAAAATTTCGCTAAATAAGTTGAACAAATTAAACCATATTCTAAAACCTTCTGGAAACTTTCTAAGGTTCTTAAGAAACCTCAGAAACCAATTCCTGCTCTCAAGGAAGGAAATCAAATACTTCTTACAAATGGCGAATAAGCTCAAAAACTTGCTCAGCAGTTTGAGAGTGTACACAATTTTAATTTGAACGTTGTGAGTCCTATTGAAAATGAAGTCTCACTGAAATATGAGCATATTTCAACCCAAGTGTTATCACACGATGACATTATTGAGACGAATTTTGATGAAATTAAATCAATTATTAGGAAACTCAAAAACATGAAGGCTCCTGGTAATGATGGAATTTTTAATATTCTTATTAAAAACCTTCCCGATGTTGCCTTGAGACTCCTGGTTAAAATTTTCAACAAGTGTTTTTCATTAGCTTACTTCCCAAAAAGATGGAAAAACGCCAAAGTAATTCCTATCCTGAAACCTGATAAAAATCCAGCAGAAACATCAAGTTATCGACCAATTAGCTTACTTTCTTCTATCAGTAAACTTTTTGAAAAAATTATCTTGTTGAGAATGATGTCTCATATAAATGAGAAATCAATTTTTTTACCAGAACAGTTTGGATTTCGTCATGAACATTCAACTACTCATCAACTTGTCAGAGTAACGAACATGATAAAAGCAAATAAATCTTCTGGGTTATCCACTGGAGTTGCTCTTCTAGACATAGAAAAAGCATTCGACAGTGTTTGGCACAAAGGTTTAATAGCAAAAATGTCTGATTTCCAGTTTCCTATTTATTTGATCAAAATGATTCAAAATTATTTAACTGATCGTACTCTTCAGGTTAGCTATCAGAATTGTAAATCTGAATTGCTACCCGTACGAGCCGGTGTTCCGCAGGGTTCGAGCGTAGCTCCAATCTTGTATAATATTTTCACTTCTGATCTTCCAAATCTACCCGTTGGTTTTCAGAAATCGCTATTCTGTGACGACACAAGTCTGTTAGCCACAGGTAGAAATCTAAGAGTGATCTGCAGTCGCCTACAAAGAAGTTTAAATATTTTCAGTGATTATCTGTCAAAATGGTAAATTAAACCAAATGCAGCAAAAACGCAATTAATTATCTTTCCTCATAAGCCAAGAGCTTCTTTTCTTAAACCAAACAATAATCACATTCTCAAATTGAATGGCTTGGAATTGACATGGTCTGATCAAGCTAAATACTTAGGTTTAACGTATGACAAAAAACTCACTTTCAAGGATCACATTGAAGGAATCCAGGCAAAGTGTAATAAATATATTAAATGTTTATATCCTCTTATAAACAGAAATTTTAAGCTCTGTCTAAAAAACAAGTTGTTAATTTATAAACAAATTTTCAGACCAGCCATGCTTTATGCAGTACCAATTTGGTCGAGTTGTTGTTCTACCAGGAAGAAAACGCTTCAAAGGATTCAGAATAAAATTCTGAAAATGATTTTGAAGCGTCCTCCCTGGTTTAGTACAAATGAGTTACACAGATTCACAAATATAGAACCATTAGATGTAATGTCACATAATATTATAAGCAAATTCCGACAAAAATCGATGCAATCTTCAATTGAATCGATTCGCTCTCTGTATTAGTTAGTAAGTTAGTATATAAGTTCCTCTTCCCCATTACACAATACAAGTAGGTTTAGAATTTTCCCTACACAAAAATCTCAGAATTGCGGAAGCAAATAATGTCCTCATGGTAATAACCAAATCATATATATAATAGGGCTGAAAAGTCACCACTTGTGGCTGAACACCCAATTTAAATCTTAATAATTTAATTTTAAATCATATTGCAATAAATAGTTATTAAAAAAAAATACAAAATGTTGTCTGAATGATGCTTTGTATTATGCTATACTTTTGAATTTAATTTGTTGACCGATAAAAATAAAATTGCAAAAATTGTGTTTCTTTTTCATCCGTAACACACCGTTGGCTCTAAGGTGCAGAGAGTATCTAGTTACTTAAAACTAGAATAATTTTATTATTTGCTTTTATTTTGTTTTTTTTTTTTGTGTAATTTGACCTACCTGTTTCAACATGCCTCGCAGCCAATTGTTAGCATACAGAATAATTGCATGGCTAGTAACTCTTTTTGAAACTAAGAATCCTTCCATGTCGCAGTTTGAACATACGACTATTGGCTTGTAAGATCAGCGCCCTATGTATTGAACCGCCACCCCAACCGCTATTATTTGTTACATTGTTGAATTTGTGTCGAGGTGATCCATTCAGTGGTATCCAATGTACAGTTGGGAGTCGGCAGTGGCTAGAGTTATCCACAAAATAATAGTTGATTTTGAAATTGGCATGCATGAAAATAAAATGTGTCTCACTTATTTCAACCAATTATTCAGATGATTGCTTATTGCAATGGTTATTTATTTTGCTTTTACTCGCTTCGGAATATAACACGATGTTATGTAATTCAATGTATTTTTGAATTTGAAAGAGTATTGTTATTAATTAATAGTAAAATTTGTAACGAAATATTTTATAATCATCACTCACTGAGTTGCTAATGGATCTAATGATAATAAATAATAAATGGTAATAAATAATAAATAAATAAATGGTAAGGTTACACTTTCCACAAAATAAGAATTCCATTACTTCACTTCAGTAGTAATCTTTTAACTGTTAAACATTTTCATTTACATTGTTTCAAACTGTTCGAAAATCAACAGACAGCACTTGAAAACAATAATTTATTTCACCAAACTATTTATGAGAAAATCAATTGTTAATATAATAAATAGAAAATCAACACTTAAAATATTGTCATTCTGTTACCTGTGGGTTCTTTGTGCAAAGAGGAACATTCTTCAGAAACTAAGAGGTTTTGGATCAGTGACGGATCGCCTTAGTAGAGGTAAAAAAATGCAAAACGGTTCCGAGAACGGTCTCCAAGATTTCGTGCAAAATCAAGAGCAACTCGAAAATAACTGAGAAATAAAAAAAAAAACATTCCGCTGTTTAATTTCGGTTGAGCTGTTCATCACCGTCTCGTAGTAAAGGATTGCAAAATAGCCAGAAAGCACTAATTTATCATCAAGCCAAATGAAGCCAAATGGCTTAAAATTGTTCTCTGCACGGATGAATCAAAATTGGAGGTGTTCAACCGAAAGCGGCGTGTTCGTGTATGGAACAGATCGGGCAAAGAGCATACTGAGCACCCCATTACCCCCCATTACCCTCCCGTCTTTTTCCTCCATGCTTCACTGTGCCTTGGAGGTGAAGCATGGAGGAAAAAGATGGGAGGGTAATGTCATCGACGTAACTGGATGAATACGAATAAAACTGACGTGTTTTTTCACACATCCGAATATCGATAATCGCAAGTATTGCAAATTGCTTACAGAGTTGAACTTTTGACACAGTTTCTTAACCACACTCTTTTTTCGCACAAACATGGTTGCCGAAAAAAAGTTGATCAAATCAATGCAGAAGTAGTTTTTCTATCGAACTTTCTTGAATACCTGCATAACTGGTAACTCTGCTTACGAATTTGTCAACGAGCAGAAAAGAAGCAAAGAAAATAAAAAGAACCACAACTGTCAGAGTTCTGTCAGTTCAGAGCAATTGCACTTATGATCAAACTTTGGATTCAGCACACTTTCAAACTATGCAGTTCGATTTGGTACGAACTGTGCAATACTAGTTGATTGATTGTGTTTCAATACGTGCATAATTTTAACAGTACAATTATAAGGCGGAACATACGTGAGCAAAACATAAAAAGCAATCATTTTTATCCATCTAGCATTTCGAAATTTAAGTTAGAAATTGACACAACATTAATTTCATTAACTTACTTGTCAAAACTGTCTTAACATACTTGTTAAAAGAATATCCACAAAATGAAAGCCTTCATCTTCGATTTCACGAATTCTGAACTTTTGAATTTTTGATATTCACTCGCCGAGCATGGACAAAAAGTATCAAATTTTCTTTCAATGAGAAATGGTAACATATTATTCATTTATATACTGATATGACATGCACTTTACAAACTAGATATTTTTAGTGAACATCTTACAAGCCAGTTATAATTCCATATAACAAAGAATGTTGTTTGAATCTTATTTTGTTCTTATATAAAATGACGTATAGTTGGAATCAGCTAAGTGAAGAGTTATTATCGATTTTGGTCTGTAACAAAGAATGAACAATTTCGCTATATGCGAGAATACCAATTATATGAGCAGTTATAAATTGAGTAATTGAATTGACCGTCATAAACAACTTGCATAAACGTGTCTCCTTCATATCAGTCAATTGAAAATACTTATGGTTTTCAACCAAACATAGTAAGTGTCTTTTTTACTGACCATTCTGCATTCAATCTCAGAAAACATTCCGTATTTCTATGTGTCGGGTTTTCCTAATATGCTTTATGCGATAGTTGTGTGGTTGAAAATTTTGCACGACTTATTTTGCCACTGAATTCCACCTTAATGCTCATTTTTTTTTAATTGCCCACCACACTCCCCCACACCAAAAAGCTCAACAAGGAGCCCCCTGGTAATGGACGCAACTAATCTCAGTTCATTAACACTGGCAAAATTTTTAATACTAACAAAAAAAACAAGAAGAACTGAGATTAAAACAATTTATTCTAAGATGTGCAATTAAATAATTTATTGATATGGAATCCCAGTGGAAATAAGTTTCCACGTTTAATATCTAAAATTGAATAATATAATACTGTTGACATTTAACTAACATTGATATACAGATAGATTACGATTGTTTAAACTTTACGCTTATTGTATAAAAATTTCATTCAGTCTTTGTCTAACAGATCGACTGAAAAGTTCGTATCGTTTCTATGAGAGGGCGCCACTAGAATTAAATCCATACCATTTTCAGTGAGTACCAACCTTCAAAAGATACGTGTATAAATTTGACAGCTGTCTGATTATTAGTTTGTGAAATATTGTATTTTGAGTGAAGCTACTTTTGTTATTGTGAAAAAAATGGAAAAAAAAGAAATTTCGTGTGTTGATGAAACACTACTTTTTGATGAAAAAAAGTGCCGCCGATACCAAAAATGGCTTGATGAGTGTTATCCAGACTCTGCACCGGGCGAAGCAACAATTCGTAAGTGGTTTCAAAATTTCGTACTGGTCATATGAGCACCGAAGACGATGAACGCAGTGGACGTCCAAAAGAGGCTGTTACCGATGAAAACGTGAAAAAAATCCACAAAATGATTTTCAATGACCGTAAAGTGAAGTTGATCGAGATAGCTGACACCCTAAAGATATCAAAGGAACGTGTTGGACATATTATTCACGAATATTTGGATATGAGAAAGTTTTGTGCAAAATGGGTGCCGCGTGAGCTCACAATCGATCAAAAACAACAACGAAAAACCATGCTGAAATTGAACGAATTGGGTTTCGAATTGCTCCCTCATCCACCGTATTCTCCAGATTTGGTCCCCAGTGACTTTTTCCTGTTCTAAAACCTCAAGAGAATGCTCGCTGGTAAAAAATTTAGAAGCAATGAAGAGGTAATCGCTGAAACTGAGGCCTATTTTGAGGCAAAGGACAAATCGTACTACAAAAATGGTATCGAAAAGTTGGAAGATCGCTATAATCGCTGTATCGCCTCTGATGGCAATTATGTTGAATAATAAAAACGAATTTTGGCAAAAAAATGTGTGTTTCTATTAAACGAAAGAACTTTTCAGCCGAACTGTTATAACAAAAAATCCAAAGGTAGGTTTTTTCAATTCGTTATTTCCTTGACTATAAACTTAACTTGCATTGTGCTAAGTAAACTGCAAATTATTTTTTCAAATAGACGTGATGGTCCGAAACCTATCTCACAAGGATAATCCGAAACTGACCCTC
The DNA here is from genome assembly GCF_030247185.1 of Malaya genurostris. Lineage (NCBI taxonomy): Eukaryota > Metazoa > Arthropoda > Insecta > Diptera > Culicidae > Malaya > Malaya genurostris. Next base: position 76,191,230 of record NC_080570.1, on the reverse strand, counting down.
TCGATTTCAAACTTTCAAGTTTTATCCGAATCTGTGTGAGTAATTATTTTTGAAATGACTTCCAAAACATCTATTTTTACATCGAAAACCCCTCTACTCTAATTAATTCGTTCTCCAGCCCTTTTCTTTTGCATCAACAGATCACAATTATCCAAATAATACATATTACTTAAATATAGTGATGCTACTATAGCTACAACTATATGGAAAGTAACCTAAGGAACATTTTCATAACAACATTTCTTGATAAATGAAAATAGAATGTGCTGGATAATTAGCTCTAGCATAGCGAATCCGAAGAAAGGAATAGGTTCGAGGATTACGGCGATGGATATCCAATTGTAACAGTTGTAAGAGCTCAGAACAATCGATCCTTGATAGAAGTAGATCTGCCACAGAAGTACCTTTGCAAACGTCGTGACGAATACATTACAAATCAAGATCAATCAGTTTACATCGGTCGTCAGGGGTGGTAGAACAGATTTAATCCAGGTTTGGAGTGAAAAAGTGTAGGTGATAGCTAGTTATGTCATAACATCTATCGAATATTCAAGTAATCGATTAATAATCTAAATAATCGAAGCATATTTAATCGATTAATTTGAAACTAATATTCAATTATCGAAATAATCCAATAGTTTGGATTAGAGTCAAACTTGTGAAATAATATGTAATTAATAAATTTCCTGGCGTACATTTAATAGAAAAACCTGTTTAAATCTACCTAGTGCTGTAATGATGCCCTTTTCATATTATTCATTTTCTCTTATATATTACACCAAAAACTCATCGAAATACCACAATTTAAAAAAGTTGAGATGAGAAAGGAAAAAAATCATTTTCTATGCCTACTTGCCTACTTGGCACCTCAGAAATTTTTACTCAATATTAATTTTAAAAAACTTTTTGCACTCAACAAAAGTAAACAAACTCATACTTAACGAAACATATTCACGTTTTTCATTGCGTTTCAATGCTGTATTTCTGCATCTTTTATGATAATATTCTCATGCCTGCAAGTTTTGCGTTCATTTCAAACAGATAAATCTTGCACAACTTTTATGCAAGTTTTTAATTTTATAGCATTATTTTTCAAAAAATGAAGAAAACTGTACACATTGGCCTTCAAATTTACGAAGCAACCAAAACTATGCGGACTCAGCAGCGTATTTTTTTACAGCAAAGTTCTCAATTGGGCTTATCATATTTTGCCTTGCGAGGATCATCATTTCGCTAATTTTTCTTCCGCAAGAGATTTATAACAATTTCGACGTATATTGTGTCCGATACAATTATGACAGCCGTTTGAATTTTTTTTTGATAAGTTGCACAATTGTTATAGTTACTCCCGTTTTACATGACGATGTAAAATTTTCGGCAGAACTTTTATAACTGCTAGTGAAAAATGAACAAGTTGGTGATTTGCTGCACAATTATTTTAGATGAACTGAAAGTTGTTCTAGAGTGATTGTTTCGGTAGTATTGTGAAACTTAACAGTGATAAGTTGCACAACCGATTGTACAACTTTGCTTTCGCCGTTTTCCGATAGGTGGCTGTACCGGCTGAGGCTGGTCAAAACACATAGATGATAATGCCTTAAAAGTGAGTGTGTACAGTGTCTAACGAATTATCATCGCTGTTTCAGTGATAGTTGTTTATTCACGCTCGAAAATGTCTGTTTATGTGCCCAATTCTCGCCATTTGCGAGAAGATTTACTTTCCTGTTACAATTCGAAAAAAATGCAGCTGAAGCGCATCGAATGCTCTCAGAAACCTACGGTGATACTGCTCTGAGTGAAAGAACGTGTCGGAAGTGGTTGTAACGTTTTAAAAATGGTGATTTCGATGTCGAAGACAAACATGGTGGTGGAAGAGAAAAAACCTTCAAAGATGAACAACTAGAAGCATTGCTTGATGAAGATTCGTGCCAAACCCAAGAAGAGCTTTCCGAATCGTTGGGAGTGAGTCAGCAAGCCATTCTAAAACGTCTCAAGGCCCTGGGCATGATTCAGAAAGGAGGAAACTGAGTGCCGTACGAGTTGAAACCGAGGGACATCGAGCGTCGTCTATTTGTATGTGAGCAACTGCTTCAACGACAAAATCGTAAAGGGTTTTTACATCGAATCGTAACCGGTGATGAAAAGTGGGTTCGATACGATAAATCTAAACGCAGAAAATCATGGGGAAAGCCCGGTCATGCTACTTCGTCGAAGCAAAACCGAATATTCACGGCGCCAAGGTTACGATTGGTATTTGGTGGGATCAGCTCGTGCGATTTACTACGAGCTCTTACAACCGGGTGAAACCATCACAGGAGATCGCTACCGAACGCAACTGATGCGCCTTAGTCGCGTGCTAAAAGGAAATCGGCCACAATATCAAGAGCGACATGACGACACGACAATGCTCGGCCTCACGTCGCAAAAGTGGTCAAAAAGTACCTGGAAACGCTGAAATGAAAAGTCTTGTCCCATCCGCCGTATTCCCCAGATGTCGCCCCTTGTGACTTCCACCTATTCCGTTCGATGGCACACGGCCTGGCAGATCAACATTTTCAATCCTTCGAAGAGTTGGAAAAAAGAGGACTCCTTTTTTCGAGCCGGGATCCGAAAATAACCGGAAAGATGGAAGAAAGTTGTCGCTAGCGACGGACAATACTTTGAATAATGCATCTGTAAGCACTTTTTAGGAATAAAGCTTTTAGTTTTGGAAAAAAAAGCGGAAGCAAAGTTGTACACCTGATAATATATTTTAAAATCTTTCTGAACATATCTACCATAAATAACAATTCTAAAACAGTTGTAACACATCTTGAAATTTCAATAATTAACGTTTGCTACTAGGGATGTATAGCGAGATACTTCATCCATGCACAGGATATTATGGTTGGAAGAGCATCTTTTATTCCCGCGGAATACGCTTACATATCCGCCCAACTTCTTTTGCTCACTTTTCTGTACCAACTATAGTAAGAAGGTGAATTGATGAATCATTTCGGGGCTATTCGTAAGTCTATTCGTATTCCGTTTGATCTTCAAATATTAGTCTTGAATGAGCCTAAACTTCGGTTCAGCCATCTCCGAAAAAATTGTCCGGATATAGAAAAGATGCGTTTGGTCGGCTTTGTCGCGTTATCTCCGGAACCGGAAATAACGTTGATTTCCAAACTTGATTCACAATTCAAGAATAGCTTGAAAACGGAAAATAGTGAAAATTGAACGGTTAAAAAGAGTGCTATGTCATTTGCGTCACTTTTACCATTGTATCTCCGCTACCAGAAATGATAGCCATTGGATCTTCGAACTCGATATATGACTCAATAGTAGCTTTCAAACGAGCCTAAGTTTGTTGAAATTGATTCAACCATTTTCGAGAACGGTGAAAAATCGTTGAAAGATACACACACATACAACACAAACATATACTCACAGACATTTTTCTACCATACGATTTCGTCGAATAATATGTGACACTAGAGGTCTCCAAAACTCCCATTAAAAGAACAAATCAACTAAAAAAAATAAATGTTAAACATTTCAATACAACGTATCAAAATAGGCACAAAATCGTCGAAACTGGCCTATTTATTTTTCTGTTTTGATAGCAAAGCGAACTGGTTCTAGAAATGCCAGTATACAAATTTCACCGGAACTATTGGATGATCTTTCAGCATAAAATATTTTTTCAAACTTAGATTTACCAATCAAAAGCGTTATGTTTCAATTGTGATAGTAGTGACCAACTTTCGGTGCAAAACTACTCCCAAAATCATTCCAATTTAATGTTCTTGTTAGTTGATGTTTACATTATAGTTTATAAGTAAAACTTCACTTTCTTACTTCAACTATACCATAGAAAATATGTAGTTGTCTCGTGGATTAAGTAATAAATGGTGTTACTCTGACGTGTTTAAATTTTTAGTTAATAATAAACTAGTACTTGGTAGTTGGTAGAAGCGTAAAAATTTTCCGATAGACAGAGCTCAGGATAGCAAATGGAAAAAAATCGTACTGCAACTTCTGATATGTATCGTGAATATTTGATCTGAATGTCGACGAATGAAGCTAATAGCCAGTATTTCATAATTCAGTTGTCAATCGAACAGCCACAGAAAAACTAGAGAAAAGTTTCCCTTCGTTTTTTATCTAACCCAAACAACCCGGGAAGGCCTAATCATGCTGGTCGAGTTCGGTTGGTTTTGTTTCACCGGTTCTTTTTTTTTTCTTCGCTGAGCCCGATTCAACTGACACTGATTATTTGCATTTTCTATTGGCCCGAACCCGATCTCCTGATGGTCGGTGTGACGAACAAACCGAGAAACGACCGCAATGAAAAAGGTCGAAAGTTTTACTCGGAAAGGAAATCAAAAACCATAGACCGTCACTTTTCATAGTCCCCATCCCAAAGATCGACGTGGAGCGGACTGAGGACACGACCTTTTAAATATTTCGTAATCAAATTCTCTCTAGGTTGTACCATAATTAAGATTCTGCAGTCGCTTCCGTTCTCCAATCTTCATTTAAAAAAGTGCGGTCCGGACAAAAAAAACACTGTTCCAATGATTAAAGTCTAATGTTTCTTTACTGCCGCAACTCGGCGCTCGAAGAAGGTCCGTGACGAAGATAAATAGGAAAAAAAGTTACCTAGTATAGAAATTGGCTGTGGTGCCTACGTTTCTGTCGCTTCTGTGAAGTTGAGGGGGCTCACTAGGGTATGGGGGAAACGGTTGATTGTGAGGAAAATCCGGATCGTATGCAAAAATACCGGGACAGGTTATGGTTTTACGATCCCAAAGGGATAGCAGCAATTGACTTGAATACGAATGGACAGTAGGAGACAAGCGGGCGCGAGAAGAGCTAAAGAACAAAAAAAAAGCGAATAACCCTAGAAGCTCGTTCGGAATAAAAAAGACGTATAAAACTGGTAAGCTGGCAAGTCTCTTTGCTCCCCTTAATTTCCCTTTGGCTCAGTAGAAGTTTATTCAAACTTTTCACCGGTTGAAATCAACTGGATTGGAAAAAGACCGACGGAGAACCCAGAGAAGGGATATTGGAGAGACCAGTAAAATAACTGATTAAGGAGAACTTAATTAGAAGTTTTGGAATGTTTCTACTTTTTTCGTTCGGAGTTCCCCGTAATGGATAATACAACCAAGGGTGGCAGGATTGCTGTTTAGTGTTTCGTATTTTATGTCCGAGGTGGGTTAGGAGAATGTTTGTGGCATCGATAATAAACGAGCAGGTTCGGGTACTGTGTTTTCTAAGCACTACACAGAGCTCCGGCTCTCTGCTAGGAAGTGTTTTGCTGTGCTTTCAGGGAATAGTTATGAAGCTCAGCAGCATTCTTTGTGATAATTTTAATGGTAAAATATCAGTAGCAATTATTAGAATTTTTGATAACAGAGTGTGAAAAGATAAAGCAACGCAACAGCAACGCTCAGCAACGATGGCGGGGGTGGAAAATTTAACATATGTGGTTTTGCTGCAATAATATGTTTAGACATAATTTTGGAGAGCACTCATCGTGTCGGCTGTGAACGTATCGGAACGAGACACTCATTTATTATTTACAGACGAGAATACAAGTCATAACACCTAATGGTAAATGTTGGTTTTTCGTTTGTCAGTATACTATTTTCGGGTTTATTAATCACAGGGAAAGTTTGTTAATACGCTATAGAGTTTAGCCGGCATTGGTAGCGTTAACCGAATTGAAATGTCGTTTAGGTTTATCATTTGACCAATGCTAGAAATCATAAAAAAAACTAGAATCGCTTTTTTGATTTCGATGAAAACTTGTACACGTCTTCAGTACAGCAAACCGTACATTATACTTATAGAGATACTGATTCACCTAAAACTGTTTGTTGTGATGTGGAACACATCTTTATTTTCTATATAGGAGTGCAAATCAGAAACTTAAGGAAAAATACACGTAGAAATGTCGTCAGGTTTTAAACACTTACAGCTCAGTATATTTTGTATCAATTATTAATATTATTTCATCATTGGATTAAAAATATTTCTAAGTTTTGATTTGAGTGTTTCAAGCCACGTATTTTCAATTATATATGATTGAAATTTTGATAAGTAGCGAGCAGTGTCCTATTTTGTCTGTTAAAAATCTCCGGTATACCGGATTTCCCTGCCATAGACGACGGTTTTGAAGACGTTAGATATATATCTAAGCGAAAGCATCGCTCTGATTGGTCAATCGATGCAAAAGCGAAGCTGTTGGAAGCACGCGAATCTATAAAAAGAAGTGAAATTATAGCTAACGTTTCAGTCCTACGCGTAGCATGCTAGAGGTAGGTTGTTGCTAGACAGCAAGACAAAAAGTGCCATAAAACGATTTGAAGCTTTAATTGATATGCTCTGATCTTGTGTCATGCAGCCTCGGATGAAATTCCATGTTATGTCGTTTCGCCTGAGAAATTGACAACTATCCCAAGGTATTTTTTGAGTGCTTAATATTAATTTTTAATTTATATAAGATGAACTCGATTGATAATGAGAAAAAGTTTATCGTTTCAACCGAAATCGCAGAATGGTAGAGAGTAACTATAAAAATAACTGCTTGCATACAAAACTTGAACACAAGCTTGGCGAAGAGAAGCTTAAATATCAAAATCGTATCGCAAGTATATACAAAGATATAATTGCATACATTTGGGATACTGGTGTAATTTCTTTCGCAATAAAACAATTTTGGTTACCTTGCTCCACATCAATGGCTCGAACAACCCCATGGGGCTGATCTATGTAGTTTTTAAATAGGGAATGCTTGTTTTGTATCATTTAGGGGTTGGCCCTAAATTTTGTTTTGTATGTTTTTTATGTTATTGTAGTTTGGAAACGATTATATCTAAAAGAATGGTGTCTTAGAAGTTGTAGGATATCAATCATTCATTCTAAAACTAAGCACTCATTCAGTAATAGCCGTTCAACCGAGAAGGTTGTGTATAGAAGCGTACAGTTTAATAACGCTGGTTGGTTTACACGCGTTAAATACGACAACGGTTGAACTACAGGTAGAGACCTGTTGGCAGCAGCCGTTAAAACGTATAGTCGTGCTGCATAAGAGAGCCCTAGTGCTGGGCCAAGCTGGTGAAGGAAACAACAAAGGGCGTTTCCCAAACTCTACCCAGGCCGCAATATACAGCCACAAGTGCTGAGCAGGTCAGTCGGTGTTGAACAGTCGTTCGCACCGCACGCGTATAGCTCTTGGCTCCTGGAATTTTTTTTCTGGCTACCTAGAGTTTCATTGATTCAAGGCTTCAGTCTTTTTCAAGGCTACCTGAATCACTAACTAAGTGACTAAGTGATACAAAGAGTGATATTAGAGTGCCTAAGTGATACAAAGAGTGATATTAGAGTGACTAAGAAATTAATCAGCCTTTTTTAAGGCTAGCTAGGAGTCTAATCGAAGACTAATTTAGCCTAGTTAATTTAATTTAAAATTTCATTAATTTCAAAAATGCCTGCGTCCAACCGGAAAGGCAACAAGCCTAAGGCTAAAAATAATTCAATACGGAATAAATCACAATCCGTTATTCAACATTTTTCTAATAACATTCATGATCTTATAGAATCTGAATGTAAAAATAAAAGACAACGGACGGATTTCCCTTCCGTTGATCCTATGCCGTCTAACAATATTTACGAGATTCTTCCTGAATCCGATTGTAGCGACATAGAAGAAAATTCTTCAAAAATTCCCAAAATGGACGCTTGTCGTTCTGGGAAGAAACATCAATCTATGCCACCAGTGACGGTGATGATTTCCGACTTCAAAGCATTCCGTACTGAGCTTTCTACTTTTCTCCCGGAAGTAAAAGTCTCATTTCAAATCGGACGAAGAGGAGAATGTCGAGTCTTGGTGGATGGATTGGAAGATTACGAAAGTCTTATTCGATATTTGTCCGAAAAACTTCATAAATTTTATTCATATGATATAAAATCAGACAGACCTTTCAAGGCTGTCTTGAAAGGATTATCAAATGATCAAAGTATTGATGAAATTAAAAATGAACTAAAAGAATTGCTTGGTTTTGCCCCTTCCCAAGTAATACTTATGAAAAAAAGAGCGAATGGTACTTCTAAACCACGCTCTGGAATTTCCCATGAACTTTACCTAATACACTTCAATCGAAGTGATGTAAACAATTTGAAAACTTTAGAAAAAGTACGTTTCATTTCCCACATTAAAATTCATTGGGAACATTATAAACGGCATAATCGTATTGCAAACTTAACGCAATGTCGTCGTTGCCAAGGCTTCGGTCATGGAACCAAAAATTGTCATATGGATATACGGTGTTTGAATTGTGGTAAATCGCATTCGAAAGACGCTTGTCCAATGAATGAAACCACTGATAAATTTTCATGTTCAAATTGCAATGGAAATCATAAATCCAATTATTTGAAATGTCCTGTCAGGGAAAAAATTTTAAACGCTCGTTCGCTTAGACAACAAGTCAAATCAACGACCTTAAATTTACAGAACATACCTGAAAATTCTTCTAAGGCACCTGCCAATTCGTCTTCTAACGAAAACAATTTATTGACAGGTAGATCGACCTCGTCATCATCTTCTTCTAATGTCAGTTATGCTGGTATATTAGGTAGAAATCTATCTCCTATTTCTTCTAATGTAAATAATCAAAACACAGGACCGCCTTGCAGTTCTTCTTCTAACGAAAACAATTTATTAATAGGTAGACCGACCAAATCATCTTCTTCTAATGGCAGTCTACCTACAAATATTCCTTCAATGCCATTCGCTTCTTTAAATGAAGTCGATTTAGGCGATATAACTGAAAATAAAATGATCTACCTACAAGATCAACTTTTTCAAATGATCATCCAAATGAATTCGACTTCATCACTTTTTGAAGCATTTCAAATCGGATGGAAATTTGCAAATAATATTATAATGAATTTAAAATTTAACAGTGATGTTAAATAATTATTTGAATATTTTAAATTGGAATGCTCGATCTTTGAAATCGAGTGAAGATGAATTTTATAATTTTCTCAAAGTTCACAAAATTCATATTGCCATTGTGACAGAAACTTTTCTTAAACCAAATGTAAAATTGAAAAGTAATCCACATTATGTGGTTCATCGATTTGACAGGTTTACTGGAATTGGTGGTGGAGTTGCCATTTTTGTCCAACGGCAAATTAAACATCGAATTTTACCTTCTTTCAATACTAAAGTTATTGAAAGCTTGGGAATCGAAGTTGAAACCATTCATGGAATTTATTTCATCGCTGGAGCATATTTGCCATTCCAATGCACCGGCGAACAATTAAATTTCTTTAAAGGCGATTTGCAAAAACTTACAAGATATCGATCGAAATTTTTCGTAATAGGGGACTTAAATGCTAAGCATGTCCAGTGGAATTGTAGGCAAAATAACAGTAATGGTAAAATACTTCATAATCAACTCTCAGCTGGTTACTTTACAGTTCTTCATCCCAGTAATCCTACTTGTTTCTCTTCCGTGAAAAACCCGTCTACAATTGATCTGGTTCTAACAGATCAAAGTCACATTTGTAGTGAACCGATTACTCATGCTGATTTTGACTCAGATCATCTTCCTTTCCAACGAAGCTATAATTAATCCAATTAGTTCTATTTTCAACTATCATAGAGCAAATTGGTTGGATTACAGATCTCACATTGAAAATCATGTGGATCATGAAACTATTTTAGAAAATTCTGCGGATATCGACACAGCAATTGATAATTTGAATCATTATATTATCGAAGCTAGAAATCTTTCAGTTCCCAAAGCTCAAACTAAATTAAATTCTCCTATCATCGATGACAATCTTCAACTGCTCATTCGGTTGAAGAATGTTCGTCGACGACAATATCAACGTTCTCGTGATCCTGCTATGAAAAACATAGTTAAGGATTTACAAAAAGAAATTAAACATAGATTTACTCTTTTGCGAAATGAAAATTTCGCTAAAGAAGTTGAACAAATTAAACCATATTCTAAACCTTTCTGGAAACTTTCTAAGGTTCTTAAGAAACCTCAGAAACCTATTCCTGCTCTCAAGGAAGGAAATCAAATACTTCTTACAAATGGCGAAAAAGCTCAAAAACTTGCTCAGCAGTTCGAGAGTGTCCACAATTTTAATTTGAACGTTGTGAGTCCTATTGAAAATGAAGTCTCACTGAAATATGTTCATATTTCAACCCAAGTGTTATCACACGATGACATTATTGAGACGAATTTTGATGAAATTAAATCAATTATTAGAAAACTTAAAAACATGAAGGCTCCTGGTAATGATGGAATTTTTAATATTCTTATTAAAAATCTTCCCGATGTTGCCTTGAGACTCCTGGTTAAAATTTTCAACAAGTGTTTTTCATTAGCTTACTTCCCAAAAAGATGGAAAAACGCTAAAGTAATTCCTATCCTAAAACCTGATAAAAACCCAGCAGAAACATCAAGTTATCGCCCAATTAGCTTACTTTCTTCTATCAGTAAACTTTTTGAAAAAATTATCTTGTTAAGAATGATGACTCATATAAATGAGAATTCAATTTTTTTACCAGAGCAGTTTGGATTTCGTCATGAACATTCAACTACTCATCAACTTGTCAGAGTAACGAACATGATAAAATCAAATAAATCTTCTGGGTTATCCACTGGAGTTGCTCTTCTAGACATAGAAAAAGCATTCGACAGTGTTTGGCACAAAGGTTTAATAGCAAAAATGTCTGATTTCCAGTTTCCTATTTATTTGATCAAAATGATTCAAAATTATTTAACTGATCGTACTCTTCAGGTTAGCTATCAGAATTGTAAATCTGAATTGCTACCCGTACGAGCCGGTGTTCCGCAGGGTTCGAGTGTAGCTCCAATCTTGTATAATATTTTCACTTCTGATCTTCCAAATCTACCCGTTGGTTGTCAGAAATCGCTATTCTGTGACGACACAAGTCTGTTAGCCACAGGTAGAAATCTAAGAGTGATCTGCAGTCGCCTACAAAGAAGTTTAAATATTTTCAGTGATTATCTGTCAAAATGGAAAATTAAACCAAATGCAGCAAAAACGCAATTAATTATCTTTCCTCACAAGCCAAGAGCTTCTTTTCTTAAACCAAACAATAATCACATTCTCAAATTGAATGGCTTGGAATTGACATGGTCTGATCAAGCTAAATACTTAGGTTTAACGTATGACAAAAAACTCACTTTCAAGGATCACATTGAAGGAATCCAGGCAAAGTGTAATAAATATATTAAATGTTTATATCCTCTTATAAACAGAAATTCTAAGCTCTGTCTAAAAAACAAATTGTTAATTTATAAACAAATTTTCAGACCAGCCATGCTTTATGCGGTACCAATTTGGTCAAGCTGTTGTTCCACCAGGAAGAAAACGCTTCAAAGGATTCAGAATAAAATTCTGAAAATGATTCTGAAGCGTCCTCCCTGGTTTAGTACAAATGAGTTACACAGACTCACAAATATAGAACCATTAGATGTAATGTCACATAATATTATAAGCAAATTCCGACAAAAATCGATGCAATCTTCAATTGAATCGATTCGCTCTCTGTATTAGTTAGTAAGTTAGTATATAAGTTCCTTTTCCCCATTACACAATACAAGTAGGTTTAGAATTTTCCCTACACAAAAATCTCAGAATTGCGGAAGCAAATGATGTCTTCATGGTAATAACCAAATCATATATATATATATATATATATATATATATATATATATATATATATATATATATATATATATATATATATATATATATATATATATATATATATATATATATATATATATATATATATATATATATATATATATATATAACAGGGCTGAAAAGTCACCACTTGTGGCTGAACACCCAATTTAAATCTTAATAATTTAATTTTAACTCATATTCCAATAAATAGTTATTTTAAAAAAAAAAAAAAAAAAGTGCTGAGCAGGAGAGTGCAAAGGCACATCGAAGAGGAAGAGTGCAAAGGCACATAGAAGCAGGAGAGTGCAAAGGCACACCGGTGCGAAGGCACTTCGGTGCAGAAGCATATCGGTGCGGAGCACTAGGAAGAAGGAGACAAGACAACTCGGTCTTTCCACTGCCATACAACACGCAGGTATACACCGGTGACCTGCGCTGGTTACAGCTGGCGAAGACGAAAGCAAATCGGAATTCGAGTGGTGCTGGATGTCAGGTAGCAGTAGCATCACATCATATTCTATCGCTACAGTGAGCTTCAGCATTGTATCAACGTCCAGATACATCCAACAAGAACATCTAGAGCAACGAGGATCTACACGGCAGTGCAACGGAGATAGACAACAATTTCAAGGTAGAAGTTTTTTCTTTTCCTTTTGATTGAGTACTGTGTAGTGTTGGTTTCAAATTTTATTTTAAAGTTTAGTTAAAAATTTTAATGTAATGGATGAATCCATGGACGTAAATCCTAGCATGAATCCGATACCCCCACGAACGAAAAAATATCAGGAGAGCTCTTCTGGGCCTTGGATAGTCTTTTTTAGACGTATATCAAAGCCATTAAACATTTTTCAAATTAATAAAGGTTTGACATCACGATACTCTTCAATCAAAGAGATCATAAAAGTAAATAACGATAAAATTCGTGTTGTGGTAAATAATTTGAAACACGCGAATGATATTGTCTCTTCGGAACATTTCAATAAAGAGTATAAAGTTTACATACCCTCCAAAGATGTCGAAATTGACGGTGTTGTTACCGAAGCGAGTCTTTCGGTAGATGATTTACTCAAGCATGGTGTTGGTCGTTTCAAGAACTCTATGCTTGAGGGTGTGAAAATACTGGAGTGCAAACAACTGTACTCAGTAGTTTATGAAGAGGGAAAAAAAGTTTATCGCCCATCAGACTCGTTTCGAGTGACATTTGCCGGATCTGCGTTGCCGTCCCATGTCTATGTCGATAAAATTCGCCTCCCTGTTCGGCTTTTTGTTCCAAATGTAATGAATTGTACGAACTGCAAAAAATTCGGACACACAGCTACTTACTGTAGTAATAAACCAAAATGTATTAAGTGTGAAGGGCCTCATAAAGATAATGATTGCAACAAGGAAATTGAAAAATGTATTTATTGTGGGAATAGTCCTCATGATGATATTTCAGTATGCACTGCATTTAAAGTGCACAAAGACAAAATTAAGCTTTCTTTAAAAGCACGGTCTAAGCGCACATATGCAGAAATGCTTAAAACGGTCATTGATGTCCCCCCTTTGGAAACCGAAAACGGGTTTTCAAATCTAGAGGAACCAGAGGACTCTGACTCTGACGAAAATAGTGAAGGTAATTCGTTTATCACTACCCAAGGGTCAGTTAAGAGAAAGAAGTCTTCCTCCAAATTACCAAAAAAGACACCTAAAATTTCATCTTCAAAAAAAGATCCCCGTGTTAAACAAAAAAAGTCAAAACCAAAGACTGTGCCTCCTGGTTTGTCAAATTCACAAACCAATCCAGGATCTAGTACAGAAAAAGATAATAATCCAGTGGGCTCCATTTCACAGCCACCAACAGGATTACTGAAGTTTTCGGAAATTGTTGAATGGATTTTCTCAGCATTCAATATATCTGAACCCTTAAAGACCCTCATAATGGCATTCCTTCCAATAGCTAGAACCTTTTTGAAGCAGTTATCAGCTCAATGGCCAATTGTCTCAGGTTTTGTATCTTTTGATGGATAATTTATCACCCGTCGCAAATGATACAATCACTGTCCTGCAGTGGAATTGTCGAAGCATCATGCCAAAACTTGATTCATTTAAAATATTATTGCATAGTCAAAAATGTGATGTATTTGCTTTATGCGAAACATGGCTTACTTCAAACATAGCTTTAAATTTTAATGATTTTAACATTATACGTCTCGATAGAGACTCTCCGTATGGTGGAGTGCTTTTGGGAATTAAGAAATGCTATTCCTTTTATAGATTAAACATCCCTTCAACTTCTAGTATAGAAGTTGTTGCTTGCCAAATAAACATTAAAGGCAAAGATATTTGCATAGCTTCGGTTTATATTCCTCCAAAAGCACATGTTGGACAGCAACAGCTTAATGAAATGGTTGAAGCCCTTCCTGCACCACGATTGATTCTGGGGGATTTAAATTCGCACGGTATTATGTGGGGTTCCGTTTACAATGATAGCAGATCATCTTTAATACAAAACATTTGTGACAATTTTAGCATGACGGTATTAAATATGGGTAGCATGACACGGATCCCAAGACCTCCGGCACGCCCAAGTGCATTAGATCTATCTCTTTGCTCAACATCAATTCGACTAGATTGCACCTGGAAAATACTGCCTGATTTACACGGTAGCGATCATTTACCAATCATCATCTCAATTAGCAGTAGCAATTGCATTGCTACTTCCGCTAGTATTCCATATGATTTGACAAAAAATATCGACTGGATTAAATACCAAAGTAGTATCTCTAGTATTTTGAATTCAATGGAAGAGCTCCCTCCACTTGAAGAATATGACTTCCTCATTTGTTCGATTCTGGAGGCAGCAGAACAATCCCAAACTAAACGCTTTCCTGGGCCAACGACTAACAGAAGGCCTCCCAACCCCTGGTGGGACAAAGAGTGCTCAGAGGCTAAACTCGCAAAACAAAATGCTTGCAAGACGTTTCTAAAACGGGGAGGAGGAACTCCTCAGAATTTTGAAAAACTTATGGTTTTAGAAACCAAGTACAAGAGCATACTTCGAGCCAAAAAATGTAGCTATTGGAGACATTTTGTCGAAGGTTTGTCAAGAGATACCTCAATGAGCACTCTTTGGAACACGGCCAGACGAATGAGGAATCGTAACGTGGGCAATGAGAGTGATGAATACTCGAACCGATGGATATTTGACTTTGCTAGGAAGGTTTGCCCAGATTCTGTTCCTACGCAGAGCATTATACGGGAATCTCCTCCAAATAATGGTTTTATTAATAACCCATTTTCAATGATGGAATTTTCTATAGCACTCTTGTCTTGTAACAATAACGCTCCAGGGTTGGACAGAATTAAATTCAACTTGGTGAAGAATCTGCCCAACCTCGCAAAAAGACGTTTGTTGGAATTGTTCAACAAGTTTCTTGAGCAAAATATTGTTCCATCTGACTGGAGACAAGTGAAAGTTATCGCCATTCAAAAACCGGGGAAACCAGCTTCCAATCACAACTCATATAGACCCATTGCGATGTTGTCCTGCATCAGAAAATTGTTCGAAAAAATTATTCTACGACGTCTCGACACTTGGGTCGAGACGAACGGTTTGTTGTCAGATACTCAGTTTGGCTTCCGTAGAAATAAAGGGACGAATGATTGCCTTGCATTACTTTCGTCTGACATCCAAATTGCCTTCGCTCAAAAGCAACAAATGGCATCTGTATTTTTAGACATTAAAGGAGCATTTGATTCAGTTTCCATTGATGTTCTTTCAGACAAGCTTCACCAAAATGGACTCCCAGCGGTTATAAATAATTATTTGCACAACCTTTTGTCAGAGAAACACATGCATTTTTCACATGGCGATTTGGCAACACTCAGAAATAGTTACATGGGTCTCCCGCAAGGCTCATGCCTCAGTCCGCTCCTCTATAATTTTTACGTAAATGACATTGACAGCTGTCTAGTAACCCCATGTACACTAAGACAATTGGCAGATGATGGCGTGGTTTCAGTTACTGGACCCAAAGCTATTGATCTGCATAAACCATTGCAAGATACCTTAGATAACTTGTCCGATTGGGCTGTTCATCTTGGTATCGAATTCTCTGCGGAGAAAACAGAGTTAGTCGTCTTTTCAAGAAAGCATGATCCCGCGCAGCTTCAGCTCCATATGATGGGAAGAATGATCCAACAGGTTTTAACTTTTAAATACCTCGGGGTGTGGTTCGATTCCAAATGCACGTGGGGAGGACACATTCGGGTTCTGATAACAAAATGCCAACAAAGAGTAAATTTTCTTCGAACAATAACAGGATCTTGGTGGGGTGCTCATCCGGAAGATCTAATAAAATTGTATCAGACAACGATACTTTCAGTGATGGAATATGGATGCGTTTGCTTTCGTTCCGCTGCAAACTCTCATATTATCAAACTGGAGCGAATTCAGTATCGTTGTTTGCGAATTGCTTTAGGGTGCATGCATTCGACACATACAATGAGTCTTGAAGTTCTGGCGGGAGTTCTTCCATTAAAAGATCGATTTTGGGAGCTTTCATCACGCCTGCTAATAAGATGTGAGGTGCTGAATCCCATGGTAATTAATAATTTCGAACGACTAGTCGAGCTTCGATCTCAAACAAAATTCATGACAGTATATTTTAACCATATGTCACAGGAAATCAACCCTTCAAGATATATTCCTATCCGTGTCAGCCTCCTAAATGTCCCTGACTCAACTTTATTTTTCGATACATCCATGCAGCGCGAAGTGCGTGGAATCCCGGATCATCTACGTTCGACGGAAATCCCAAAAATATTTTCAAGTAAGTTCAGGCATATTGACTCTGAGAAAATGTTTTACACGGACGGATCGCGAATTGAAGAAGCGACAGGGTTTGGTATGTTCAACAATAATGTTTCGGCCTCATTTAGGCTTCAAGAACCTGCATCTGTTTATATAGCAGAGTTAGCAGCAGTTCATTATAGTTTGAGTGTAATCGTCACATTATCTCCAAACCATTATTTTCTCTTCACAGATAGTCTGAGTGCAATTGAAGCCATTCGCTCAAACATGACTGGCAAGACTGAACCGTTTTTCCTGGGCAAAATAAAACAGTGCCTGAACGACATATTAAACAATAATTATCTAATCACTATAGTCTGGGTCCCGGCTCATTGCTCCATTCCTGGCAATGAAAGAGCCGATATTTTAGCCAAACGTGGTGCTATTGAGGGTGAAATTTATGAGAGACCAATTGCTTTCAACGAATTCTATAGCTCGTCTCGCCAAAGAACACTTGCCAGCTGGCAAGCTTCTTGGGATAAAGATGATCTGGGTCGGTGGATGCACTCAATTATTCCGAAAATATCGACAAAGGCATGGTTCAGGGGACTGGATGTGAGTAGAGATTTCATTCGTGTGATGTCCAGACTCATGTCTAATCACTACACGTTAGATGCACATCTCCTTCGAATTGGGCTCTCCGAGACTAATCATTGTGCTTGCGGAGAAGGTTATCGGGATATTGATCATGTCGTTTGGACATGCGTGGAGTATCGTGATGTCAGATCTCAACTAATAAATTCTTTGCGTACCCAAGGTAGACTATCCAATATCCCAGTTCGAGACATTCTTGCTTGTCGTGACCTTTCATACATGAAACTTATTTATCATTTCATAAAGAAAACTGGAGTTTCAATTTAATAAAGGCCCCTTTCAAGACTTAGTTCTGATCCCAGCTGCGTCCATGAGTTCAACCAATAGCTAAATTAGAATAAAAATAATGTAATGATACAAACAAACTCGAAACAGTTTATGAAATTATTAACAAAATGTCTGAAAATAACAGCTTATTTTATAATTTATAGAAGTTAATCGTTTGGTTCAAATAATATTTCATAATTAATGACGAGTTACCTAAGATGATATTTAAGTAATAAGAGAATATGTTTTAATAAATGCAAAACGTTGTGACTATGTTAGAATTAAATTAGGATGAGAATATTATGTAAAAGTGATGCTACGGCGAAGAAAAACTTATGTAAACTGCCTTAAGAAATAAACGTATTTATGAAAAAAAAAACTAAGCACTAAAATAAGTTTTTCTGAAAAATCAAATTAAAATAGCAAAAACTATAAGATAATTTTTTTCTCAACTTGAACCTTGTTTATATAACCAACATTTAAAGTTGATTCGACCAGAGCATTTTCGAAAACGAAGCAGTTACAGCTAAATCAGTACATAAGTATTTTCATAATTACATGGTCCTGAAACAATATGATTTCACTGATTAAAAGCTACAAATCTGTTCACAGTAACCGTTTTCCTGCAGATATTCGAACACGAAATTTAAAAATCCCATGTTTTGTTGAATGGTCCGTTTCTTTTTATGTCGTTGTAACTCAAATACTATCAACTATGCGAAGAAATGGTGTTCAAAAAGAAGTTGTCGGAAATTAAATTAACACTCCGAAAAAATTGTTCACTGATACGAAATGAGCGCTTCTCGATAATGATTCTATAGCTCAAGAACAATTAATCTGTCGACAGTAATCTTTCTCCAAGAAATTGCCGTTCTCGAGATATTGAGACATGAATCTCAAAATTCTAAGATTTTTGTTGAAACGCTTAATTTAAGCAAACTATAGGTTAAGTTGGAATATCTGTTTTTTATTTGTGTAGCTTCGTTACAACGGTACAATTTGACAAGTCGAAGACGAAACGTAAAAAATTATTAAAAATAAAAACAGTCATGAACCCACTGCACAGTGGTCCGAAACGGGAAATTAGCGTGACAAAAATATTTTCACTATTAAATATTAGTTTTGTTGTATGTCTTGACAAAAGTTGTTTGTAATCAAATGGCCTTTTGATGAAAAAAGTTACTACCCAAGTAGCAATCCGCAACTAGTTCTGATACGACAAAGTCCAAACTATGTTGCAACAAGAGCACGAATATGTGTTTTATGTTTTACTGGTTAAAACATGGTGACAGCAATGTTTCATCATAACATAACTAGTTACGAAATAGTTATTAAGGTTTCAAATCATAACATCTTTGTGTCATATTGAATTAAATATAATTTATAAGCTATCGTTACTTAATCCAAACATATTTTTAATCACAACAATGCTTCTAGCCACTAGTTGAAAATAAGTTTATTTGACTTCAATAGTAGCAACCCATAACTAGTTTTGATACCACTTAACCCAATTGTGTTACAACAAGAGCACGAACATGTTTTTTATGTTATACTGGTTAAAACAAGGTGACAGCAGTGTTTCTTTATAACGTAAATATTAAACTAACTATCATTTGTAAGTTGTCGTTACTTGATTCTAACATATCTTTATTCACAGTTATGTTGTTCGCTACTAGTTGAAAAAAGGTTTATTTTCCGTTGCGAAACCATTATTAATACGTTAACGTATATGTGAATGTGAATTGATATAGCAATAACATAGATATTATAAGATTATAACATATAATTTCTTCATTGATTCAGATAGTTATCAGTAGGTTTTCCCGTAATGATAACTAAAATGCAAACAAAACAACCTTTGTTGGCTTGAATATGGCGAACACAATATGGAGTCTCAAGTAGTGTATGAAACGTAAATAAAACCAGGATATTACTTTTTTCAAAACTACTTTTTGCCGAAAATAGTGAAAGGCAGAATAGTTATTTTTGTTCTATGCACTGTCATAAACACGAAGAAAATAATATAGGGATTGAACATCGATTGTGATAATATTATAATTCTCATGATATATGAATTTGAAATGATGAGAAATCACGCTACTTGGAATAATTTTGAGCATTCTGAACATAGGGATATTTTGTTGTTTATTTTTTATATCTTTATAAACAGATTTTGATTGAAGGCGCATAACTGTTAAGTAAAATTGAATTCTTCTCGACAGTTTTAAAATCGTTGTGAAATTTGTACCTTGTATCAAGTTTGTGATTTAAAGTACTCTTCTGCTTTTTTATTGATGATAGAAAAGTATTATGAAAAGATAACTTATTTCAGTATGGCATTACAACGTAACGACAACATATTTTTAGCCGACTTTACAACTAGTAGACACTGCGCTTTTTGAGTCATGCAAGTGGTTAGATGTTAGTAACAATCACTCAAATATCTGGTTGCAAACTAGTCACAAACAAGCTAGCGTAACAAAAATTGTTACTTGGGTAGAGTGGTCCTTATTTAGATTGAAATCTGAAATCTAACTTTCTTAATTGAACTCAAAAATGATTTTGTTGTACAATAAAGTTGTAGGAAATTTTATTTTGAGCAGCTTTGCTGAAAAAAGCACCTCTCTAGCTCTTTATTTGATCGAGTTACATCAATTTTTCCGAGCAAAAGAAGGGTGGCTCCTGAAAAATCACTTTTTTTGTTCTAACTTTTTTATGAAACGTTCCACCGAAAAGTTTTCTTTAGAAGAGTTGTTGAACTAACCTTGTTTGCTCAACCAAGCTTTTTCATATGAGCTACCAGTAAAAAGTTATGATTGTTTTTACATCAAAAACTAGTCATGCTTCAAATAATTCGTGTGTCTCATTCCTCGGGAGGACAATGTATGGAACATGTGTAGAACTAATTTGATACTATTATTTTGCTGAAGAAAGAATGTTGATACGTTAAGGCGTTTAAGAGTTATGCAATGTTTTTGAGTTTTTGAAGGTATTTTTAAAACTAATTTGAATAAGTTAAAAAAATAACACCCTTCCAATTTTCTCTTAAATTTTTACTTATATTATGACCTTTCAGGAACCGCACAGGATATATTTTATCGATCTGGCATCTAATGAATATTGATATTTGAAGCTTGACTACTTTTTGAAGAAAAACAATCATAGCTTTTTACTGGTAGCTCATATGAAAAAGCTTGGTTCAGCAAAATTGTGCACAATAATTAGTTCAACAACTCTTCTGAAGACAACTTTTCCATACAACGTTTCACAAAAGCGTTAGAACAAAAAAATTTTCAGGAGCCACCCTACTTTTACTCGGGAAAATTGATGTAACTCGATCAAATGAAAAGCTAGAGATGTCCTTTTTCCAGCAAAGTTACTCAAAATAAATTTTCCTACAACTTTATTGTACAACAAAATCATTTTTGAGTTTAATTAAGAAAGTCAGATTTCAAATTTAAATCTAAATAAGGACCCCCTAGTAACTTTTTTTCATCAAAAGGAGCGCTATTTGATTATAAACAACTTTTGTGAAGACGCAACTACGAAAAACTAATTTTTAATAGTGAAAATATTTTTGTCGCGCTTAATTCCCGTTTCGGACTATAGTGCACTGTTTTAATTAGAGATAACCCTGCGTCTGATTGTCGGTTTATGTGGATATGCTGAGTGGCGGGGCTGTCACCATGAACTACTGTACACTGATAAGTCGAAGGCGAAACGAAATAATAAAAAAGTATAGAAAGAATAACAAACTTATTAACTTATAACCAAACCCCAACACACCGGCTTCCACCTGATGATCCGTCCCTGTATTGTACCAAGTACTACAATACCAACTCCGCTTTGTATTTTTTTTTCTTAATTTCTGTAACTGCTTTTCATTCTCAGTCGTCCGCTCCGGGTCAGACACTGTTTTGAGTCGTCCCTAATATGAGGAAACAGACGCTCATTTTCCCCTTCCCTGTCAGCATACGCCCATAGTTTTCACCGTGGTTGGTTACCGATCTTCACTAAGGTTGCTCGGAGCCCAACCGGCGCCGCGAAGAGGAAGGGATAGGAGTTCTGTATACGAGGTGAATGACCGCAGAGTAGGTTCTCAAGTTGCACGTTATACAGCTTTTACACCACTAGTTGGCCAAATAGAGTTTTATATCACATCAATATAGGTCGATACAGTTAATTTCATACATAGTATGTACAATTTTCAAGACAAGACAATTAGACTTTTAAATCATAGATTCAAAATCAGCTTTTATCTTGTTCCAAATTTTTTATTCGAAGCTAGAAGTTAATGGATATACTGAGCTTCATAAACCAGAACAAGTAATGATGCGATCTGAAAATTACATAAACTAGTATATTGTGTCGCAATTTTAAATCTTGTTCCCAACTTGAAGAATCTGCTCATGAAAATGTAGAATTGAATGGTTTTTACGGAAGGCAAAACGGGTTCGTATCGTATTCAGCATGAATTGATAATGCTATACGTTCATTAGTTCTAGGATGTAACCGATCAAACTTTTTTTATTATGTTTTAGTAGCAATTGGATGCCACTGCCTGCGGATAGGGAATTAGAATACGCAGCATACGCCCTAACAAACCAGTAAAAGTTTGAAACATTTTAGAAGTAACTTTATTCCACGTCACGGTGAATCATTAATAATATAAAAAGTACACTACCATTAGGCCATATATTGAGCGGTAGTCAACTCAAAAACATATCTCACCTATGGCTAATAAATTGTATCCACAGCCCTTTATAAATGATTGCTTTTGTTGGCCCGCGTTCGTTAAAATTGCGATAATTATTTCATCCTTCGTTTGACTGCAATAACCCACACATTCTCGTTCCACCCCGCGTTCACAGGAAGCCCGAACAATTGTGTTATAGTTCGTTCCCTTTGTTTAATTGATTGAAAAATTGCTCCAGAAGTTTTGTGTCCCATTCCGGACTAGCTGAGAGACCAGTGAAGCACAATTCTACCGGGGCCAACATGAATAAAATCGTTCACATTATTATTTTCATTATTTTCCTATTGCTTTTCCCACCCAACCATGTCATCAGCGCAGTTTTTCAATCCTATAGCAGCCAAGTTTTACGTTCCGAACGGTGTACCCGTGGAGTGGGTCATTAAGCTGCTCTCGCCCAACTTGATACCGTCATGGTTCCATCTGGTTTCACTAGGAGTGTAGGCGATGATGAAGTGCAGAACAGAACAGGCAGAACCTGTAGCGAACGGTGATTTCATTAGAAAGTGTATGCTGATTGGTGCGAGCGATTCCTGGAAATGAGGAGAAATTACCTTACGTCCTGTAGCAGCAGCAGCAGCAGCAGCAGCAGCAATAAGTTCGCATTGTTTCAAAACGTCACGACCCGCTGAAGCGAACGGGAGGATTCCGAGCATTTTTCCTTCCGTGCTTCTATGATGCCTGACTATGATCGTTTCCGGATGATTGAAGCAATCCTCTTAGAGAGCGGATATCGTTTCCAGCGATTTTCTTTGTTCCTGTCGTGGTGGGCAATTAGTGCAACTCTTGAACCTAAGTAGGTGCTATTGATTTACGTAAACGGAATCGAATAGCATTCGACAGCTTCGCGCAAGTCTAACTAACGTTAACACCGAACATTTCGATGACATTATAATGCTTGAATCGTAATGAGCAACCGAAATTATGGAAATGATGGAGTTTTGGAAAAATATTTATAAAAATGAGATCTTCTCTGACGATTATCTTCCAATACTTACTTTAAGACATGGAATGTTAGTAAAGTTTGGTATAACTTAGCCTTCAAAACAATAAATGCTTTTATAAGCAGAATAAAGTTTGACAGAGACAAGTAAATGTTGAAATCTTTATGTTGGTTAATATTGATTTTTCTCGAGATTTCGTTAAACTCGGCTAACAAGAAAATTTTACCGTTACAATTAGGCAAAATTCACACAATCAACTGGTATGTACGATTATCGATATTCGGATGTGTGGACAGCGTGTCTGTTTTATTCGTATTAACGACATCCAGTTATGTCTCTGACATTACCCTCCCGCCATTTTTGCTGAATGCCGCTGCGGAAGAAGCATGGATTGCAATCGATAACATCTGAACTATAGTTCGGCTCGAAGTGCAAATCAAATGCTGTATATTAGACAGCATAAGCTATTAGACATGGAAAACATGTTTTTGCCTTTTAGAGGGATATGTGATTGCTGGAAGAACCGTCTTTCGAACAGAGCCTCGGAGAACCAAGTGTTATATACCATTCAAATTAGCTGTGTGTGCACTTTTCAAAGATATTTTAACCGCTAAATTATCTTAGAGATGGCTGAACCGATTTCAGCATGCTTAAGCTTGTTTGAAAGCTACTAATAGACTTTTGAGTAAGTTTGAAGATCAAATGGCAGTCATTTTCTGTTTCGGAGATATAATGGTATTAGTGAAAAAAGTACGGGTGTGTAATGTCAGAGACATAAGTGGATGTCGTGAATACGAATAAAACTAAAACGATTTCTTTATACTATCGAATTCGAATTGATTCAGTTAGATCGATTGTGTGAATTGTGAAACTTTTGACGTCGATTATTTCATTTCAGATTTGCATATTTCATTGGAAGAAATTTAATTTGGATTCATTTTTGTCTGTTACCAAATTGTGGAATTCTCTACGATATTTAGCACATTTCGGAACATCTTCGATCTTCGCACAGCGGAAAATGCACGAAGCAAATCAAATTATTTTAGTTTTTTACTAAACTGATGATTTTTACCTTCGATTTGCAAAGAAGTAATCTTAAGAGTTCTTTAGATAACATTTAGAGTCATTAGAACGGCTGATTTTATATAATGTCCACTTTTCGTTTTTCGTTTTCTTTCTCTCCAATTCTCTCAACAACCAGAAGCTCTGTTGCATGATGCAAAAGCTCTTGTTTGAGTTGAAACTAGCTTTGCGTACAAACCGCAAGACATCCGCTCGCAGTGCCAAATGATGCGAAACTTGTTTAATGCGTCTTCTCGACTTCACGACCGGAAGGTAAATGAGAACTACGACCTGAGCGTTTGAGGTTTTCAACCACGCAGAAGGTGCGCTCTCCGATGCCGCTGTTTGAATGCGTCTTCTCGCCCCGACGTCTGCTTCCATCCAACGCACAATAAGAAATGATCGATTTTCTTTTTTTTTGACTAAATTGTATGTTTATTTATCATGAATTTGCGTTTTACATCAGTGGTTTACATTACAAGTGTTTCGGTTCATAGTCCTTTCATCTTTGTTTCCCTATCTTAGGTTTTTAATGTTGTTGTTGAGATTATCTTGGATTATTTTACATTTCAAAATTTTGATTTTGTTTGTTTGAATTATTAAAATACTCCTACCTACTTAATCTATCCTAACCTAAAACATTCAAATTTTGAATTATTGATATTTCTGAGGCTGAGCACCTCTCTCCAAATTTTATATTTTGATGTTCGAATCGTTGTTCTAGGGTATCAAGGGAAGCTAGCTCATGCACTTCACTGGTTCTCGTCCAAGGGGGCAGATTCAGGATCATTTTAAGGATTTTGTTTTGAACTCTCTGGAGCCTCAGTTTGGGCGTCCGTGCACAACCCCGCCAAACGGGGACTGCATATTCGATTGCGGGGTAGATGATTTGTTTGTAGACAGCCATCTGATTCTTCAGGCACAGTTTAGATGTTCTACATATCAACGGGTACGGAGACCTGATGAGTATGTTACATTTGATGATAATTTTTTCAACATGTGACCTGAATATCAGATGTCTGTCATAAGTTAGGTTCCGTTGATATGTAGAACATCTAAACTGTGCCTGAAGAATCAGATGGCTGTCTACAAACAAATCATCTACCCCGCAATCGAATATGCAGTCCCCGTTTGGCGGGGTTGTGCACGGACGCCCAAACTGAGGCTCCAGAGAGTTCAAAACAAAATCCTTAAAATGATCCTGAATCTGCCCCCTTGGACGAGAACCAGTGAAGTGCATGAGCTAGCTTCCCTTGATACCCTAGAACAACGATTCGAACATCAAAATATAAAATTTGGAGAGAGGTGCTCAGCCTCAGAAATATCAATAATTCAAAATTTGAATGTTTTAGGTTAGGATAGATTAAGTAGGTAGGAGTATTTTAATAATTCAAACAAACAAAATCAAAATTTTGAAATGTAAAATAATCCAAGATAATCTCAACAACAACATTAAAAACCTAAGATAGGGAAACAAAGATGAAAGGACTATGAACCGAAACACTTGTAATGTAAACCACTGATGTAAAACGCAAACTCATGATAAATAAACATACAATTTAGTCAAAAAAAAAGAAAATCGATCATTTCTTATTGGTAGATCTTCCTTTTCGGAACCCAAACTGTTCCTCCAGGAAGACACCATGTTGATCTGCGAATGCGAGAATTCGGCTTTGGATGGATTTTTCGAACAGCTTAGACAGGGCAGAGAGTAAGCTGATGGGTCGATAGCTCTTGGAAAAAGAAGGATCTTTTCCCGGTTTTAGTACTGGGATAACTTTAGCTAACTTCCACATTGAAGGGAAGTAGCCAAGCTGCCAGCACCGGTTAAATATTTTAGCTAGAAAAGCAAATGTGCGAGTGCTCAAATGCTTCAGCTCGATGTTAAAGGTGTTGTCGAAACCGGGGGCCTTAATGTTTTTTGATTTTTTCATAAAAGCTATCAGCTCATCGGCAGTAACTCTCATATCCTCAGGTACTAAACTGTCCGATCCATCAATTTCGGCTACGCTGTCGGCTACGGCCCGTTCATGTGGACTAACTATGTTAAGTCCCAAATTGTGGAAACACACGAACTGTCGCCCCAGTTCATTCACTTTCTCTAAAGGTGTTATTAGTATCCCTTAATCTGCGCCCTCAGGCGGAACCAGTGGAGGGATAGGTCGTCTTTTAATCTTAAGCACCTTCTTTATTGACCAGAAGGGCTTAGAATGAGACGGAATTCTGCTTTTTCTGGAATACTTTATTCCGCAAATCAGTCAATCTTTCCTTGATAACCCTAGTCAGATTTATGTTAGCTATTTTCTTGGCACGATCACCAGTTCGTTGAAATTGTCTCCGGAAGATGTTCCGGAGACGGATGATATATTTGGTAGTATTATCTATTTGGAGAGAGGTACTCACCTGATGATGTTCCGCCGGAACCGTCCTATCCCGAGCGACCACGATAGCTTGATGGATGTTTGAAAGTACTGCGTCGATTTCCACCGGGGTACCAAGTGGCAGATCGACGTCGATGAGTTGGTCGGTGATTTGTTGATATCGAGGCCAGTCGACACGATAGTACTTCCGGCGATGTTGTACCGGCACTGTCGATGCTGGAGGGTCCAGAGTCAGTACCACCGGATAGTGGTCGGATGAGAGGTCATTGATGGTGACCGGAGGGCTGTCGATGACAATGTTACTGAGGAATATGTCCAAAACGGAATGGACTCCCGATTAGGACTCGTAGACTGCAATTATGGCAATGGGTCCTCTTGTTGTTTCCATTTCGATCCCGATGGTTTCCAGCAAACGAAGTTTGAAAGCAGGCAGTAGCTTGTACCGAATGCCTCTTTTGATTAGTATGGCCACACCACCTTCACACGTACGATGACATGATCTGGAAGACTGAAGCTGATGTTTGGCTTCAGGTGTGTTTCGGTGACTACTGCAACATCGAGGTTTTCGGTATTAAGGAATTCAGCGAATTCCAGTTTCTTGGGTCCCAAAGATTGGGCGTTCCAATTAAGGAGTCTTATTGACGAGCTGCCCGTGACGGTAATAAAAAAGCATCATTACTGATACTTGTTCCTGAGCAGTACGACAGGCACGAGTTGGCTTGTCCAATTCCGTAAATAGGAAGGCGAGCTGTTCCATAGAGTAGAGTTGATTACCAGTGGGGGGCTGGTTTACTGCATCAGCATAACTACGGAATCCTGGAGGAATCTGTTGTTGTCCACCAAGGGATGGCGGTAGAGGAGTGGAAAGAGGTGGCATTGGGTTCAACGGAGGGAAGAACATATCCAGTACTTTCGGTGGCATCTGCTTCTGCTTCTGCTTTGGTTGCTTTTTCTCCATCGCTGCTTTACTGACTTTGATGAATTCAGCTCGCTGTGGACACGCCTTGTTGGTCGCGTGATGTTCCCCTCCGCAGTTGGCACATTTGATGGCTGGTTCTCCCATTCCTCAGTACGGTGATTTCCGGCACAGTTTGAGCAACGGCTTTGGATGTGGCAGTTCCGTGCGCCGTGACCATATTTGAGGCAATTGGTGCACTGTGTTACCTCACGGTGGACGGGTTTGTAGCGTTCCCACTCGACCATGATGTGGAAAAGAGCTTTGATGTTCTTCAGATCGCTTATCGTTGTAGAACCTTTTTCGAGATGTACCAGGTAGAGCTGATCTCGGTATTTGACATTTTGGTTATGCCGTTTTATTTTGTACACTGCCAATGGCTTCAATTTGTTATCTGCCAGTTCCTTCTGGAGCTCTTCCAACAACATATCCGGTAGACCACGAAGAACTACCTTGAAAGGTTTACTGGAAGCGATGTCGTGGGTGAAATACTCCAGCTTCATCATCTTCGCGTAGTTCTCTACTGAGTTGTAATGCAGTCGAGATGGCACGATGATTTTGTATCCGTTTGCACACATACGGATTGTTGCTTGTAAACCGTGGTTGATCAAACTGTTGAGGTCCGCACGAAGGGTAGCAGGAAATCCCTGTATGTAGAAAGGTGGTAGTTTCTCCTTCTTTCCAATTTCCTGAACTTCAAGTCCAGCAAACTTGTTTTTGCCTAACAGGCGTTTGGTTGCAGCCGCCTCGTCTCAGGCGGCATCTGGATCATGCTGACGTTTGCCAGCACCTGAGCTGGATTGCCCTTTACTAGAGCCCGCTTTTCCCATTACTTGTGATACCGACGAACTAGCGAACAACGCGTGAAAACTTTCCAAATACTTAATAACACTATCAAAAATGCGTCTTTACTCGGAGAGAGCTGAACACAGAATGATCGATTTTCGACCATGGTTCCCCTTTTATAACGTTCAGTTGAAGATATGTGCCTGACTACCTAAAAATCGTCGTCCTAGCGCGAAAAACCCAAGCGAAAGTAAAGAATTTTCCGCGTTGTTTTCAAGTTTTGACAAATCTAAATTTTTGAGTTGTTTGTGGTTATCTCACACTGTTCGAAATATTATTCTAAATTCCTGATTATATTTTTGATGAAATAGTGAAATAATTATGTTGCTGGCATTAATAAAAGTCGAGATATTCACGATTAAATTCTGCCCATTCTTCCATATGGCTAATTTTGAAATGGCGCCCCATAGTAAAGTAAGTCGTATTCACGACAAAACCGACAAAACTAAAAGCAACTATTAGACCATTGATCAAGTTCAAAGTTCAAATATTTTGGAGAAGTAATACTCAAAGTGACGTCACCGATAAAACGCATTGGTTTTCTTACCGCACAATTTGCTCAGAAATGGCTCAACCGACTTCAACAAGCTAAGGCATGTTTGGAAGTTACTATTGAGTCATAGATTAAATTAAAAGATCAAATGACGAATGACTCCAGTTCCGGCGATGTAATGATGTAATGGTATGAGTGACGTAACCGACAAAACGTAGTTCATTTTCTAAATCAATTTTCTCAGAGATGCTTGAAGATCAATTGGCTGTCACTCCCGGTTCCGGAGATATAATGGCATAAGAGAGGTTATCGACTAACTGCACTTTTCTCATCGGCTCAAGTTTTTCGAAGATAATCAACGAATTTCGATAAACTTAGGCTCATTTAAAATCTGCAATGTGGGCATAAATGATCGAGTTTGTAAAATTATATAAAACATTCGGGAGACGTAATCTTATACATGACTTAACCAACAAAACGTAGTCTTGCGCCAAAATTTCTCGACAATACCTGTATCGAACTCGAAAGGCCTTAGATACGTTTGAAAGCTACTATTAGGTTATTTTATAAACTTACAACACGGCCTCAACTGTAAGGGTTTTTTTCTACTTCGATTAGGCCATTACTTCAACCAGTCCGATTTTTTGTAGAAATTGAATTACCTCTTAAACTAAAAGTATTAAAAATTTTAATACTGAAGTAATTGGTGCTCGTCAATTCGGCAATTTCGTCCATTTTTGGCATGGTTGCAATTTACTTGTGAGCCGACGTTTGTCAGGTGTTACAAAACTAAGTTTCGCTTCGTGTGAACTCCGGTTTGCCGCACTTTCGTATGCAATGCGTAATGCACATTAGTACTCACTGTTGGCTCTTTATCCGTTTTCGGGAGAGTTCATCAATAGTATGCAATCCCAGAAAACTTACCCATTGAGAAATCCAATCCGATGCCCGGTACTTTGATCTCTGATGTATAATGATGGATCCGGATGACAATCAACGTAAAAAATCAACACGATTCTGCGTCAGCTTGATCAAACACATGCCCGAAGTGTGCTCGCGTTCGAGTTTATAATCCGGCTTCAACGTGTGCGGCACACACATCCACTTTCTTAGTATTCGCTCCGTTGTTTTGAGTACTGAAAGAGAATGTGCTGCGGAAATGTAACTCTTTGGCCATATCTACGGGTTGTTGATAGACACAATAAGAATAGTCGAGGCACAGAATACCGAACCATGTATCTCGATAATCGTACAATAAACATGTCTCCAAAAACAAATACTTTCCGAATAGGTTCCAAATGTACATAAGATGTTGGAATTGACTATCTGTTTTCATCTATTGCAGCATCCTCGGCACAAATTGGAAACGAATATCGTAGAAGTAAATGCTATAACAAATAACAAACAGTAAATTGTCGCACCGTACCCCCAGATTGACCATAGCAAAACCGCAATGCAATCAATTGGCAAAACTTTACGATACGATCAGTGCAAAAGCCGCAATTCCACGAGCGACCGAAAGGAACAGTTTTAATCGAATTTCACCCTGTGGCACGAATCAAAGAGGGCTGCTCTTTTTTTTGCTGCTGCAGTTGGCACAAGTGCACACATACACTGCCACACATTGGTAACCGCATTTCTACTTAACCGCCAGGCCGGGGCATGCAAGACACGAGCGTGCTTTTGTGCCATCGATTTCCACTTTATTCGTATACCATTCAACATTCTCGCGGAAATCGGTTTTCTCTACTCGTGTTCTGCCCTCCGATCACTCCATGTAGGATGTGTACCTATCTATGCTAGTAGTGAGGAGGAAGGTAGGTAACAAAACCAATGAAATTAATGCAACGTTCCTCGAAGGCCTGTGCTTACCACTAACGCGGCTATGGTGGGTTAGTGAAAATAGCAAAATTGAAACGTTTCTTTGCTACGAGTTTTCCCATGATTCAATGGAGGTTGTACCTTAGTAAGACTCGCTTCATTCGTGCAGGTGCTAGTTAGCGTACATATTCCCATTCCAAAAGTTCTTCTATTTTGGAAAATACGTTTGCTGAATCTACAATGATCATAACCAGCATCAGCAGCAGCTTCGACTGGCGTGGAAACGAGCGCATTGCCAGTGCTGAGTAACCTGCTTCGTGGTTCAATTTCCACTCTGATGGGTATTTCCCATATGGTGTTGTAGCTGTGTGTGGCAGTGGTGTACTATTTTCAAGGGAGGCTTGCTGTTTTCCTTCGCGTTCTTGGCTCTTGAGTACGATTTCCGTTTCTTTTTCGCAAACGGCACTTGAGGAGACAGACGTCAAGCGATTTCCAGGTGGAGCGCGAAATAAAAAAAAATGTATCGGTAACAAGTGCGTAAAGTTTGCACAAACAGGGGCCCCAATGTGGTGTGAATTTGAAATTGGAAACATAATCATGCTTCGCATCAGCAACCCAGGATACAAAAAATCGTGTACCTTTATAGATATTTCCGGCATACAGGCCAACATGTGCGGTGTGCTTCCTACATGTTGCTGTAGAAGGAAAATTGCTTTTCTTTTAAACACCCTTGTGTTGATCTAGTTTTCTTTGAGACACGTGAAGTGGATTGGAATTTTCCGTTGTGTTTGCTCTATACGTTGTAAGTATAACCTGACGTGCGAAAACATGTTTACAAATGAAATGTTTTCAATTCTAAGCACTCAGGACATTCGAGAGCGGCGAGAGTGTTCACAACTTTGTAAAGATCGCAATGTTGGTGTATCGGATTGGTATTCTTAAAACTGAACGGAGTAGTTCATTTTGCATATTCACTGACGTAACGGGACATTGGTAAACAAGCTAAATCGGATTTAGAAATTAAAAAAATATTTTTTGATGAGACTAACGCAAAGTGGTCACGTCTATTTTTCTATTGATCAATATAGGGGTAAATGGAGTAAAACGCACGCCCTAAGAAAATGTAGCTATATCTTAATATATAGAGAATAACACGAAAGAGTTTCATGCATGACTATCTTTCGTAATCATTATTTCTCAAAATTACATACAAAATTACTCGCTGAATGCATTGAAAAATGATGGAATATTTTATTTTTCAAAATGCTTAAAAATTTTCTATTGAAATATATGCGGGGCATGACGCCCGATTGTGGAAAACATGAAAAATATGCATTTTAAATTACGCGAAGTGACGATTATCTGAACATGGAGGCAGGATGATCAAAACAACGGATTAAAGCTCATGACAACCACGGGGCAATATGCACCCCCATAAAGCTTCTTCTTCTTAATTAAAGAAAGCTTTAGACTTTTCGTGGACGAAATATTTGCCAGGTGAAAGATTGTTCACTATTATTCATTAAATTGATAACTTATGGATAATTTTTGTAAGCGAATTCTTGAGTATTTTGCCTCAAACAATTCGGGTCTTTTTGCCCCCAAAAATATGAGACAATATATTTGACGATTTTTCTATAAAATTGCAAATACATCGTCTTTATTAGAACTAATTTTAGAAACCCGAATGATTGGTGAAGAAGTTCACTGGTTACGTAATTAAAATCGTCTTCCTCACCCTAGAAAATTACTACGGAACGAACATCAAAAATTACTTATAACAGAGACATAATCGTTTTTTTAATATTTCCAGATATGATTGAACCATCGCTACCTAAATTTAATCGTAATCCGTTGTTATGGCGGACTTTCAGTTTCATTTAAATTTCAGTGAAAAAATTGGTAACTTTTGAGAAAAGCTGAAGGTGCATTATGCCTCGGGGGTACGTTTTACCCCATCTTCCCCTAAGTTCCAAGGCACACAGTGTCCTACTTTCTCTGCTAAAAATCTCCGGCATACCGGATTTCCGAAGGTTTTGAAGGAATAAGCGATATATCAATGGGAAAGCATCACTCTGATTGGTCAATCGATACAAAAGCGAAGCTGTTGGAAGCACACGAATCTATAAATAAAAGCGAAATTATAGCTAACATGTAGCATGCCAGATGTAAGTTGGCGCTAGACAGAAAGTGTTATAAAACGATTTGAAGCTTTAATTGGTGTGCTCTGATCTTGTATCATGCGAGTTCGGATCATTTTCACCTGATAAATTTGCAACTACACGGAACCACCAGCGTTCTCATTTCAACCAGAATATAAGTAGATTTTCTGAATTCGATTGGTTAAAATTTGGTACAACTAATCGATTGTTGTTTTAACTAAACTGTCATTTTTGTTTTTCGATTAGCAGAAACGATGGTTGAAACAACTAATTAAACTGTTTGAAAAAAAATGCTGTCATTTAGTGAGGACACATACCTTTCAATTTCAACAAATACTTTAGTTGAAATAACTGGTATTGTTATTGAAACAAAATTCTGTTAGTTGAAAAATAAATCGGTTTTATTTGTTTTAGACATTGCAAATAGTTGAATCAACTCGAACAATGTTATTGATTTGCGAAAATAATCAAAATATACTTACTGATACACGTCATGATCTATTTGAAATAAGTTCGGTATGCTGAGATTCATGAAATAAATTTCGTTGTTAAAATATAAACAGTATTTTATATTGACATGTAATATCATTAGGGCTGGGAAAACCACCAATCACTGCTGATTTCAAGTGATCTTAACCGAAGAACAAATTATCATTACGAAATCAGAACTGATATGATCTCTAAGTGATTTTGGTTTTTGTATGATCATGATCATGTGAAGTCGAGATCAGTAAAGATCTAAATTCTTAAAAATTACTTGGTTGTATATTCGCCATGATGATTTTTGAAAGATGATTAGTACGACCGTACAAATATTTTGCATTAATTATGTTTTTTTTGTTTGTTTTTGTTTTTTTTTTTCATTAACACCTCAGCCACTTTATTGAAGAGCCAAGTTCATTCGAGCGCAAGCACCACAGATCATACAAACTAGAACTCCAATGTCAGTTCAAAACTCAGCTAGTTAATCCTTCGGATGCCGATCAGGTTTAATGAGGCCAGTCGAGACTTGAAACTAAAAATTCCAAGAGAAATGCTGTTTGTTGATCCAGGACTCATGCTTGATGCCTAGGTTCCTGCTAACAACGTGAATGACGAATTATGGATTTTCCATTCTTAACTTCAATGGGAGGAATCAGTCGTACGTTTTATTGAACGAGTTACCAAACTTGATACAACTCAGACAATGGACCAACAAAAGCACACCATATTTCAATATCTCCGTCAAAACAACTATCCCGCATCACTCATAAACCGTTTGATAAATAAAATTCGCAAAAAATCATCATCAACCACTACACCAAAAAACAATAGTCAAATCATCAGTTCATTAAATGAAAACCTTCCTGCTAACCCCGATATAACCACACTACTAACAATAGCCAGCTGTTCCAGCACTGATCAACGAAATACCATATATAGATCCATACCACATATCAATCAACTCACAACAGCAATATCAACATATTTGAAAAAAGACTATCCGTTCATCAAACTCGCACCGAAAACCATCCATACAACAAATAAATATTTACCACCGATCAAAGATCCAGTTCCTACACTCCAACAGGCACGTGTCATCTACAGCATTCCGTGCAACACATGCGATAAATGTTACATAGGAATGACTTCAAATCAACTAAAAGTGCGGCTCAGTGGACATAAATCAAATATAACCAAATACTTAAAACTAATGTCAGACAGACCTGGAGACATAGATAGCGAAATAGCAAAATTAAAAGAAAAAACCGCACTGGTAGATCATGTCATACGGTACCAACATAATTTTGATTTATGTCAGACTAAAATCATAGATCGTAGTTTCAAATCCACCTCTTTACCCATACTAGAAATGTGTCATATTGTAAACACTCCTAACACTATCAATCACCGCACAGACATAGACGGTTTAAGTACTACATACGCAGGCGTACTCCACACAGTTAAAACTACCCACTCTAAGATCTCTAGATCAAAAGCACAACAGAATGATAAATTATCATCTCACCATTCTCGCTCAAGCTCAGTCACGCAAATAAGTTCACTGAATTCAGCACCATCTCATCATTTACCCACCATCTTTGAAAGTGACGTTAGGTAGTGCATAGTGGTAAAACAGGCTAATGTTAAAAACAAACGTTATTAGTGCAACGTAAGAAATCAATTTAATTAAAATATTTTAATGATTGTAAATGAACAGGTTTTTGTGATCACACATATGTTCTTTGTATATTTTTTAGAAAAGTGACGAAAGAAGCTTTGTTATTATGTAAACAACCGTTCGTGGGCATACGATTTTTAGACGAGGAACAATAAGATAGTGAGTTTTTTAATATTTTTGTAATATCTTTTATAACCAATAAACTTACAGTTTCCCTTGAAAAAGACCATAACCAGTGGTCGAAACGTCGGGCAGTATATAACAGCCGTTCTTATTTAACAGACCGCTAAAGCCGAAACCATAATTAATGCAAAATATTTGTACGGTCGTACTAATCATCTATCTTAAAAATTACTTCTGATTCGATCAGAAATGATTGATTTAGAAAAACGTTTTTAATCAGCAAATGTGCCCGGAGGGGCGAGTAAATTAGCGAAATTATAAAAATTTAGCTAAAATGAGTATTGAAAGATGATGCCTTCAAACGGTTGAACTAAAGTTATGCACTGATAATTTTAGTCAATTTATATGAGCTTGGCTGCATCAACCGCAGGGAATTAGAATTTTGTAACGGCAACTCAAAAGCTCCATTCAAACGCAACGCGTTCTATGTGTTTTAAATCCTTCGCTCCTGATACTTTTATAAATTAAATTCATGTCAAAAAGCGTTTTATTGCTAATGCATGAACATTATCATCAGTATCAAACAGCTGGAAGTAAAACAGTCTGCTGGAAGTAAATCAATGATCGAATTTGAAGCATAACATTTTTGAGCATACCTGAAATATTACGAGATGATCATTCACTAACATTTTCTAATTTGTCACCAAATCTTTTGTCGTGAATACGACTTACTTAACTATGGGGTGCCTTTTCAAAATTTACCTTCTGAGAGAGTGATAAGTTTTTGATCGTGAATATCTCTTGTTGTATCTACCGAATCAACATAATTTTTGCTACATGCCATCGGATATATGATCACAATTTTATGATAAAATTTTCAGTTGTGTGACATAATCTCAAATAATTCAAAATTAACTTTTCTGAAATGTTTGGTATAAACAAGTTTCAAAGGGAATAATTCATAACGTGCGTTTACCTTTCTCGTATTTATAAAGCTCATAGCTCAGTGATTTGTGAAAGGATTTATATAATCCAACTACCAATAGATTCGAAATTTTTCAACTTAAACTTTAACAGTGTTTAATATCGTAGTGAGTTCCACAATTTGGTCCTTCTGAAAGGCAGGAATGAATCCCGTACAGCATCCTGATAGTTTCTTTCAATAAATTATGCAAATCCGAAATGAAATAATCGACATTAAAATTCTGTATGCGGCTATTTTTATAGCCGTTAGGACCGCCCATTAATGAAAAAGCTACAAACGAAATCACGTAAAAAGAAACCTCTTAACAAAAATTGGATCAGTTTGGATTCTATCGCCACTGCGAGCAGATGTATTTTGTGTCGTTTGCAAAGCTAGTTACGTCACAGATTACGTCATTTGCATTGGTGAAAAATCAACGGTTCAGAGCATCACACATCTAATGGCTCTAAAAGTTTTCTAAAGAACTATGAGGATTCGCAAATCGAAGGTAAATATCCTCAGTTGAGTACAAATCTCGAACAGTTTGGTTAGATTTGTGCACTTTTCGCTGTGTGAAATTCACAGTAATCGAGATCAAGTGAAGCCTTCTTTGTTTTTGCGAAAAATGTTTTGGAGTTTAATGTCGTAGAGAATTACGCAATTTGACCCTTCTGAATGCTAGAAACGAATCCCTACAGCATATTGATAGTTTTTTTTCAGGTTATTTCATAATATTTGTGTTTCAGAATGTTTGATGTAACTAATCTGTACTTTAGTTTAGGTGCATCGTTTCAAATTCTAGTAGTGAAAAAGGGGAATGCTTGAATAATTCATACAATTGATCAACTAATTGATATTAGGAAGTGTTAGGGGCATGTCAGTTGTTTTCGTATTCACGACATCCAGTTATGTCTCTGACATTACCCACCAGCCTTTTTTCATCTTAAACAAGGTTAACTTTATCACAACACCGCTGTTAGATAAACACTTGTTATCATAAATTTCTCAAATCGAATGAACACAATTTCACCAAACGCTTTAACCATCGAAGCTGTTTTCATTGACATTTTGAAGCGACGCGAACAGAATTCAACTAAAAAAGTACGGGTGTGTAATGTCAGAGACATAACTGGATGTCGTGAATACGAATAAAACTGACACGATTTCTTTACACTTTCAAATTCGAATTGATAGTTGATCGATTGTGTGAATTGCGAAACTTTCCCCCTTTTCACTACTAAAATTTTCAACGATTTTCGACGTCGATTATCTCATTTCGGAATTGCATATTTCATTGAAAGAAATTATCAAGATGCTGTACAGGATTCATTTCGCTGTGGCGATAGAATCAAAACTGATCCAATTTTTGTTAGGAGCTTTCTTTTTACGTGATTTCGTTTGTAGCTTTTTCACTAATGGGCGGTCCTAACGGTTATAAAAATAACCGCATACAGAATTTTAATGTCGATTATTTCATTTCGGATTTGCATAATTTATTGAAAGAAACTATCAACATGCTGTAGGGATTCGTTTCTAGCTATTGAGGAACTCACTACGATATTCACCACTTTTCGGAACATTTTTCTCAAACGATTTGTTGTACAGCAGCAGATATTTTGTTCTCTTCCTCAGAACGCGTTCTGATTGGCTGGTGTTGACATGGGTCAAATGAAACAGGTTTTTCAATAGTGTACTATTGAAATACTTCAATGCTTTTGCTATACACGTTTAAATTGAAAAATTTCGATTCTATTGGTAGTTAGATTATATAAATCCTTTCACAGATCACTGAGCTATGAGCTTTAAAAATACGAGAAAGTCAAACGCGCCTTATGAATTATCCTCTTCGATACTCGTTTATACCAAACATTACAGAAAAGTTTAATTTTGAACTATTTGAGATTATGTCACACAACTGATAATTTCGTCATAAAATTGTGATCATATTTCCGATGGCGTGTAGCAAAAATTATGTTGATTCGTTAGATACAACAAGAGATATTCACGATCAAAAACTTATCACTCTCTCAGAGGGTAAATTTTGAAAAGGCACCCCATAGTAAAGTAAGTCGTATTCAAGTCGTCGACAAGACAAAACGTGGTATGATCATGAAAGGTAGACATAAATAGAATAGTTATTGTGATTCCTCGAGCTTTCTGTTTTATTTCCCAGGCCACCAATTTCATGTTCGTATTGCTTTATCAATGATAATCAATATAGTCCAAGATCAGTCTTTGGAAGCCTGTGATTTAAATACAGCTAACATCAAACATCTCAGTACTTTATATTTCATGGAGCGGGCGACAAATTTTAGTAACACAAATATAGTAGCACTTATGTCTACTTATGTTCTGTTCTGTTCCTTTCATTTGATTCAGATAAAGTGTCATAATGAAGATATACGTTGGTAATCATGTACATTTTCATGTTTCCGAGTAGCGTAAAATATTCCAATATGTGAGAGGGATAAAATTGAAATTTAAAAAACCCTTCTTAATCCACCTAGTGGTGTGATAATGCCTTTCTCTTCTTTCATAACAGTCTCATGAAAATATGTTTCATACATTTATTAAATAATTTTAGACGCCAATTGATTCAGATTGATTCGAGTAGTTCCAAAAGCATGCTTTAGTGTTTATGTCACACAGTCAGCATTATTTTTCCAAACTAGTGCTTGACATTTGCGTTGCCTATTTGTATGAGAACAGTGATGCTAATCTAAAAAAAGCCTTCTTAGTCCACGTAGTGGAATTTTCATATATCTTGAAAAATCACCATAGAGGGGAGTACATGAAATTTTCGAATTCGAAAAAAAAATTTTTGCTGCCAAAAGGCTTAGAATTGCATGAAACGTCGAGATTTAGTGTCATCTCGAAAAAAAAAAAATTTTGAAAAAGTCGACCCAGAAAGTTGATTTTTTCAAAAAAAATTTTTTTGAGATGACACTAAATTTCGATGTTTCATGCAGTTTTAAGAGTTTCGGCATCAACAAATTTTTTCGATTTTGGAAATTTCATGTACACTTTCTGGTGCTTTTTCAAGATCGAAAATTATCAAACCTTTACCACCGGCAGCTCCCCTTACGCATGTCCAATTTAGGTCAAATTTTGCATGAAGGCTTTCTCGACGTGCTTAAACTTTTGAACACTAAAGCTTAACAAAAATAGAGGTGATCCCAAAATTTTGGCACCCTTATTATATATAAGAGCGGTAAAAATTAACGTGTTTTGTCGGGTACGTCACTTATACCATCATATCTCCGGAACCAAAAGTCACAGCCATTTGATCTTCGAACTTGATCAATGGTCCGATAGTTGCTTTCAAACGAGCCCAAGTTTGTTAGAATCGGTTCAGCCATTTCTGAGAAAATTGAGCGCGCTCAAATATCTTCGAAAAGTGAGAGAGAGAGAGAGAGAGAGAGAGGAGAGAGAGAGAGAGGAGAGAGAGAGAGAGAGAGAGAGAGAGAGAGAGGAGAGAGAGAGAGAGAGAGAGAGAGAGAGAGAGAGAGAGAGAGAGAGAGAGAGAGAGAGAGAGAGAGAGAGAGAGAGAGAGAGAGAGAGAGAGAGAGAGAGAGAGAGAGAGAGAGAGAGAGAGAGAGAGAGAGAGAGAGAGAGAGAGAGAGAGAGAGAGAGAGAGGAGAGAGAGAGAGAGAGAGAGAGAGAGAGAGAGAGAGAGAGAGAGAGGAGAGAGAGAGAGAGAGAGAGAGAGAGAGGACATTTTTTCCTTTCATCTTTTTTGTTCAATTTGAATTGAAACGGAGCAACAGAAATAGAATGAGGACTCAGAATCAATACAGGCAGTCATTCAATGTTTTCGCTAGAAGTTGGTTGCAAGAAAAACGTTGCGTCATTTGATTTATTCAAGGTCACTCTCGAGAGGATAGAAAAATCTGGGCAGAGGGAATCTACACGTTTAAATTTTTCATAATGTGCCAATCTCTTGTGTATTAACCTTTGAAAATAACTTGTTTTGAACCACCAAGTAGTGAGT
This sequence comes from Malaya genurostris, assembly GCF_030247185.1. Classification (NCBI taxonomy): domain Eukaryota; kingdom Metazoa; phylum Arthropoda; class Insecta; order Diptera; family Culicidae; genus Malaya; species Malaya genurostris. The sequence continues at coordinate 76,151,149 of NC_080570.1, read as the reverse complement.
GATGCGTTTCTCTTAACCGAATTCTTCCATTGTTTTTGATCACTGTTTCGGGAATTCCCGGAAACCGGAAGTGGATATAACTAATTTCGTTTTCGCTTGATGTCAAACCCAACCCAGTTTTCACCCTAACTGCTGTCAAATCGTTTGTTTGAAGCTAGTTTCGAACCTAGTTTCATCATTGTTGAACTGAAAATCGAGTCAGTTTCGAACAGCGGTTTGTAAGCTGGTTTGACAGATTTCCGTTGCTAAGTGCGAAACCAACACAGTTTTTTTTAAAGTGTTTGTTTGATAAAACTACCCTGGGTCAGTTTCAGTTTTCTCAAGCGAAAATGATATAACTGGTTTTATCATCAACGAAAAATACTTACAAATCTAAACAGTCTGGAAGATTTCACACCGCTTTACATGTTGTCACTTAATGACGATTTGAAATTTTGTTAATTCAACATTCATTACTCTGTCACTTCGGAATCGATTTTGATAAAAAACAGTAGCTTGAAATTGGGATAAAAGATCGTCTAAAAATCCAACGGGATTTCGGAGTTTTGGAGTACTTGTGAAACCGGATACCACCAGCAGTCCCAAATTGAGTTTGTTTGACCATAAACCAATAAGACCTACAATTTAGATGAGAAAGGTATTAGAATTGCTGGAAAAAACCGACTTTCGAACGGAGCCTCGGAGACCCATTCGACTCAGTTCGACGAGATCAAAAAATGTGTGTGTGTGTGTGTGTGTGTGTGTGTGTGTGTGTGTTTATGTGCGCGCGTGTGTGTGTGTGTGTGTGTGTGTGTGTGTGTGTGTGTGTGTGTGTGTGTGTGTGTGTGTGTTTATGTGCGTGTGTGTGTGTGTGTGTGTGTGTGTGTGTGTGTGTGTGTGTGTGTCTGTGTGTGTGTGTGTGTGTGTGTGTGTGTGTGTGTGTGTGTGTGTGTGTGTGTGTGTGTGTGTGTGTGTGTGTGTGGCTGAACCGATATTAACAAACTTATGGTCGTTTGAAAGCAACTGTCGGGCCATTGATCAAGTTAAAAGATCAAAAGGCTGTGACTTTTGGTTTCGGAGATATGATTGTATAAGTGACGTAACCGACAGAACGCGTTGTATTTTTACGCGCTCAATTTACTTAGAAATGGCTGAACCGACTTTAACAAACTTATGCTCGTTTGAAAGATACTATCGGACCATTGATCAAGTTCAAAAACCAAATGGCTGTGACTTTTGGTTCCGGAGATATAATGGTATAAGTGACGTAACCGACAAAAGGGTGCCAATATTTTGGGATCACTTCTAATTTCGTAAAGCGCTATCGTTCAAAAATTTAAGCATCTCGAAAAAAGTCCTCATGCAAAATTTGGGCTAAATCAGACATGGGTAAGGGGTGCTGCCCAGCGGATAAAGTTTGAAAATTTTCAATCTTGAAAAAGCACCATAGGGGGGAGTACATGAAATCTCCGAAATCGAAAATTTTTTTTGATGCCAAAAATCTTTAAATTGCATGAAACGTCAAAATTTAGTGTTTTCAATCAATCAAAAAATTTGAAGTCCCAGAAAGTCGATATTTTCAAAAAAAAAAATTTTTTTCGAGATGACACTAAATCTCGACGTTTCATGCAATTTTAAGATTTTTACCATAAAAAAAAAGTTTCGATTACCAGAAACATTTTGCATCAACATTTTTTTTCGATTTCAAAAATTTCATGTACCCCCCAGGTGATTTTTCATTATATATGATAATTCCACTAAGTGGACTAAGAGGGGTTTTTTAAATTATCATCACTCTTCTCATACAAATAAGCAACGCAAATGTCAAGCACTAGGTTGGAAAAAAGATGCTGACTGTGTGACATAAACACTGAAGCATGCTTTTGTGAACTACTTGAATCAATCTGAATCAATTGGTGTCAAAATTAGTATCTGAAATTATATAATAAAAGTATGAAATATATTTTCATGAGACTGTTATGAAAGAAGAGAAAGGCATTATCACACCACTAGATGGGTTAAGAAGGATTTTTTGTTTTGTTTTTAGATGTCAATTGAGCCATATATTGTCAAAAATTGCAAACTTTACAATTAAACTTTGTAGAACTAAAAAGTATACAACAGATCGAAAAACGAAAACAATAACGTTCTGGCTGATAAAAAGAGTTTTCATTTGCTGCTAGCTCGATTCATCAACCCTAGTCGATATCTGTAATCTATTTCGAAGGCACTTCAGTAGCGTTTTCTCTAAAGAAGTTCTCAACAGCGATCAGGTATCCGAAGCTGTTATTAACGTTCCTCGTCGTTTCCCTATTGGACCTCATCCTTGTATCACAACGACCATGATTAATACGGCTTGTTCCAGGTTGAAATGTTCTACTATCGCTGGACTAGATGTTATTCCTTCAATAGTAATATAATACTTCTCAACGCATCTCTCGAGTCGGGAGTATTCCCCGATTCATGGAAGAGGTCATATATCTTCCCAGTGTTTAAAAAAGGAAACAAATCCGACATAACTAACTATCGCGGAATTGCTTCACTTTGCGCTGTCTCAAAGTTATTTGAAAAAATTATCCTTGACTTCTTAACCCACAATTGCAACGACTACATATCTGAAACGCAACACGGATTTATGCCTGAACGATCAACATCTACAAATTTAGTATCCTTCACTTCATTTATCATCCGATCCCTACAATCACGCAAGCAGGTCGACGCAATTTACACTGATTTCACGGCAGCGTTTGATAAAATACATCATTAAATAGCAATAGCCAAACTTGACAGGTTTGGCTTTAATGTCGCTCTACTGAAATGGATGCAGTCATATCTAACTGGTCGTAAGATGTCTGTGAAAATAGGAAACAGGATAACAACACCATTTGCTGTTAGTTCTAGAGTTCCTCAAGGAAGTCATTTAGGACTGTTCATATCTTCACTCTATCTCAACGATCTCAACTTCACTGTAAAATGTTTCAAGCTATCATTCGCTGATGATTTCAAACTATATCATCTGATAAATGGTCTAGATGACGCATGCTTTCTACAAGCTCAACTTGATGCTTTCGCAAAATGGTGTCATGTCAACAGGATGGTACTGAATGCCTCCAAATGTTCCGTTATATCCTTCTCCCGAAAGCGCTCAGTAATTTTGTATGACTACAACCTCTCGCAAAGCATTCTCAAACGTGAATTGTTTGTGAAAGACTTAGGAGTAATCTTAGACAGCAAACTTGATTTCAAGAACCCCGTCGATTACGTAATTTCAAAGGCTTCCAAACTCTTAGGTTTTATGTTTCGAATTGCTAAAAGTTTTCGTAACATACACTGCTTAAAAGCCCTTTATTGTGCACTGGTCCGGTCAATCCTCGAATATGCATCTATTGTTTGGTCACCTCATTACCAAACTGACATCGATCGTGTTGAAGCTATTCAACGTAAATTCATTAGATTCGCTCTTCGCAATCTACCATGGAGCGATCCATTTAACCTTCCAAGCTACGTGGATCGCTGCCGCCTTATTGACTTGAATCTGCTGTCTGTTCGAAGGAATGTTCACAAGGCCGTTTTCATAGCGGACCTAATACAATCGTGTATCGATTGTGCTGATCTCTTACGGTTGGTCAATTTCGACATTCATCTTCGCAGTCTTCGTTCACACCCGTTTCTTAGAATTCCCGCTGCTAGAACCAACTACGGGTATAATGAGCTTTTTTCTAGAATGTGTCCGTTTATTTAATAGTTGCTCCGATGGTTTTGATTTTCATCTATCCCGAAATACAATAAAACGATTGTTCCGTGATTCCTTATCTATCTAGTTGTAGACCTAGGGCAATTTTACAAGCAAATACTATACAGCTATTTGTAATGTAATTCAGTTTAATCGAAGTCTTATACTGTACCACATGTAAACTAACTAATTCGCTCGCCTAAATTAACCCGAACGTTCTTTCTTCTTTATTCTGTCTTCCACCATCCCTTTTGTTTTATCATTAATTAGATCTACATGCCGATTCTAACCCGGTCGTTTTTTCTGTCATCTTACATCGTTTTGATAACTAATTACATGCTGTTTTTAACCCCGTCGTTTTTTCTGTCGTCTAACATCTTTTTGATAACTAATTAGATCTACATGCTGATTCTAACCCGTTGTTCGTTTGCGCTCCCTCCGCCAACCCTTGTATACCATTTATCTATCCACCTTTCTCCTCTCTCTCACCTTTTTAGCAAGAGCACTATTACTAATCTGTTATGCGTGGTGTCTTCAACTAGTTATAGTGTTATAAATTTTGTTTTAACTGTTTTAACTGTTTTAATTCTAGTGTTAAGCCTAATGAATCTGTTCGATCATTGTAATCTGTTGATATAAATAATGAGGAGGTTTTATGCCTGCTGGAAAGAGAGATTGCCAAACTTCATCTCCACCGGGCTTTTCCCTGCTCACAAATAAATAAATAAATAAATCGCCCAAGTAATCTTTGAGATCTACGAATCTTTGTTTCTGTACACATATACAGACACATGATATTGCATTTTTTTCTGTAGACGCGCCTGCTTAAAACACTAACAATAAGAACAGAATTATTATTTATTTTACCCAAACAGTTATTCTTACTCATAAGACTCATAATTTATGAATTGCAAGAAATGCTCCAGACGGTTTTTATGAAAACAGTTTGACAATTTAAAGTTACATAAAGGGGTTTAACACACTTCAGCAATAGAACGGCAATGCAAAATACTTGACCTATTTGAAATTTTTTTAATAATTTTCGCGTTTCAAATAAATTATACAAACAATTACAAACCAGTTCACACCTTCTCATTCAGCTACTAGCATAGAAGCCGATAGCACTCAGTAGACGCCGTTCTATTGACCAAATGCCATCATAGACACACGGGGTGACAGGAGATAGGAACTTGTAAGCACTTAGTTATCTCACTTTTTAACGACCTTCAGTACCTTATACTATACAATCCTGCAAGTAGGTACTGTTTTTTAAAACAGCCATGCACCATCAAACCATCCAGTAGCTGATGGGTTATTATTCGAATATGGCTTCTAACAATTAGAGTGCTTTCCAAGATGTGCTTAGGTATATTCAGAACAATTACATTTGCAAAATTATTTCTTCATATTTAGCAGGGATGTGAGTTCGCGGGTGAGTAATGTCAGAGACATAACTGGATGATGTTATTACGAATAGAAGAAACAATATATATTATTCTATATCAACGAAAGAGACTCCTCATAAAGTCATAGATAATTTTTATTAATAAATTTAAGGGTTCTAAAAACCGATCAAAATCCCTTCGATGTTTCACTATGGTGGGGAATTTTCCTCAAATACATTGCGTATTTCTTAACCAAGATTGTAGAACTGAATTATGAACCAGGATTCTGCAAATGAATTCAGACACTGAATTCTGGGCCTGGAACACTAAAAAATAATGCTGTTGCGTTAAGTACAACAACATTATTCACTGTTAAGCATTACTCGTTCTTGCACAGGGTAAATTTTCAAAATGCATCGCTTAGTAAAGTAAACCTTATTTAACAATTGTAGAGAGATCAGAGTTAAAGTAAGACTTATTCACATAAAAGAATCATTAAGATAATTTCATTTAAAATCAATTTTGAGTTCCGATTCGTAATCAATCAGTACATTAATTTGTCATCCATTTATTTGAAATTGCAAAGGCACAGAGCCAATGATTTAATTTCGATTTAAATTTGCTTCCATTCCATATTTGCTGACAAAATGTGATTTTTCCTTCAAAAACCCAACTCATAGTCATAGAAAGGCTAATGCATGTAACCTAATCGATTGGTTTTATATCGAATGAGAAGACGCTCTCGAAAACGTAATGAAATGGTATCAACCAATCTTATGACAGATTGACTTTTATTCATAATAATTAGAATTAATTGATAGATTTCAATCAAATCAGTAATAATACCTTTATTAATGAAGCCAACATAAAGATAATTGGCAACTAACTCAACAGTGAAGAGTTACTCAAATCAAGTCACTCTAACAAAAACATTGACACAGATTTGCCCGATAACGAATCAATATCGAAGGATTCCATTCCGTCTACCGTCAGAAATTTTCTCGTTATCCGCGATATCAAAAATAAGGTTTATAAAGCTACATATTTACTTGCCTGCGGATTCGTTTATCGTGGAACGAGAATCAGTCAGCGTGTAGCATGACGGAATTGTGATGATTAGAATTAATTCCTGTCGCGGGAATCGAGCTGTCTCGTCACTCACTCGACCTGAAAACCGTGACAAGGTCAGGAAAGCTCGTCCGAACTGTTTCCATCAGTACACCCTGTCCTCTCTCCGGTTTCCCATGCAATCAAGTCCGTAATCCAACCGGTCAGTGGTTTGGTGGTTAGGGACAGTGCGGTGGTATTCGGTGTTAAAAGTTGCTGTGTCGTGAATTTAATTCTCTTTACTCGCCTTTATTTCGGTGGGGTTTCCGTTTTTTTTTTTCGATACGATGCTATTCTTAGCTGTGACTGAAAAAGGACGAAATATAACCATCACCACACCGCCACGCCACATTTTGTGTTGATGATGATGTATTACAGTGCGATTAAACCGAAATGAATTAAATCATTTCTTTCAACGATGTATTCCCCGCCGATTCAGTTGCGTGACGTGATGATGACGAATTCCTTCCGTACACTTTATGTTCCAGCGTAATTTCCGTGGAACGTTCGCATCAGCTGTCTTAACATTCGAGGGTTTACTCGAGTATTTCGAAGCCTTTATTAGTTCACGACTTGGCTCAGCAACTTAATTTGTCGATGGGGTCGTTTATTTGTGAAAATGTCATTCACTGGCTTCCGTCTCGTTCAATTAGGGATACAATTACTTCGCGGATACAAAGAATTCATTAGGTAATTGAAAATATTCGTCAGATTTCCAAATAATTAACATGAAACTTTCCTTGTTTTAAGTCTTTGTTAAAAAGGCAACGTATGTCAACAACTTTTGCAGATAGATCATTTTTACGTAATATGCGAACGAGAAATCTGAAGAAATCGAAATAGAATATGTGCTTTTTGTACAAACCAGAAAAACCTGTTTTGTTTTTTAAAAAACCTATTCAATCACTTCAAAACCCAAGTTTCATATACTGTCCGGCTCAGTTCGTAAGTCTTGGTTTTGTTCATCATAGAATTTACAAACTTCAAGATAATATTCACTATATCGATATAATTTGTCATTTTTAGAGCGAATAATGAATAAGATAAACGGAAGATATTGAATTTATAAATGGATAAGTATTTGAGATCGTCTCAATTATAAATTTTAAACGGAGAAGCAAGATTGGATTAGGCCTGATCGGATAGAAAAATTGAATTCGTTTGATTCCGGGCTCCGCACATACGGTAGGGGAATTTCTTGATTCGAAAGATGATCAAAACTTTTACAAAAGGAATTTCGTAAATTTTGAGTTATATCGATGTAGGAAATTTAGGATCTTAGTGTCAGTAGGATCGTAGCGCCACTGTACTTTATGAATCGGCTGCAAAGTCTGTTAAAACAGGTTGTGGTCAAATTCCACAAAAGGAATGTAATAGCAAGGTTTTGCTTTGACACTGTCGAATTACTGATTTTCAACTGTTTTGCAATGTACCTGGGGGACTCGCCTGGATTTTCTACGACCACGCCCAGAATTTTTTTCGAAGTTCCTCTTGCTTGGAAGCCATATCGATTAACACTTGAAAGATTGTGATGAAATTTTGCACATATTAACATTACGGTCGATACTAGTTTTACTCAAAAATCATGCAAAAACTACAAGGATCAGCCCCATGGGGTTGTTCGAGTTATTGATGTAAAACAAGGCAACCAATATTTCAAATGATCGACATTTTCAATTAACCAGTTCAATCAATCGCCATACTTATGAATGTGCGATTGTACGAGAGTCTCCTTCGATTGAACTATTTCACGCGATTTTTATATGCATTTGTTAATTGGCTTTTTGACGAGCAATGCGGTTTTTTATGCGAATTCCAGCGCGGTTTTTTACGCAGTATGTATCCCCCGCGTCAAAAAAAGATCTCAGTGTATTAAGAACCAACATCGAACACGCAAACTCAGACTTGGTTTTCCTTGATTCGTGTTTGTCTTGTATCCGACGAAATTTCATCAGTTGTCCAAATATATGCAATTATACCTACGTGCATACTAGTGTAACGGGTTTCGATATTTAAGCTTCTCTTCGCCAAGTTTGTATTCAAGTTTTGCATGCATGCAGTTATTTTTACAGTGTTAGGTTCTCTACCATTACTACCATTCTGCGATTGCGATAATTAATCGCATCACCTTATTCAAATTAGAAATTCTTTTATGCTAGGAATACTGGAATATTTCTCAGGTGGAAACGACATAACAAAGTATTTCATCCAAATTCGCAAAACAAACCAATTTAAGCTCCAAATTCTTTTCTAGCGTTTTGTGTCTTGTTGTGTAGCAGCTACCTTCCTCTGACATGTTACATGTGATACTGAAACCAACGATGCCAGATCGTGCGCACTGAATTTCCGTATTCCATCTTGTGTCGAAGTGGAGGCAGAGGAGATCTATTATATATTTTTTATATCATGTTATGTTATGTTACGTAATTTATGTAAGGGTGTTTTTTTGGTTTTTGAACTTACAGGGTTTGACGACTTCTAAGAGGCGGCTAGGAGCATAAAATGTTAGTTGTGAAAGCAATAATTTAGTACTCGTTGTATTATAATGCTCCGCGAAAGTATATATCAATAGAAGGAGACATGACTACTAAATGATATTGAACTAAAGCTAATTTTAGGAAGTTAGAGCCTTCAGTTACTAATATATCTATGACTTCGAACTGAATCCATTAACAAGCCACCATTTCGCTCGAAATTTGAGTATTCCGTATACGCACAACCCCATCGACAAATCAATTCATTTTTAAGCTACAATATTCATGTAATGCTTTCGAGTCAAGTTAAATGTGGCAAATCCATCAACGATTCACCGAGATACAAGCGCTTCAAATTAGGTACGAAATATCTATCGCCGATAGTTCTAAATTGGCCTGCTAGTTACTGCAGAATCAACAGCTGATCGGTATTCAATATACTCAAGCGAACACGCTAAGCAGCAGACGGAAAATGGCATCCATACACCGCGTAATTGTGGCTATCCAGCGAGCGAGTGGATGCATTTCTGTTTTGTCAACCATTCACTAGACAAGCTACATGTTTCGTTCGCAGGTAGCCAGTGACAAAAGTGACTAGAGGATGACATCATTATGGCGTGCTGTGATTGGCTCGTGAAAACATAGGTCAATTCAAACCAATTTTTCAATAGTACGCAACTGAAATGCTGAAACGACGTTGCCATTCATGTTTAAGTTAAATGTTTCCGTATCAATTGGTTGTTAAATTATATCAATCTCGAAACAATAATATCGTTCAACATTATGACATGTGCTACAAACTTTGGGTGCATTCTGGAAGTTTAAGTGTTAATTGGTTCTACTGAGCTTAACTTGCGCATGTTTTCAATGGATTAAGTAAAATTTGTCGGCCGGAATCGGCCCGATTGTCCAACCAATTAATCACGCTCCTTGTCACGAATTTCACGCGGCGAATCTGCATACATCGCCTTGGTTCAGGTATCGCTTTTATTTGATTCCGTGTACACATGGTAGAATCATTCATATATACATAGTTTTATTTTACGGTGTAAGGCTAATATGTCATCTTTAACATTAATCTTTACAAGTGATCACATTATTAAACTATTCTATTGTACGGTGCTGGACTGTTAAAAAATTGTTATATCTACTATACCCGTTAAAAATACTTAGAGCTAAGTGATCAAAACTATTTGGATAGGTAAACGTATAATTGAAATGTGATTATAATATTGTAAACTAAAACACATATTACAGTTGTAGCACACCACGTGAAGCACATCAGTTGAATCGTATTTAACGAAAAACATACACTAAACGAAATTTTTAACCGTTATACCGTTTACCACGAATAAATAAATTGAGGTTAGGAAATCGGAAAATCGTCTGTTCTGTTGTATTTTCAACATTCCTCTTTCATTATATTATAGAAAACCAGATTTCCTTAAGAATCTGCATGAAATCAGTATTTTTTGCAAAATCCGTATAAAATTCAATAAATTTTACCAATGTATTTGAAAATCAGTAGAATACTGAAAAATCCTTATATCTGGTAACCCTGACTGAAACGTTGGCTATAATTTCGTTTATATTTATAAATTGGCGTGCATCGCTTTTGCATCAATTGATCAATCAGAGCGATGCTTCCCAGCTGATAGATCATTTACCTCTTCAAAACCATCGACTCCGTAAGCAAAATCCAGTAAACCAGCATAGCGTCTTAGATTTTTAGCTGACGAAATAGGGCATTGCTTCCTATTAATCAAAATTCTAATCATATATAATTGAAAATATGTGACTTGATACATTCAAAACGAAACTTAGAAATATTTCCAAACAGATGGTGAAATAATATTGATAATTGATACAAAACTGACAGAGCTGTGAGTGATCAAAACCTGACAACATTTCGACGTGTATTTTTCCTTGAATTTCTAATTTGCACCCCTATATAGAAAACAAAGGTGCGTCCACATCAAAAAATGTACACAAAAGAGTTTTATCGAGTATATTCAGAGCAAAACGAAATATTGATTGCTTACTATAAATGTTTCCCGAACGGTACCAAGCTTTAGCGATTTGAACTACCAGAAATTAGCGATTTTGAAATTATATTTTCAATTTTCCTTTTCTCGTTGTTTCGGTTCTTCATATAGGACTGAATTGTGAGAATTAATTTTCCTACCGAATCTGAATTCGACTATGGGGACGGGTATAGTGTGATGGGTAAGTCGATGTCTTTCACGCAGCCCACCTGGGTTCGACTCCCAACCCCGCACATAGAGTCAGATACTTTTTCTGGCCCGAAGAGGCGAAAGACCTTAAGGTTAAAATCTCTATAATCGAAAACAAAAAAAAAATTGACGATTTTGTTCATTATTATTATTTACAAGTACAATTTAGACGTACATATAGGGTGTAGGGAAGGGTTTAGTGCGATGGAAAATATTATCGCATTTCATCAGGGCTCGAATATCAGAAGTGTTTTTCTGACTCGATAGCAAATGACCACAAGTCTGAATATTCACCAAATGAATATTTGCCCCACAAAAGATTCCATTTTGTCGTGAATACGACTTACTTTACTATGGGGTGCCTTTTCAAAATTTACCCTCTGAGAGAGTGATAAGTTTTTGATCGTTAATATCTCTTGCTGTATCTAACGAATCAACATAATTTTTGCTACACGCCATCGGAAATATGTGACATAATCTCAAATAATTCAAAATTAAACTTATCTGAAATGTTTGGTATAAACGAGTTTCAAAGGGGATAATTCATAAGGTTCGTTTGCCTTGCTATTTTTTAAAGCTCAGTGATCTGTGAAGGGATTTATATAATCTAACTACCAATAGAATCGAAATTTTTCAACTTAAAAGTGTATAACAAAACCATTGAAGTATTTCAATAGTACATTATTGAAAAACCTGTCTCATTTGACCCATGTCAACACCAGCCAATCAGAACGCGTTCTGAGGAAGAGAACAAAATATCTGCTGCTGTACTACAAATCGATCGAGAAAAATGTTCCGAAAAGTGTTGAATATCGTAGTGAGTTCCTCAATTTGATCCTTCTGAATGCTAGAAACGAATCCCTACAGCATATTGATAGTTGATTTCAATAAATTATGCCAATCCGAAATGAAATAATCGACATTAAAATTCTGTATGCGGCTATTTTTATAGCCGTTAGGACCGCCCATTAGTGAAAAAGCTACAAATCACGTAAAAAGAAACCTCTTAACTAAAATTGGATCAGTTTGGTTTCTATCGCCACTGCGAGCAGTTGTATTGTGTGTCGTTTGCAAAGCTAGTCAGCTGCCAGTCATTTGCATTGGTGAAAAAAGAACGGGGGAGAGCATTACTCATAATCAGCCGTTCTAATAGCTCTAAAAGTTTTCTAAAGAACTATTAGGATTTCTTGGTCGCAAATCGAAGGTAAATATCCCCAGTTTAGTGCAAATCTAGAACAGTTTGGTTAGATTTGTGCACTTTTCGCTATGTGAAATACACAGTAATCGAGATCAAGCGAAGCCTTCTTTGTTGGTGCGAAAAATGTTCCAGAGTTTACAGGGTCCGGCACTCGAAGTGTAACCAACTTCAGACCTTCGAGCCTGGCGTCAAGGTAAATGCGACATATTATCGGGAAAGTATTCTGGAGGTTGCTTTGAAGCCGTGGGCAGACAAACATTTCGGTGGCAGACCATGAACGTTTCAGCAGGACTCGGCACCGTCTCACAAAGCTCGAGTGAACCAAGAATGGCCGAAAAACAACGTTCCGAACTTCATCACGTCCACACAATGGCTCTCGAATTCACCAGATGCGAATCCAATGGATTATTCTCTTTGAGCCATTTTGGAAAGCAAAGTCCGAACTAAAAGATACACCAGTCTCGAGGCGCTGAAAAAAGTTATTGTCCGCGAGTGGGCCAAAATACACCTGCAAGTCACATTCGGGCAGCTTGCGATTCGTTTTTTGACCGTCTCAAGGCCATAGTCAAGGCAAAAGGTGGTCATATCGAGCAATAGTGAATTGATTCTGAATTTTATATTATTTTTACACATTTTGTACTTTGAATTAAGTAAAAGTAATTTTCCAAACTGAATTTATGGCCTTTTTAATTGATTACACTTCGAGTGCCGGACCCTGTAAAAATTAGATTAAACGTTTAACAGCTGAGATGTTCTATATAAAAATTAGAGGAGAGTCGAACACGTTTAACCTTCAACGATATTCGATAAAGTTTAGATCAGCATACAACGGACTAGTTGACAAAATTAAAAACCTCTATACAGCCAAAAACGATAAGAGACAGAGAGAGCGCAAAAGACAAGACAATTGAAAATGTGAAGTGTTGTAGTGTAGACGTCATTAGCATGTAAGTTAAGTGTTAAAATTCAATGTTTAGAGTTAGCTTACTAGACAAATATATGTTTTTAGATAGCCGCTGAGGATGACCGAACACCTTGGTAGGTCGAAACGTCCGGTTAAATGCGCCGATTAGTTATTACTTTCACCGAAAAAAATCGATGACCGTCCATATCAGTTTGTTTGCGGTGATGACCATAAAACAACTATTTGAGTATTTGATGATGTTAAGAACGATTGGGGCAAACTCAGGACTGTCGGATTATGATATTGTCAAGACAGTCAATGAAAGGCGATGCACCGCCATACATATTCATATGCAAGAACGATTTCGCGCTTCTCGGGCCAATAAGCCACTCACACAGAATCTAGTGACATAAAGACGTTCTTGTTAGTTTTAGAAAGCCTTTGGTCGAAGTGATGTCCCTAGCAAGTTCAAATTCGTGATTGCCAGTAGATTCGCAAGAAAGCTTAGGATCTGTAGTTCATAATGGTGGAATTTAGCAATCTGTCATCTGTCTGGAGAAGTGCTAAAGTGGTATCAAGATTTCTTCGAAAAGGACATTAATCCACCCAACTGCCCTGAATCCATGCCAATCGAAAAATATTGGGCAATTGTCAAGCTGAAGTTGAAGAGTGGGAAGGGGACTTGGGATGCTACCGAAATGGTGAGACGAAATACCCGTTCATGTTTGCCAAGAGTGTGCTCAAAAGCAGAACCAAAACGAAATGTTTTTTTCACTAGTTTTCCTTGAAAGCGCAATAAATTATCTTCATTTTGAGTTTTTGTCACATGGTTCGGAAAAAAATCAGTTCGTAAGAGTTTTGAATATTTAAATGACACAACTACATATCCGATAAAAACAATGCAGATGACATAATTGTGCATGAATGATTAAAATAAATTTAGCCTGAATAAGTGACATATTCTGAATATTTCTATATGTATATATTCATGAGTCGTGAAATATTTTACCGTACGCCTCTGGAGTGCTTTACTTTTGTTGGTGTTCTCTGTTCCGCTCCACCGATCTCCGTGGATCCATTTATAACCTAATGCACTTTGCTCGTTCTCAGTTTGTGCCCAATGGAAATTTACAAAACGACAGACGACAACTAAATGAGGCCCCCACAGTGTGCACACAGGAACACCCATTACCCCATTTCAATTATGCTCATTTCTCTTTCTTGTCACGATACCTGACAATGCAGGAGAAAAAAAGTGACTCAGAGAGAATGCGGAAGAGGCATAGAAAAAACTTTTAAACATCTCACTTTGAACGCAGGAGTGGGATAGCTTATGTTGTGTCAGACGGGAAGTGGGGGAAAGCGTGCACATTAAAAATTTCCCATGACGCTGCCCAAGAAGGTCGCATAGGTGAGCATGAAAGTTAGCTTGAAATAGACCTGGTACCTAACCTACGTATGTAGTGGGATTGGAAGGTAAACGGCATTCTCGCCGGGTTGCCTCCTTGAACTCGGTTATTCCTTTTGCCAGATGAGCATTCCTTGCGCACGACTATGGGGAAAGTTGCACCGTCCTGCTGGCAATTGTGGGTAGCAGAAACTAGCGCTGATTCGAATGGCGAATCGTAAGGTTCGCGAAGAGTGAAATTAAGCTGCGATGCCGGGAGTGTGGCAGAAGCAATTTTTCGCTTAATACACGCATTAGCACTTGCTGTGTTATTCTACCGATGATAATGAAGAAAGCTCTGGTAAGTTGTGCTACGGGAAACTTGGATTCGTCTATGGGAGCAGAAACGCTAACATAACGGAAAAACAGCGAACATCTATTGTCATTTATTGTTATTGTCACGCTGTGCTTTGCGTAATAACTTGCGCTACGAACTTTTCTATTTGTTACCAGCAAGGAACGTGTTTATGACTGAGCGTGTGTACCATTAAAATATGGCACGAGTCAGTTTTTATATGAATAAGCAGTCAATTTGTTTCCATAATCTTTATGAAACGCTTAGTATTACATTAATTGAGATATTAAACAAATGATTTCATGCCTTACTCCTTAATAAACTCAAAATCCCTCTGTGTTCGGTGTCAGATCACAATCCTTCTAGAATATGTTTGTTGCCAAGAAAGCATTGGCATAAGCTAGATTTTCAAATATATCGTCTGACTCTATACCTTAGGATACCCATCAAGATATAACGTGACAAATAACACTGTTTCAAATGTTTGTCTTGCTTTTGCCAAGCTAGGTCAAGTCCTAATGGATGGCAAAGGCTCCCATATGGAGCTAACCTAGATTAGTTAATTTAACTTAGATAATTTCACTAAAGTGCGATATCTACGTTGAATAAGTTCTTAGACATGTAGCATGACAAGGCCACCACATCGTGTTCGCTAGTTTCCAAACCAAGTGTGCCTGTGAAATAGTCAATTCAGAATGTTGATTCTAGTTAAAGGGCGGGGGAATAAGTTATGCTGATAAATGACAAAGCTACATCCAACACGAGCGAAATAATTGCTTTTTAACCATTTTTATAAATATAAAAAATAAGTAAAGAATTCGCTCAAACTTTGGAAATTTTTTTCGAGGTGTGTGTGTGTATGTGTTGTCAACTTAGAGGTCGAGATCTCAGAGATGGCTGGACCGATTTTGATCAAACTAGTCGCAAATGAAAGGTCTCCCCGTCACCCTGAACGGTAATGAATGGTTTTGAGATCGGATGTTTACTTTTTGAGTTATACGAAGTTGTATGTCATTTTTTTTTAGTTTTTTGACAGTATCTGTCACAATTGACCTTGAAAACAGAATATATTTCAGACTTAGATTCCGCACGGTAATACCTATTTAACAAGCCATAGATTGTTTAAATCCGTCCATTTTTAACGGAGATATCGAGCGACTCTTTCCCCTATTCCAGCAGTAGAAGTTTTGAGCGCTGTCTGCAAAGAAATGCTTGGGAGCAGCATAAAACACGATTTTTTATACTGTTGCATACATTTGTTTCTAAATACCCAAAAGACTGTGTACAGCATGACATTTTGCCTCGCACCGATTTTAGCACTGTTCGTTTTTGGCAACATAATCGTTCGAATATGCCATATGTAAACCAGATGATGGCAGAATTTTCGAGTTGAAAGCAATTCCATAATTATATTGATTCAAACTACTTACAGCAATAAATGCTGGAAGAACATAACAGCCATATACCATTCGAATCAGTTCGTCGAGATCAACAAATGCGTGTGTGACAAATAATTTTACTCAATTTTTCTATATACTCAGATTCACATGAAAAGTCGTATGCTCCCAAACAAGATTTCTAAATTATGTTTGGTCCCGATCTCTGGTTCCGAAACTACAGGATGTATATGTGAAACGCCAATTTTTCTCGTAGATGGTTGAACCGATCTAAGATTCAAATGAAATCTAAGAATCATCTAAGATTCAAATAAAAAGTTTTAAGATTCCATAAGATTCTATAAAACTCTTGTATTTCAGTCAGATCCAACTTCCGATTTCGGAGATAAAGGGTGATTAGTATAAAAATGGTTAGCAGATTTGGATAGTCGATAACCAAATAAACTTATTTTAGTTTTAGTGGTATTCAGTTTTCGTTTTGGAAGGTACCCAAAAATTTAATTCGTACTACGATTTCTCAAAGATGTCTACATTGATTTTCAAACATTTTGAAACAAATGTAAATTATACAGCTTCTCAGGTGAACATATCTGACTTCGGCCATACCGATTTTAGAATTCCGGTTCCAGTATCAAATCGTTTCTCAAAGCTCAGTCGTTTTCTCAAAAAAGCCTCAATTGATAAAAAAAGGTATCATCTCACTGCTAGGTGGATTTAGCACGTTTTATCTTTATCAAAGCAAGTATTGATCGTTTTTTTGTACATATGAAGAAGGATGCGTTCATAAAAAAAATCTGAAATAATTCTCGACTCAAACTTTACCACCGTTATAAAGAATTGAATACATTCGCCGATCAAAAAAGAATCATCATTTGAATTTTTAGTTTCGTTTCATTTTTGACACATCTGTGCATTTGCAGTCAGTTTTGAACTGCCAGTGCATCATAGTAGTTCGGCATAAGACGACAAGAAGAAAGGCAATCGATCTGAGTTCAATCACAGTTTCTTTCCACCACTAATCCAAGGCTTGATAAACTAACCGCACCTACATCAAGTACTTCTTGGTAAATTTGTCTACCTTTTTCTTCACGATACTCTCTGAAACATCCAGGTGGGACTTGCCGACGAAAACTCCAGGTAGGAGATCTGTTTGTCGTCTGCTTTAATAATGTACGTCTCTTCGTCCATTATGATAACTTGCGGTACAGCTTCCTGGTGCGGGATTTGGTCACCGTGTTCGTTTTATTGGTTCAGTTAGGCGCCATCCATACCTGAGAGACTTGAATTCTGGTCCACTTTATTGTCTACTGGACGAACCAGAGGAAAGAATGGAGCTTCTTAGCTTCGTCGCAAATCGAAAGTTTCGAAAGTGATTCTTCATCTTCCTTGCTATCACAGGGTTGCATTTTTTCCCAATTTCTCCCACTACATGCTCGCCGTTGAGTGTTCTGGGTCTGATTGAGCAATTTTACCACACGGGACACAATCGAATTACCGATTCCTAAATGTTCCGCGATTCATCTGTCGGACTTCTCTGGATTTTCACGACCGCGCCCAGAATTTTCGGCTTGCCTACTTGACTAATTGTGATGAAATTTTACACAAAAAAAAACTGTTTTAGATATTGTATTGATTCTCTGATCATTGGCCTTTCCATGAGTACAGCAAACAATGTCCGAGGTAACACTCTCGCTACCAGTGAAGCTCGCACTGTGATAAGATTTTTGTTTGCCTAGTTTATAAATTTACAGCAATATGTGAAAAAATGTACCAAAAATGACTACAAACTTCCCTGATTCTATTCAATGAGCAGTATTTTCAAGAATACCACAGTAATATTGCTGTGAATACTAGTCACATGAGAAAGGCATCATTACATCACTAGATGGATTGAAATAGGGTTTTATTTCTCAAGAGCGAAGAGATTTTTACAATGTACCTAAGAATATTCCACTGAATTTTTTAAATACAAGTTTTGAGCTCACAATTTAATTGCTCTTGTTTTCATAACTTCAACATTGACTCTTATTACCTGAACTATCGGCCCTCGTCCTCCAGGGAAAACGAAATTTCTAGAATTTGTGCCAGCAGCGAGTGGTAAACAAAATTCACATAAAAAATTAATTTAATATGGCATATTTAAAATGATAGAGCCATATTGTGAATTTTTTTATTCATATGAAATAGATATTCCTTGAATATTTAGTCTCCTACAAAACTACTTCACTTTTCCACATAACTGCCGTTCACTTCAGACCATTTTTCGTACTGCGACCCCAACTTCAACTGTCATTATCACAGAAACTAACGGTCTGAATTAGTTTTCAACGACATTTCTAGTTCTTTGATATTTACAAAACGTTATTCGCCGAGTCATGTAGGAAGAAAAGTAGTGACTGTTAGCAAGGTCGACAAGGTGAGTAATTCCCAACTCAAATCTCGTATATTGTCCTTGGGTGTCGGGAGCGATATTAGGATTAAGATTTTCCCACATTCCAGAAAAACACACAAACTAATGAAATGTAATAAAACAATTTTGTAAAACAACGATAGTCATCTTTTTCGACTCGTGTACGCAGTTTGCTTAATGTTTTCGGTTTTTGTGAAGTTTCTAGATGTGGTAACAATATGAAGGGACAAAAGGACAAATCGTTCCCATCTGGTCAGTAACGGCTGGCACTGTTGCCCGCCGGGTATGTTATGTTCTTTTTGTTGGTTAGTAAGCATTGTTAGTGCTCACTTTGCATATAATTAACAAATGGGAAAATTGATCAGCTGTGGTTATTATCGTCGAATAAAGTAGATTTTTAGGAGACTAAATATTCTAGGAATACTTAGTTCATACAGATGATTTTTTTCTACAATATGGCTCTTTCATTTCGATTATGCAATATTAAATCAATTTTTTCATATGAATTTTGTTTACCGACCTCCAGGGCCGGTAGTTCAGGTTTTCGGCTGCCGAGACATGTGTTTGAAGTAAAACAAGTTGTGAATATATTGATAATATTAGACTACTACAACAGAATAATATTCTCAAGATTTGCTACTTAGCCATTGTAGACTTGCTGGCGCACCTTCCTGCGAACGTTCCTCATTAAATTCCGTACAGACTTCTTGGCGACAAGTTTTGACACTTTTTTCCAATCACTTTCGAACTGTTGAATGGTTTCGGCTGCCGAGACATGTTTCCTGAGATGTGCTTTCTTTAATGCCCAAAATTCCTCAATTGGTCGAAGTTGTGGGCAATTTGGTGGATTCATGTCTTTTGGGACGAAAGTGACATTTTTGGTAGTATAACATTCTACCGTTGATTTCGAGTAGTGGCAAGAAGCAGGATCTAGCCAGAAGACAACAGGATCCTTGTGGCTTCGAATCATGGGTAGAAGTCGTTTTTGTAAACATTCCGTGATGTATATTTCGCATTGGTGATCTTACCGCTTACAGCTACAAATTGCTTGCCACACCATAGCTTTCTTACCAAATTTTTCGACTTCAATCGATGTCTCGGACTGGTTTAACACTTGCCCTTCTCGCCCCGTATAATATTGTGGTCCCGGCAAGGATTTGTAATCGAGTTTCACGTAGGTTTCGTCGTCCATGATTATGCAGTTCAAATTTCCAGCTCATAACGATTATTGAATCGTATAGCTTTCGAACCCTCGGCCTGATCGATGCTTCTTTTTTTATTAATTTAAAAAATATTTTATTCAGGCATATTTGCGTACAAGCTTTACGTGGCCGATTTAGCTGAGTTTGTAGATATTTTTTTGTACTGGATCTCGCTGTCACCCTTTTCCTAGGGGGAGAGGAGCTTCCATTTTCCTCCTGCTAGGATTGAGGGGCAGTTTGTTCGCGGTTCGTCTCGTCATTCATTGCCGCATCGGTGGTATTGTTGTTGATTTCGTTGCTAGTTGCTGTAGATGCGTCTTGTTGTACATTGTTTGCAGTTGCTGGTTGGTTTGATGGTAAGTTGTTAACTGCAGCTGGTGTACTTTGTTCTATAGGGGATACGTTTAATGGTTTCGTTGAATGGGATGCTTTACTGTTGTTGGTGACTGTCACAGGTGTACTGGGGTTGCTTGGGGTTGGTGTGAAGGATGCACCGTTGTCCTTTGGTATAGTTGTCTCCTTGTCCAGTTTATCACATGGCTTACCGTAGTGAACAGCTTTTTGGCAATATTGACATGTGGCCATCTGATTGTCATAGGTAACAAGTGATTTGCACGGGATTCTTGTATTCTGACCGAATGTCACATAAGAAGGTATAGGCCTTCTCAAGCGCATGCGTAACAAACGTACGCCATTTTGAATACCGGGTGAAAAATCCTTCCACTTTTCTTTCTCGATAGAGAGAATCTCTTCGTATTGGGACATAGTTTTGCGAATATAAGGATCGATGACGCTTGAGGGAAGATCATGCACACGCACTTCTATAGTACTATCTTCCATATATACTGGAATGTTGAACTTGATATTTTCATGCTCTACATAGTGCACATTATTATTGTCTTTAGCGAATTGAATTGAATCCAACTCTTTATAGAACTGGATATAAACAACATTATTGGTCTTATTGCATTGAAGTAAATGCACACGTTTAATGTCAAGATGCATTTGCTCCATAAGCAAGCCTTCAAGTTCTCGTATCGAAGGTCGAATTTTGCACTGTCTGACGTCAACAACAATTGTGTTCTTTCGTGTCGGCGGTAGCTTTTGTTTGTTTGGTTCACTCATTTCGCGGTCGTTCTATTGTTCACTACACAATACTGTACTTGGTTTCTTCCGTCCCGAACGTAAGCGGTTTTGTTTTATCGACTGACTTGGATGAGATGAGAAAGCGAACTGATCGATGCTTCTTGTTTCGGACTATGTTTTGGTTGTTTCTGCTTCTTATAGGTTCGAAGATTCAAACGTTCTTTAGCACGAAGAACATTTGACTTCGAAGTGCCCACTTTTTTGGTCATATCCCGAACTGAAACCTCCTTCTTTTGCTCGAACGCCTTAAGTATACGTTTATCCAACTGAGGGTTAGCAGGACCTTTTTTTCGACCCGTTTTCGGTTTATCCTCAGTTTGCATTTCTCACGGCTTTTTCACTTACTCCTTCCATTTTTGCTATCTTTCTCAGTGACAGTCCGCGTTCTGTGCACCATTTGTACACAATTTTTCGACGTTGTTCTGCTGAAAGTCCACGCAATTCGAAACAAACTAATGAAAACGAATAAACAACTGCACAAGTGGTTAGGGAAGAGTGTAAACAACAGGACGCAGCCATAAAAATTGACAGATTCTGAACCATTGCGAAATGGCAGCGGTTTTTGGTTGCGTCCATACTTTCTGGGACAGTCTTTAGTGTTACGGTACCTATAACCATTTCAGCTATATTGAAACCATTCGATGCTCGGACTCAAAGGACAATATGGAAATCGGTGAAATCACCTCGAATGTTTGCGTAACCATGATATAGTTATAATAGATTTATCACAATATTTCTTCTGGGATATTGGTTTTCACCCGAATCATCTGTAATAAAATGTCTTGGTTCGGCTAGTAAGATAACTATTGGTTAAATCAACCTACTTTCATCTCACGAAGCTCATCGAATAAAAAATTCTAGTGCTAATTTCAGTGATTTTTCAGAGCTATGGTTTTGCCTTACACATATAAAAAGGCTAAAGGCCCGGAATTACAAGGTAATATAGGGACATTTAAGAGAAAATGCGAACTGAATTTTCTCGGAAATTTCTCAACCGATTTTCACAAACTAAGATGCAAATGAAAGGTCTTGAAATTTTTTTAAAAGTCCCAGAGAAAATGAATCAGACCCAATTTCTGGTTCCAAAATTACAGCGCGATGATCGAAAAATTCTCAATTTTACGAGTATTTTTTGACAAGTGATGGCAAAATGAGATGCAAATTTTTATGAAATTTACGGTAAATTCGTCTATGTAATTGGCAGCTTTTTTTAGTTGGTGAATATATGAACCTATTTTGGGTACCCGAAAGCATCAATAATTCCGAAAGCAAGTGAAGAAATCATCGATAATAGTGTAACCAAATTCCAAAGACGGCACTCACATCGATTTCTCAGCAAAGGTTAAACCGATTTTCAAAAATCTTGATTCAAATTAAAGATCTCATTGTCTTAAAAGATACTGTTCAACTTTATCCAGATCCAACTTACGGTTCTGCAATTATATGGTGATGAGTGTCAAAACTTTCAAACCGTCACCATAATATAGTTATAGTAGACGATGCAAACCCGGTACGCATTGGTACGGGCTGGTACGGAAGAAGAAAAAACCAACGCATCGCGAACGAAGCACACAGCGTACTTTGTTTCATTTCGTAGAGCGTGTACGAGCGTGTACCGAATTCATCGGTTGCGATTACATTGATAATAATAACAAGAATAAAAATCCTGTCACAAAACATGTTCCATTGTGCTGCTTGTAAAGTATGACTACCCATTCAACCCATATAATTTTTCTTATACAACAGTAACAGGATCACAAATTTTCGTTTAGTTTCATTTTCTTTTAATTGACTCAATCTAAATAGTGCATAAGAGGTGAATCAGTCAGTTTTAAATCAAACTATAATTTTTTCGCTGAACTTTTTTTCTGTTGGTCGAAATGTCTATTCGTCATAAAATTTTCGACTTAGATAAGAACGTTTTTGGTTACGTATTTTTGTCGGGTTCGAAAAAAGTTTTCATTGGCCGATTTCATGCTGAAAACTTTTAAAAATACATTTATGCTGTAAAGTTTTACTCTGAGTGTAGTGATTGAAGTTCTTATACGATTGTCTCAAAGGAGAATGCTTGCATTTAAGAAAATCGTTGGTTTAAGTACGGATACTGGAAATTTATCTATTATTTTCATGGTCCCATACTGCATACGAGTTATACCATATTGCACCGGACAGATGGATCTGGATCAGCTTTAGTGTACTAGTTAGGTGTTGAAAACTTCTTAGTCTTTTTTAATGCGGCCACCACGACGATAGGGATACTTTTCGGAGCATACTTCAGTTTCCGATGGTCAAAGAGCCATTAGAAAACTTTTATGGTGGCATTGAAAGTTCCTATCGGTAGACGCAGGAAGCAGTAAAATATCAGAAAGCATAACAGGAAAACTTACCATTCTCAAGCGGGCACGTTTAATGGGAAAACTTGAGCACAATACAAAACATTCCAAGTCAGCGCGGCAACTGAGCGGCCGATCCAGTGCATCAATTCTTATCGTTTCTTATGCCATACTACTGTAGTGAATAATGCATATCTACCTCGACCAGACCGATTCTCGGTGCCGAAGCCGATATCGTTTGCTTCCTTTCTCCTTACAAAAAATACAAAAATAATAGTTTTTGTCGTTACATCCACAGTTCTGATAATAGAAGCCTGTGGTCGGAGGGCAGACAGAAAAAAAATTCTTTCAATATGTACTATCATCATCCCATAAAACTATCACGGACACAGTTGCAGGGTTTTCATTCACTTACAAATTCTCTTCTAATCTTGTTCATCCTTCGATTCATTTCGTGTAATGATCCATGATGCTAGTGTTCCGGGTCGCGGCGTTCCACTCTGTGATTTTCTTCGTTGCGTTGGGTCTTGTGTTGGCCGAAATGGGGCAGCCATCGAAAATGAAACAGTGCGAAGCATTGATCTGAATTATGTACGCCTATTTGGAATGGGTTTCCTTAGAATTACTTACGTAAGCGGTGCCACAACCTCAGACACCAGATCGCTCAAGGAAGGAGAGATCCATGAATTCAGCCATGTATTTCTGCTACCGTACGTGAGACAAGTCCAATCGAAAGCAAAGATGGCTATGTCTATGTGCAGATAAATTCAATAAATGTAGCGGAAGAATCGGATTCATATGGTTTTTCCAGCTATTTTGCTCACTGTCAACCAAATTGAAGCGATTAGATGTAGTTTTCCTACTGATTTCGTTCGCTTCGTAACGGTCGTCAGTGAAGGTGGTTGATTTGATTGTTTTTTTTAGCGAGTCGACAAGGATTTTTTTATTCCAAGTGTGTATGTGCGTGAAAATGGGTTGGATAACTTTTCTCATAATGAGTACAAAACAATCAAAGAAATGATCTTGGTGTTAACACTAGACACTGTTATAATTTGTGTTTTACAAATATGAAACTTTAAAATGCGTCCACTTCTATGCGTTAGGTCAACCATTTTCAATGAGTGCTAAATACTACTGTACTTAAGAAATACTTTTTTTTAATAGTTATAGTGGAAAAACGACTAATCGTACAAAAACTTTTATAGTAGTGATTTTCACAAAATAAGTAAACATTTTGTTAGGATAAATTTTTTTTAACACCATTGAATTCTACTATAAGTATATCACGTCACTATACACATTCAGTATGTAACAAAACTTTTAAAAAACCTGTTTTAATCCACCTAGTGGTGTAATGATACCTTTCTCATGTACATATAATATTGTGGTATTCTATTTGTACTTCTGGAACCGGATACCGGGAACCAGCATAGCCGGAATCGGTTTGTTTAGTTGCATAGTGACAATGACTATCGATTTGTGTAGTTTTGAGACCAGTTTAGAATTTTTTTTACGTTTTTTGTTTCGCCGGTTTAAGTGACGGTGTACAATATTGAACACACTTTACCCTGTAACTCCGGAACCGGAAGTCGGATCCGGATGAAATTCAGGAATTCCGTATTGGATCATGAGGCCTTTCATTTGAATTTAAGTTTGTGGAAATCGGTCAAACCATCGCTGAGAAAAGTGAGTGAGATCCATTTTGGTATATATGACCTCTATTTCCGGTACTTCCGGATCCGGGTACCGGGAACCAGGATAGCCGGAATCGATTTGTTTAGTTGCCTACTGATAATGACTATCGATTTGTGTAGTTTTGAGACCAGTTTAGAATTTTTTTACGTTTTTTGTTTCGCCGGTTTAAGTGACGGTGTACAATATTGAACACACTTTACCCTATAACGCCGGAACCGGAAGTCGGATCCGGATGAAATTCAGGAATTTCGTATGGGATCACGAGGCCTTTCATTTGAATCTAAGTTTGTGGAAATCGGTCAAACCATCGCTGAGAAAAGTGAGTGAGATCCATTTTGGTATATATGACCACTATTTCCGGTACTTCCGGAACCGGATACCGGGAACCAGGATAGCCGGAATAGGTTTTTTTAGTTGCCTACTGATAATGACTATCGATTTGTGTAGTTTTGAGTCCAGTTTAGAAATTTTTTTAAGTATTTTGTTTCGCCGGTTTAAGTGACGGTGTTCAATATTGAACACACTTTACCCTATAACTCCGGAACCGGAAGTCGAATCCGGATGAAATTCAGGAATTCCGTATGGGACCACGAGACATTTCATTTGAATCTAAGTTTGTGGAAATCGGTCAAACCATCGCTGAGAAAAGTGAGTGAGATCCATTTTGGTATATATGACCACTATTTCCGGTACTTCCGGAACCGGATACCGGGAGCCAGGATAGCCGGAATCGGTTTGTTTAGTTGCCTACTGATAATGACTATCGATTTGTGTAGTTTTGAGACCAGTTTAGGATTTTTTTTACGTTTTTTGTTTCGCCGGTTTAAGTGACGGTGTACAATATTGAACACACTTTACCCTGTAACTCCGGAACCGGAAGTCGGATCCGGATGAAATTCAGGAATTCCGTATGGGACCACGAAATATTTCATTTGAATCTAAGTTTGTGGAAATCGGTCGAACCATCGCTGAGAAAAGTGAGTGAGATCCATTTTGGTATATATGACCACTATTTCCGGTACTTCGGGTACCGGGAACCAGGATAGTCGGAATCGGTTTGTTTAGTTGCCTACTGATAATGACTATCGATTTGTGTAGTTTTGAGACCAGTTTAGAATTTTTTTACGTTTTTTGTTTCGCCGGTTTAAGTGACGGTGTACAATATTGAACACACTTTACCCTATAACTCCGGAACTGGAAGTCGGATCCGGATGAAATTCAGGAATTCCGTATGGGATCACGAGGCCTTTCATTTGAATCTAAGTTTGTGAAAATCGGTCGAACCATCGCTGAGAAAAGTGAGTGAGATCCATTTTGGTATATATGACCACTATTTCCGGTACTTCCGGATCCGGGTACCGGGAACCAGGATAGCCGGAATCGGTTTGTTTAGTTGCGTACTGATAATGACTATCGATTTGTGTTGTTTTGAGACCAGTTTAGAATTTTTTTTACGATTTTTGTTTCGCCGGTTTAAGTGACGGTGTACAATATTGAACACACTTTACCCTATAACTCCGGAACCGGAAGTCGCATCCGGATGAAATTCAGGAATTCCGTATGGGACCACGAGACCTTTCATTTGAATCTAAGTTTGTGGAAATCATTTAAACCATTGCTGAGAAAAGTGAGTGAGATCCATTTTGGTATATATGACCACTATTTCCGGTACTTCCGGATCCGGGTACTGGGAACCAGGATAGCCGGAATCGGTTTGTTTAGTTGCCTACTGATAATGACTATCGATTTGTGTAGTTTCGAGACCAGTTTAGAATATTTTTACGTTTTTTGTTTCGCCGGTTTAAGTGACGGTGTACAATATTGAACACACTTTACCCTATAACTCCGGAACCGGAAGTCGGATCCGGATGAAATTCAGGAATTCCGTATGGGACCACGAGACCTTTCATTTGAATCTAAGTTTGTGGAAATCGGTCAAACCATCGCTGAGAAAAGTGAGTGAGATCCATTTTGGTATATATGACCATTATTTCCGGTACTTCCGGAACCGGATACCGGAAACCAGGATAGCCGGAATCGGTTTGTTTAGTTGCCTACTGATAATGACTATCGATTTGTGTAGTTTTGAGACCAGTTTAGGATTTTTTTTACGTTTTTTGTTTCGCCGGTTTAAGTGACGGTGTACAATATTGAACACACTTTACCCTATAACTCCGGAACCGGAAGTCGGATCCGGATGAAATTCAGGAATTCCGTATGGGACCACGAGACCTTTCATCTAAGTTTGTCAAAATCGGTTCAGCCATCTTTGAGAAAACCTAGTGAGATTATTTGACACATACACACACACACACACACATACATACACACACACACAGACATTGCTCAGCTCGATGAACTGAGTCGAATGGTATATGACACTTGGCCCTCCGGGCCAATTTTCACTAGTCGGTTTTTCAAGTGATTGCATAACCTTTCTATATGAGAAAGGCAAAACATGTATAAAAGACGTCACATTACAGATCGTCCTAGTGCTAGTTGGGACGTTAAACAGAGCAACCACGATGATCCTCCGGTGAGACAGGGGGCATCGGCATAGACCCACGCGACGAAATAAGGACTACGATTGGAAACTTGGAGCATGGAACTAGGTTTTGCAGGCTGCGACAGGATATTGTACGTCGAACTAAATCCTCGCAACTTCGACGTCGTAGCGCTGCAGGAGCTTTGTGGGATGGGACAGAAGGTGTGGAAAAGCGGTCATCGAGCGGCTACCTTCTATCAAAGCTGTGGCACAACGAGCGAGCTGGAAACTGGCTTTATAGTGCAGGGCAAGATGCGTCAGCGAGTGACTGGGTGGCAGCCGATCAACGCTAGGATGTGTAAGTTGTGAATTAAAGGCCGTTTTTTCAATTACAGCATCATTAACGTGCACTGCCCACATGAAGAGAGACCCGATGACGAGAAAGAAGCGATCTACGTGCAGTTGGAACAAGCCTATGACGGCTGCCCCAGAGACGTAAAAATTGTCATCGGCGACATGAATGCCTAGGTAGGAAGGGAGGCAATGTACCGACCGGTAATAGGGCCGA
This sequence comes from Malaya genurostris, assembly GCF_030247185.1. Lineage (NCBI taxonomy): Eukaryota > Metazoa > Arthropoda > Insecta > Diptera > Culicidae > Malaya > Malaya genurostris. The sequence goes on along the minus strand of NC_080570.1, from coordinate 76,123,157 downwards.
ACAGCCTGCATGCAGCATCGAATAACAACGGCCAACGATGCGTCAACTTTGCGGCCTCCCGAGGAATGGTAGTCAGAAGCACCTTCTTTCCCCGCAAGGATATCCACAAAGCTACCTGGAGATAACTTGACCTACAGACCGAAAACCAAATCGACCACGTTTTGATCGACGGAAAATTTTTCTCGGACATCAACAATGTTCGCACCTACCGCAGTGCGAATATAGATTCGGACCACTGACTGCTTGGTTGCTGTATGCATGCGCTCGAAACTTTTGACGGTGGCTACCCAACGTCGAAACCGAACGTCGCGGTTTAACATCGCGCGGCTCCGGGATGCTGGAGTAGCCCAAGATTTTGTGCAGCAGTTGGCAGTGGCACTACCAATGGAAGAGCAGCTTAGTGCAACTACTCTTGAAGAAGGGTGGAGAGACATTCGTTCTGCCATAGGTAGCACTACATCAGCAACGCTAGGTACGGCGGCTCCGAACGTAAGGAACGACTGGCTCGACGACGAATGTGAACAGTTAGTGGCCGATAAGAATACAGCTTGGGCGAGCAGACGCGGATCAGGCTAAACTCGGTATCCCGTAGAAAAAAGCGCCAACAGGAAGACCGAGATCGCGAAGCGATGGAACCGTTGTTCCGTGCTAATGACACAAGGAAGTTCTACGAGAAGGTGAATCGTTCGCGCAGAGGCCATGTGCCACAGGCCGATATGTGCAAGGATCTTCTCACGAACGACTGTGAGGTGATCGAGAGGTGGCGGCAGTATTTCGACGAGCACCTCAATGGCTATGCGGCGGAATACGAAAGTGGCGGCGCGGTAACGAACTTGGGAACGCGTGCGGAGGACGATAGACTGCCGGTCCCAGACCTCCAAGAAGTCGAGGAGGTCGCAAGTCGGTTGAAAAATAATAAGTCCGCTGGCGTTGACCAACTACCAAGCGAGCTACTAAAACACGGTGGTAATGCACTAGTGAAAGCACTGAACTGGGTCGTTACCAAGATCTGGGAGGACGAGATGTTACCGGAGAAATGGGTGGAAGGAATCGTGTGTCCCATCCACAAAAAGGGCGATAAGCTAGATTACTGCAATTACCGCGCAATAACTCTGCTGAATGCCGCCTACAAGGTACTCTCCCAAATCTTATGCCGTCGACTTTCACCGATTGCAAACGAATTCGTGGGACAATATCAGGCAGGATTTATGGGGGAACGCGCTACCACGGACCAAGTGTTCGCCAGCCGCCAGGTGTTGCAAAAGTGCCGCGAATAAAATGTGCCCACACATCACTTATTCATCGATTTTAAATCAACCTTCGACACAATCGATCGAGAACAGCTATGGAAAATCATGCACGACTACGGATTCCCGGACAAACTGATACGATTGGTCAAGGCTGCGATGGATCGAGTGATGTGCGTTGTTCGAGTATCGGGGATAAACTCGAGTCCCTTCGAAACTCGCAGAGGGCTACGGCAAGGTGATGGCCTTTCGTGTCTGCTATTCAACATTGCTTTGGAAGGTGTGATAAGAAGAGCGAGGATAGACACAAGTGGCCCGATTTTCAGAAAGTCCGTCCAGCTACTTGGTTTCGCTGATGATATTGATGTTATAGCACGCAACTTTGAGAAGATTGAACATACGTACATCGGACTAAAAGCTGAAGCCAAGCGGATCGAGCTTGACATAAATGTGTCAAAGACAAAGTACATGAAAGGCAGGGGCTCTAGAGAAGATAACGTCAGCCACCCATTACGAGTTCTGATTGGTGGTGATGAAATCGAAATGGTCGACGAGTTCGTATACTTGGGCTCACTGGTGACTGCCGATATATTGTCAGGAAATCGTGATTACTTTGGACTGCGCAGGACGCTTCGATCGAGCAAAATTCGCCGTCGTACGAAGTTAACTATCTACAAAACGCTGATTAGACCGGTTATCCTCTACGGGCACGAGTCCTGGACAATGCTTGCGGAGGATCAACGCGCACTAGGTGTTTTTGAACGGAAGGTGTTGCGAACCATCTTCGGCGGTGTTCGGATGGAAGACGGTACGTGGAGAAGGCGAATGAACCATGAACTGCACCAGTTGCTGGGAGGACCAACCCTCGTCCAAACGGCCAAGGTTGGGCGGTTACGGTAGGCCGGAAATGTTGTTAGAATGTCGGAGAACAACCCTGTTAAAATGATTCTCGATAATGATCCGACCGGTATAAGAAGAAAGGGCGCGCAGTGGGCAAGATGGATCGATCAAATTGAGGACGACCTACGGACCCTTCGCAGCTACCGAGGCGGTGAACAGCCATGAACCGAGTTGAATGGAGACGCCTCCTTTATACAGCAGAGACCCACGTGGTCTACGACTGAAAGAATAAGAGTAAGAGTACATCACAGATACGTATTTCGAATGCCGCTTACATTCTTCTCCAGTGTATCAGATTTCTAAATAAATTGAAGGAATGCTGCAATGTTGTTTTTTTATATAAAACAGAGGTAGATAGATTCTTAACAACAGGTAGAAATACCTTGAAAATTTCTTAGGGTAGAAAAAGTTAAGTGTTTTCTATGTTTGTTTGTCCCCTGTGTGTAGGTACTAACTTAAAAAGCCAGGAAGACATATTTCCTTGGTCTCTGTTTAGTAAGGAAGTGGAATCATGTTTGAAAATTTCTAAACTTTCAGCTGTATCTAATTTCCATGGGTTAGAAATTTGTCTTAAGATTTGTATGTCATTAGTAGTGAACTCGGGGTTATCGGAAAAGGCATGTTCTGCTACTTTTGACTCGAAATGGTGGGATAATCATCTTTCCAAATCCTTAGATGCTTTTCCTAGTTCTACTATGTGTTCCTTGAAACGGGTACCTAATGTTTTCTTTGTTTGTCCAATTTATAATTTATCACAATGAGAAAATGAAATTTTATGTACCCCAGATTTTTTCAATTTATCAGTATGATCTTTTGTAGATCCTAGCAAAGTTTTCAATTAGTAGTGATAAACTGTGAGTACTACTGAATACTAAATCCAAGCCAAAGGGTTTTAATTTTGATTTAAATGGATATGACATGTTTGTGTTGAAGTCCACCGATATTCTTTTCAAATTTTCTGATAGGGGGAACAAAGTTGTGAGTGATAGTTGTTTCAACAATCTCACTTTTTTATCCAGAATTGTTTGCTTTCAAATTTTGAAAATGAAATTTTTCTCTTTTATTATCGCATCATCGCTGAGAGGTAAGGTAAGCATTCTATGAAACATATGATGAAATGCTGCCATTTTGTGTTGGTGAGAATGATTGGAAGTGTTTGGTATGACGCGGTCTGTATTGGTTGGCTTCCTATATATTTCGAAAGTTAAAGATTTTGCCTCACTGACAATGAGATTATCTAAAAAAGGTAAGCTGTCGTGCTCCTTTATCTCATAGGCCAATTTAATATTTTTATGTAAATGATTAATTATTTCTAAGAAATTTGATAAATCATTTCGTTTTATGATTAAAAATATATCATCAACGTTATTCGCATAAAAACGGGGGCCCCTGGTAATTGTTTATAAAATTTCCCTCTAAATTTGAAGTAATTTACATCCATGCAAATTCGAGTTAGGTTAAGATTTCGTCATCTTCGATTTCACCTGAGTTCAGAAATTGAGTAGCGAAGTCTTGCGTATTAAGAATAGACTTACTAAAAAAACTTTTTCGGCATATTTTTGAATTCTTCCACTAGCCATTTATAGATTTTTTGGGTAGGGACTCCTATTGAAGAAATAATTTCCCTTATTTAATTCCCAGGTTTATGGACTTTGTTTTATCTACTCTTTTAATAATTTCTGGAAGGGGGTCGGATCGCTGTTTCCTATAAGGCCCGTCATTAATTTTTTAATATTTTTATACATGTTTTTTTAAAGTGTTGCTGTGATACATACTGAATGTGTATAGTGACGTGATATACTTATAGTGGAATTCAATGGTGTTAAAAAAGTTTGATCCTATCATACATATTCTACTAAACACTCAGACCCTGTTAATTAGAAACTTTTTGAGTAAAAATACTGAATAAAATCCTTATTGAATTCTATACTTAAAAAATTTAATTTAATAATTTACGAAAAAATACCGTTTTTGATTTTGTTAAAATTTTGTCCCAAAAACGGATCAGAAGAAAATAATTAATGTAAACCTTATTATGCCCTTGTCTTCGACTAGTAAACGTTCTTCAAGTGGTATTCGTGAGGTTGAATAAAGAGGCAAAATAGCTAAACAGAATACTTAAATTGTCTTCCACATGAGGTATTTCCAATACCAAAACAATAGCAAAGCAACATTGTAATGTAGAATACGGTAACTAAACTTAAAATGTTCTTAAATTATGTTTGTGGGAACATGATTGATTGCTTCGAAAATTATATTGAATAACTGTTCTACTAAGTTTTTACATACTATTATCCAAAATGTCCAAATATTCCACTAAATTCATTATAAAATATCGTAACTTCTCTAGAAGTAATTGAAGTTTTATTGCAATTTTTGAAATACATTGGTCTTATATCTACATAAGTTATATTATCTTTAAATTGCGAAATAATAGCACGACAAGCTATTACACCAAATTGAAGCATTACTTTGCAGTTAAATAATAATAATGAAAAGAAGCATAAATAATCAATGATCGGGAAACGAACTACCATAATCATATAGTATATACTGATATCATGATATTAGTTTGCTATCACTTTATATTTAGGATACCCTATATCTAGTTTTCCGATATTAGCAAAATGTATCAGTGCTGGATAGGAAAAAAATTTTTTTGTTTCAGTATTTTCGTTCGACAATTTAAATAATTTTGTAAATATCACTAGCAGAACAGTTTTGTTTTTTTTGTAGGATTTGTCATTTTCCAATTACATTTTCTTGCAAAAAATCGGTTAAAAAGACGTCTTAACACTCATGGGGAAATATATTTCCCTTCTATAAAAATCGTTATCGATACTTCAGTTATTAATATATCGATGTGTTTTGTCGTGAATACGACTTACTTTACTATGGGGCGCCTTTTCAAAATTTACTCTCTGAGAGAGTGATAAGTTTTTGATCGTGAATATCTCATGTTATATCTAATGAATCAACATAATTTTTGCTACACGCCATCGGAAATATGATCACAATTTTTTAATAAAATTTTCAGTTCTGTGACATATTCTCAAATAGTTCATAATTAAACTTTTCTGAAATGTTTGGTATAAACGAGTATCAAAGAAGATAATTCATAAGGCGCGTTTGCCTTTCTCGTATTTTGAATGCTCATAGCTCAGTGATCTGTAGAAGGATTTATATAATCTAACTACCAATAGAATCGAAAATTTTCAACTTGAACGTGTATTGCAACAACATTGAAGTTTTTCAATAGTACACTATTGAAAAACCTGTTTGATTTAACCCAGGAAAGCACCAGCCAATCAGAACGCGGGATGTCTGAATCTATACAAGAGCATTCATATAAAAGTTGAGTGGTTCATTTTTCCTACCATTTGCTGAGCAACTGTTCCCGAAACTAGGGATGTCGGAAATTTCGAATTACTCGATTATTCAATAATCGAGTATAATTTTGAAACTAATCGATTGTAATTTATTCGATTATCTAGGTTATTAATCGATTACTCGATTATTCATTCGATTATTACTATGGGAATTTTTTAACTATTCGATTAGCTCAACAATCGAATATTAGTTCTATGATAATCGATTAAATATTACTCGATTATCTGGGTTATTAATCGATTACTCGATTAATCGATCGATATTACGACATCCCTACCCGAAACAAGACACACGAGAGCAACATCGAGGATCTGTCGTCTCACTGTTTCCCGATCTGAATGCACGAGACTCCGTCAGCACAATGACAAAATCGAAAATCGGTAGAAAGGAAGCCAAAAAGTCCAGCAAGGCCCATTGCTGAAACAAGACACACACGAGAACCATATCAGATTTCAATATTTCCTACCAAAAAATTCATCAAGATGGAAGGTAAATTAATTTGCACCGTCACTAACACATTCAATTACGAACCGCAATGCGAAAGCGAATGAAAGAGATGAACAAATTGTTAGAACAAATGTTTCCACTTGATTTGCGCATTCTACTTTCCAGGCGTATCAGAACTGGCTAAACTTAAAGCAATCCTAAATATTTCTTTATCACAGTGATGTGGTCGTCCTGAAAAGGACGGGGTTTTCAACTCCTCATCGTTACGGATCGTTTTCTTGTTGTCACGGGCAGCATTACCGGCCAATTCCAACACTTCGGCAGCCAAGTACTCCATCACTGCCGCCAGATAGACCGATGCACCGGCACCGACACGCTCTGCGTAGTTTCCCTTCCGTAGCAGACGATGGATTTTGCCAACTGGGAACTGCAGACCAGCACGGTTCGAGCGGGACATTGCCTTGCCCTTAACTCTTCCTCCTGTGTGCGTGTTTCTGCGTAAAAATTCCACAAGATGCTGTTAACAGCTCGACAGCCAACTCAGTATTACTGGTTGCCGCTCTACTAACTCTCTCTTTTATATCGTCTCACTGTTTCCCGTTCTGTGATATTTTAACAAAGGGGACGTCCGCACACCGCTACCAGTAGCAGGTATAAAATGAAATGTGATGTGAGAAATAGCGTCATTTAAGTTAAAGCAGCTACTCTGAACGTACGAGACACCGTCAGCTAGATGGCACCGAAAACCGAAAAAAAGGGAGATTTGTACCGTCACTAACACAATCAATTACGAACGGCAATGTGAAAGCGAATGTGATGATGTTGAACACATCTTTCTACTAGTATGGAGTCGTGTGAAAATATGCCATGCGATACAGGGTTGCCATATATACAGGTTAATCTGTATTATTATTATTATTATTATTATTATTATTATTATTATTATTATTATTATTATTATTATTATTATTATTATTATTATTATTATCATTATTATTACCATCATTATTATTATTAAAATGACTTGCATACTGAAGATCGTCGATACATTTCAGACCAGGCTATTGCAATTGTTTCGTACTGATATTTCGAGAAGAATCAGATATCTTCGAACTTCATAGCTTCAATAAAAATAAACTACAAATTTGTCGTACCTAGCCTCCTATATTGGCAAATTAAAAAGGAATTGTTTCAAGTTTGGAATATATAGCTGTAGAATAGTAGCTGTTTAATGTAACTAATCTGTACTAATGTAGGTGCATCGCTTCAAACGCAATTAGTGAAAAAGGGGAAAGCTTAACAATTCATACAATCAATTAACTAACTATTCGAAAAGTGATGGAAGCGTGCCAGTTTTTTCGTATTCACAACATCCAGTTATGTCTGACATTACCCACCCGCCTTTTTTTTAACTGAATTTTAAAAAATTTATTTCCAACGATACAAATTTAAGAACATGTAAAATTGTGAGATTTGAAAATTACATGGCTTCAAAACGGAAGGAACAAAAATCAAAAGATCGACATCAACAATGCGACTTGAACCGAAAAGCACACCAGTTAGTCGACTGAGCCACATAAGCACATATCTGCTTGGCTGGTAAATCGTGCATATAAATTCATACAGTCTCACTTGGTAGCCGAGTGCAAATTACACTCGGAGCCAGAAAATTTTTGTACGAATGGAATAATGTGGCATTTGAAAAGTTCAGTAGCTATGAATTGTATCGTTTGAAGAATTATGTCACCTGTAAAATTTGTAAGTTTTCTCTGTGGATCATTACTGTTGTTTTGGAAATTTAATGCAGGCCGTTTTCAATATGTGTGTGAGAATTTTACGCTAAACACTTCAGAAAAATATGAAAAAGGTAAAAACTAGTATACGTTCGTGTCTTCATTGGGGTAACATCACATTAAAACATATTTATTTCCGGCATCACACGTCAAACAAAGGCGAAATGAAATATTCTGTGGCCCTGTTAACTCAACCAACCACTATCAATCTGATTTATGTAAAACTCAGCGGATTGCTTAATTACTGTTCCGCGTAATTGTAACACATGAAATGACGTTGTAAGCGTAATTCATTTATTGCGGTAGCGGCTTGCTTTAGGTTTTGGGAGAAATAGCTCCCAATACCTCCAGGTATCAAAATGGCAATAAGTGAATCCGATCACGTTGACAAGTGTAGGTGGGTTGACTGATTTGCAGCTACGCTAACTAAATTTATGGATGAATGATTCGATACCGATAATCTAATCACTGCCTGCAGAAACATACAAACGTACGAAACTAGATACAGTCGGCCAGACTGCTTGGAATGTCTATTTTGGGGCTATCAATTTACGATGTGTGAGTTTGTGCACATATGCACAATTTGAATTTGTTCAGATTGACCAGTGCATATAAACCAGTCCATGCAATAAAGACTGTACTCGAAAAAAATGCTACACACTTTTTTCGGGTATATCTTTATATTGGATAAGTAATTTCTTCATAATCTGGTTATCTTTATTGGATTTCAAAGTAATCTGGATTGCTTTCGTTATAATCTGATTATCGTTATAATCTGGTTATAATCAGCTCAATCCCCCAGGTGGATCGTAAAACGGTTGGGAATCGATAATTTGACCATATCTTAAATGGTAAAATCATACAAGGGGACGAAGACGACTACGTCTTTGAGGTAATGTAGGGGTCTAACCGAAATGCATCGTGACGTGCTTGCGTTGGTAACGAACACTTGTCAACGGTATGACGACATACATGTAAAATGAACAAACACTTTTATTCAAAACCAACTAGTTCGAACAGTGTGGCGAAAGCAAGCCCGTGGTTTTAGTTTTACTTGGCATACTGAAGCAAAATCACTACCGCAAATGAGTTACGTTTGTCTCACCTGTTTCTACCACATTGAACAGAAGCACCTGCTGTCCTTCCTGCGGTCCCACGAAGGTGACACTCTGTGTCAGATTTTTTTTTGTTTCGATTATAGAGGGTTCAACCTTACGGTCTTAAGGCCTCTTCTGGACAAAAATACTTTCTTCTGACCTTATGTGCGGGGGTTGGGAATCGAACCCAGGCGGGTTGCGTGAATAGCATCGACTTACCCATCACACTGTACCCGTCCCTTGGTTTTGGTCAGATTATTTTAGAAGAGGGTTTCAGTATTGGAGAGCAACATCAAATCCCTCGACTGACTTTCAAAGTTACTGCATCAAATTGTAAACTATTTTTCTTTTTTGACACTTTATTACGACAATTTCGAACTTTTTGGAAAATTGCATCGAAAAATAGTTTTAAAGCGTTTCGCTTCTTACGTGATATTCATTTTGATAAACAACTGCTTTCTTCGAAGTTGTAAGGTTGTGTAAAGAATACCCTTATTTAATGCAATTGTTTAAATGCATTTAAAGCAGTCATGAACTCCGTTTTTTTAAACTTTCGACCACTGCTAGAGCAAGAGTTCAACAGAAAACGATAAATTTATGAATGAAACAGCGGAAATACAATTCTCAGTTTGCGGTTTGGAAAAATATGCATTTGTTTTCGTACAAAGTTGCAATGAAGTGACCAACCCAAAATCCCATATTTCCGGCATCACGTGAAAACCAGACTATGAAGGCACATGATGATTTGACATTTTTCTTACAAAGTTATTCAACATTTAAACGTTTATATACATTAACTTCAACTATTTATAGGAAGCAGGGCCACATACCGAAATTCATATACAAGTTCTTTTTGAAAATCCTAAATCAAATAACATATTGTTACGAAGTGCGTAACGTGGCCCTTTTAAAATGTATGAATAAGATAACTAAATACAGGGTGCTTTTCTAATCATTTTTTTACGAAAAATGTACAAAAGTAAAATCTCATTCTCATAGTTGTGTAGAACCTATCCTATTTTATAAAATTTACAAATTTGGCCTTAATCTTAAAGTCATTTTTGGTTTTATCCTCAAAATCATTCACCTCTTCAGGCCAGAAGAATTTTCTGACCCTAGGTGCAGGGTTGGAAATCAAACCCAGATGGGCTGCGTGAAAGGTATCGACGAACCTGTCACGCTATTTCCGTCCCCTGTGCGGCAAACTCAACAACAAACCGCATATAACGACTGATAACAAAAACGGTTAAATATATAAAGAAAGAAGAATTCCTCCAGAAGCGCCTATTGGCTTTCCTCTGGTCCAACGAAGGTGACAATCTGTTTCGGTCGGAAATTGCAATGTCCCTTTACACGAAACCGGTGATGGAGAGGTACGAAGCCTACGGTGTTGTTTGTTTTTACCGAAGGAGACAAATTCGCTAAACTCGCCAGAAAAATCCTGAGCAATTATGAAGAGAAAGTTTCGGAATACAAGGTTTTCAAAAATTACAAAAATTTGAAGAAAGAATGTATAAAAATGTATAAGAAAGATGGTGCAAATGTTGCACAAAATTTTATGGGTAGTGTAAAGTCCAAAGTGTGAACATTTACCCTAGGAGAAAAGGTTGAATAAACGAGCTTTGCATAACATAACCGCTATTATTTCCTGAGAGTTTCAGAAATATTCGACTTGAAATAAATGTTTGGGAATCATTTTTATCTGTTGCATTTTTGTAGTACACTCCTCAGCTATAATAGTCGTACTTTGTTGTACATTGTACTTTGACTAAATGTTTCAATAGTTATAGACCTGAATGAAAATAGCTGCAAAATGACGGATGAATTCAGATAAGATGAAATTTTATATTTGTATAATCGTATCACTGTTTAGAACGTATTTTTCCTAACATAGGCCCTAATAGTATGTTCACATTAGCGCTGATATCAAGTGATATCATGTGCGATATCACTTGATATGCCATACAATTTGATGTCAACGCGTATTATCATTTTGGCATGATATCCGGGATATCATGTACGATATCATGTCGAGTTGTCAAAAATCGCAACTAGCATTGTCAAACGATATCATTTCGATCATATGTGAACACGGTATATCAAGTGATATCAGCGCTAATGTGAACATGGTATAAAGTTCCAAAAGGGTTTTCTTTACATAGGCCCTAAAGTTCCCTAGAGTTCCAATGGGATCCGTGATAAAGAAAAGTTGGGAATCACATCTATAGAACATTTCCTCGTACACTTGCGCTGCCTCGAAGTAATATGCTAAATGAATTCTGCATTGTGGGACGTACTAATTATATGGGACCTGATTTGAGAAAAAGAAAAAATTTGACTTCTGAGAATCCAACAAAAAAAAATCAAGTCTTGATATTTCCTCCGTTTTTATATGCTTTGAAGCAAAATGTTTTAAATTATTGACAAAATATTCATGTTAGCATCATTCATTATGCAACTCTATTTTGAACGTAATTTTGTGTAAACATAGATGAAAAGTCTCAATTTTGAAAGATGGAACCATCCCACTCAAACAACGCTATGCGCATCTGCCACGAACCATTGGAAAATTGGGCACATCATCAAAAATATTGATTTAAATTACCGATTGGCAAACTTTCCAGCAGGTGTCAGTTTCAGTTGATCATTTGCGTAAAGGATTTCTATGAACTGTTTTCGAGCTGAGTTTGTCTTTCCGAAGTATTATTAGTGGTCATTCCGGGCCTCCATATCTGGAAAATAAATGGAGACGCATGGTCGATTATTAATCAAATATTTATGAGAAACAAATTTTGGTAGTAATTTCTTGATCCTTTTTGTTTTAAATATCATGTCCTCATTCAAAATAATGATTGATAAATATTCGGTGGTAATATCATCAAATAAACTTCTCTCTGAATACAACGAACATCAGACGAACTTTCAAGCGATACTTGGTGAAACAGAGAATGCTAGAAAAGACGAACATAAGTCACTGAAAATTACAATTTATTGTAACAAATACCCACAAACTGGCGGACAAGTTTGGATTTATCCATTTCCCCATCGTATTCTTCTTGCCGTAAGTTTAGTATATCGACGTTTTGTATTTACCCATCTCGCTATGCGACAGTAGGACAACGAAATATTTATTTTATTCAGATCAAGATTTCTTCAGCCCTTCGGGTGGTTTTCGTTTTTATTTTCGTTCCGCCCGTTTAGCCTCTTTCCCGCCTTTGTTATCTTTGATTCCCCTCCGGGCAACAACTCGTTGGTTTCCATTCGACGTTTTGCCGTTTTATTTGGCGTCTTTATGAATGCACTTGACATCTTCTTATTTCCCCGTCTTTTGTCGTTTCCCCAAAGGAGTTTGAAGCGTGAGTGAGAGAGTGGAAAAAGGCACGAAAACGATGCCTTCGTGGTTGTGGTTCTTTATATATGCTGCCTGAGCCCATTAGAAATTCCTTTCAACAGCCGCTTCCTTGCTAATGCTTTTGAATAAACATAAATCTAATAACAATATTTATGACCTTATGGATATCGCGTTCTTTTCGTTATCTCTGTATTCATCGTAGCAATCCAGTTGAAAAAATTGGAATTTATTTTTCCTTCTATTTCTTTGTTTCAGTGTCTATCATCCTCGAACTAATACACCATCGGCAACTTTAAAAAAAAAATCTGTACACCTTGAATTCGATAAGTTTGATTTTGATTGCGCACTTGTCATCCCGAAGCAAAAACAAAAGAAAAGCTCAGAACAGAACAAACCACTTGCCATTATAACCACTATATCTGATTCCTGGTGTTGATAAATGTGCAGGATGTATCGTCGTCCCGCTCGGAATTATCGCATCGAAAACCGCCATAAGCAGCCATCAAAACGGGGATAAGGATTCATAAAAGTGTCGTTAGACAAGTCAAAACCGGATAACCATCGGATAACAGTGAAAGCAATGCCGCATACAAAACGTAGACCATCTGAGGTGATTTTGAATTGCTTTATCTACGTTTTCGTACCGTTCTGCTGAAAACCTGCATCCTAGCGCTGTAGCCACGGTAGGACACTACAGTTGGGACTGGTGGAATGATTGTCACCGCTTTCATGGCGGTTCACCTGCACTTCTGTGAAGTTGATAGAGTGTGTTCATAGAGAAGTTGAGCCAGGAAAATCTTTTCCGTCACAAAAAAAAAAACAATTGCATTCGAATCGACGCGGCGCCAACGGTCGAAAGAAAATAAACTCAAAAGCCACTCTCGCATCCAGTTTGGCCAAAACGGAAAATACATAAAACTAATAATCACTGCAAATGGTTACAGGAGTGACAGAGGAGCAGCAGAGTCCTAGGAACGGTGATCAAATGGAGATGAAATAATGAGTGGTGAGGGTGGTGAAAAGAAATCATATTCAATCTGGTACAGCCATAGCAGGGGGAGGCAAAAAACTACCGCCCGAAAGTTCACTGCTGGTAGCGCGTTGAGTGTGATCTAAGTGGCGGTTGACCCGGTTGCCATTCGGAATAGTGGAACTCCAAGTGCTAGCGTGGAATAATGACTATTTTTTGAAAGTATACAGTGATAGAGAGAGGAAGGAGTGAGGCGTGGAAAAAAAATTTGAAAGTAGCTCTTAAAAATTAATTTAGCGCAAGCTGGCTTTTAGTGAAGTGGTGCAATTATTCTGAATAAAATATGTGGAAACACGGATGCCACGAGCATACGATGCTGAGTGTGGCTATGCTAGTGACGACGGTGATGCTTCTGGGCAGTACTTCGCGGGCTCAAATAGACTGGGCAGAGGACGATGATGATCCAGGTAAGCTACTTGTGTTGTTAATATAAACAGACAGTGCGCTCTATAATTTCTATAGTTGTACTTTTATAATAAAAACGAAAAATAGATACGGACTAGCACAGTCTCGTCCAGCCACTAACGGTAATTGCTTGAATGCCTTGGTAACCATAATCATGATTGTAATGAATTGTCGAGAGTTATCGTCACTGCTATTATTTTGTTATATGTATTCCTGTAGTGTCGAATTACACAGACCGTCATATGATGCCCAATAGTTTGATTTACAAACCTAGTAACTTTCAATAAAACCCATATCTCTGAAGCAATGAAGATTTTAGTAAACGATGTTAGAAAATAACAACCGCAATAAACAATACAAAAAACAATCAAGAACAATTTTAAGGTTGAATAACTTGCATCTGTACTATTGATATGATGAACATGAAAGTATAGATATCGTTAATTTTTACTGCTATTCTTTATTCAATCACGTACCCAGAGTGGGGACCTGAGGGGCCCTGGCCCCTTCCGAAATCAGAAACAGGAACGAAAAAAAAAGTTTGAGAAATATCCCGCATACGCATGGCTGCCAGATGGCTGACTAAACGCTGCCAGCTGGAAAAATATGGCTGGCAGACATTCTGGTGACCGGCTGCCTCACCGCTGCCAGGAATACAACTCAAACGATACAACCGTATCTACCAGGATTTTTCCACATTGAAATCTTTGACATTTTCAGCGAAGGTGAGAAGATAAAAACGCTCGGCTAACTTGGATACAGGCGACTTTGTTTTGTCAAATTGGATTTGACAACCGTAACTGAATCAATTTTGGTAGCCTTCTGGTGGCCATGGCTGCCCAGGTAGCCAAAACGCTATGCGGGATGATGGGGCTGTTGATCCTGTAGATTACACCGTGAGATAGTGGTTTCTAGAGTTACGTGATGGTCAAAACTCCATTGCCGATAAAGCACGCAGCGGCTGGCCTTAGGAAGCAGAACAGGTGTGAAAAGTATCGACTTACCCATCACGCTATACCCGTGCCCAATATAGAAAAATGTACCATATGACGAAGCGTTTCACTCGATATTATTGTGTTACAAATCATATCGTTATTTTGTTCAAATTATGAATGTTAAAAACCGTTACAAGGGTGAGATTTTTGCGGTAAACGGTTACAATGCGTTACTTTTAAGGAAGTTATAGGTGTTACGAAGTGCTATATGCGTCGCACTTTTGTAAGTTATAGGTGTTACGAAGAATTACATGCATTACTTTTTTGTAAGTTATACGTTACGTAACATGCGTTGCTTTTTGTAAGTTATAGATGTTACGAAGCGTTACATGCGTTACTTTTTTGTAAGTTACAGGTATTACGAAGCGTTACAAAAGTTACTGTTTTGTAAGTAAAAACCGTTACGAAACGTTACATGCGTTCCGTTTTGCCTTTCTCATATAGAAAGGTTATGCAATCACTTGAAAAACAGCGATGGTTTGACCGATTTCCACAAACTTAGATTCAAATGAAAGGTCTTCCGGTCTCATACGGAATTCCTGAATTTCATCCGGATCCGACTTCCGGTTCCGGAATTATTGGGTGCGTACTAGAAGAGTTTGTGTGTCATGTTAGTTGGTGGCCGTACGAACCGACTTCGATTATACCGATTCTCGGGTAGTGAACCCATTTCGTTCTCTTAAGGATGGCTTACGCAATCAAAGCACTGTTTTATTCTGTATGTTATGCATAAACAATCACTTGGTTTCTTTCAAAAATCGAAGAAAAAATTTGAATAGAATACCACAATATTATATGTACATGAGAAAGGCATCATTACACCACTAGGTGGATTAAAACAGGTTTTTGTTGATCATTGGCGTTACGAAGCATGACATGCGTTACTTTTCATGAGTTGTAGACGTTACGAAGCGTTACTCGTTTGTAAGTTATAAGCGTTACGAAGCGTTACTTTTTAGTAAGTTTTAGGCGTTACGAAGCGTTACCTTTTGTAAGTTACAGGCATTATGAAGCGTTATTTTTTGCAATTTACAGGTGTTACAAAGCGTGACATGTGTTACTCTGTATAAGTTTTTGAAATGGATGATGAAACTGGTAAGTAGTAATAAGAATACATAAAATTATACTGGACGACCGGAAAGAGAGTGTGCGCGATCATGCCTTAGTTAAGAGGCGGGTAGGGTCTAACATTTTTGAAAAATCATTTATTATTTTCTTTATATCTTCTTGTAGTAAAACATTTGAAAAATTTTCTGTGAAATTTTCAAGATTGTTGGAACGAAACTTACACATTTATCTATGGCTATTTCATTCTACGAAGAAGCAAGAGCTCGGCGCATAGGCCCAAGATTTCTACTTCGACTGACTTCAAAACTTGACAAAACATTCTTGAAATGTTTCGTTATAATAAATAATAACAGAAAAACCTGTTTTAATCCACCTAGTGGTTTAATGATGCCTTTCCCTTATCAATCATACTATCACATATAATACTGTGGTATTCTTCAAACTTATTTTTCTTCGATTCTTAAAAGAATAACCGAAATAGATTTGTTTGCCCGTCTACTGATAAAAACTATCAATTGAAAAAGATTTGAGGTCGATTTAGAAAACTTTTGACGGTTTTTCGCTCTTTTCAGTGATGCTATAAAATTTTTAACACACTTTACCCTATATTTCCGGATCCGGAATTCGGATCCTGATAAAATTCAGGAATTACGTATGGGATCACAGGACCTTTCATTTGAATCTAAGTTTGTGAAAATCGGTCCAGCCATCTCCGAGAAAAGTTAGTGCAAAAAAACGTTACAAACACACATACGCACACACACACACACACACACACACACACACACACACAGACATTTTGCGTACTCGACGAACTGAGATGGCTTAACCGATTTTCACAAACTTGGGTTCAAATAAAAGTTTTGTAGTTTCATACAAAATTCCTGAATATTGTTTGGATCCGACTTCCGGTTCCGAAATTATGGGGCAAAATGTGCAAAAAAATGAAAATATGTTTTCTAGCTTTTCTCATCTTAGGTTCAATTGAAAGGTCTTATGGTCCCATACGTAATACCTGAATTTCATCTGGATCCGACTTCCGGATCCGGAAATATAAGGTAAAGTGTGTTAAAAATTGTATATCATCACTGAAAAGGTGGAAAAACCGTAAAAAGTTTTCTAAATCAACCTCAAACCTTCTCCAATTAATAGTTTTTATCAGTAGACGGTCGAACAAACCGATTTCGGAATCGAAGAAAATTATTTTGAAGAATACCAGAGTATTATATATGATGGTATGATTAATATGAGAAAAGCATCATTACACCAGTAGGTGGATTAAAAAAGTTTTTTGAAAATGTTAGACCCTACGGGCTAATTAATTGTTTCCATTGATTTTATGGACAAAAATCTTTAAACACGTTTTCCTCGAAAGCAGGTTTTGAAAGTCCGTGTCCATCGTCATTCAAAAACTACTGCATTTTTTCAAGTTTTTGCACACACTTTCTACATATAAAAACCCAACGTTTACCTTTTCGTTCTTTTTTTTTTTGAGGTTTTACGGCTACAAAATGACAGATTTTTTCGTGGAAAATCGTAGTTTTTACTTTGAACAACCACCAAAAATTTCAGTTCGTTTTCACATCTCATCCAAGTCGATATAACAAAACCACTTACGTTCGGGACGGAAGAAACCAAGTACAGTATTGTGTAGTGAACAATAGAACGACCTCGAAATGAGTGTACCAAACGAACAAAAGCTACCGCCGACACGAAAGAATACAATTGTAGTTGACTTCAGGCAGTGCAAAATTCGACCTTCGATACGAGAACTTGAAGGTTTGCTCAAGGAGCAAATGCATCTTGACATTAAACAAGTGCATTTACTTCAATGCAATAAGACAAATAATGTTACTTCAAAAGAGTACAAACATTTTTATCGATCATGTTCCTTATTTTTGGCAGAAGTAATTCTTAGCTTCAATAAAAAGTAACAAAACATTTTCTCATTTCACACAATCGAAGATACTTTTTGGAACAATAATTTGGTACTTGATTTTAGAAAATTATTTGATTAGAAAACCTATTCTTAATCCACCTAGAGGTGTGATAATGATTTTTTCTTTCATCGAAACAGTCTAATTTTTTTTGCCTTTTTATCAAGATCCAGATCCAGATTGTTTCGAGTAGCATGCTTCAGCGTTTATGTCACAAATTCGGCATCATTTCTCAAACCAAGCGCTTGACATTTGTGTTACCTTTTTGTATGAACAAAGTGATACTAATTTAAAAAAAAAATCCACAAAGTGGTTTCTCAGTCTTTGTCATATTACTGATATTTTCAAAAACATCACAAGAAGATTCTGTCAAGATTTTTTTTTCTAACTTGAATAAAATCAAAAACTTTTTTTTGAGTGTGAACTATCACAACCCTTTCAATTTGTAAACCGTTATGTCTAGTTAATATAGATTTGAATGTGGCAACCCTGCACGCTAAACAAAATTGAACGAAGCACGCTGTGTGTTAGGTGGTGGTGTTTTGGTACCGGTTTTGCATCATTTTGTATGACAGTTTGAAAGTTTTGATACCCATTGCCCTATAATTTCGAAAGCGGAAGTCGGATCTGAATGAAATTGCACAGTATCTATTAAAACAATGAGAGCTTTAATTTAAATTATGATTTGTGAAAATCGGTTTAACTGTTGCTGAGAAGTCGAAGTGAGTTCCGTTTTAGGAACTTTTCTTTATTATTTCCGGTGCGTTTGGAAGCGGAAACCGAGGACTGGTAGCACCAAAGTAGAACTAACAAAATCTGCCGACTAGATGAATTTACCAGTAAATTTAAAAAAAAATTGTAACTCGTTTCGTCATCACGTTTGAAAAAATGCTCATGGAATTGAAAATTTTTCACTTATCGCGCTGTAATGTAAAATTGAGTGAGCATTTTCTCATAGATTTGGACATATGGCCTTGTAATTTCGGAACCGGAAGTCGGAGAAGATAAAATTCAATAGAGCACTTTGGAACTATGGAACTATTCTGATTCCTGAAATAACAATCGGCCCTCCGGGTCTCGGTTGTAAACTAAGGTCTCACAGCACAGTCTTTCTATATGAGCAAGTCAAAAACAACAAAATTTTCCAGTTTTTGACATCTAATTTCGGTGCTTCGGAACCGGTATACCGGTAGTGCGATACCTTTCATGTGAATCTATGTTAGTGAAATTCATTTAATTTTCTCCGTGGAAATAAGGCGCACATTTTGCAAATAATACATATATTTTCTTGCCTAGACAAACTGAGTGGAATGTTATATGATACTCATCCCTTCAAGGCCTCAGTTCAAAAGTCGGTTTATGTGATATTGCATAGCCTTTCTGTATGTCTTATTTTCAAGTGACGCAATTACAATCTAGTGTCCGACACCATCTTACCATACAAACAAAAGCGTTACCTTGATGCACCATAGCACAGTCTGAACAGTAGTATGTACTAGGAGTTTACTTATGAATGCTATTCGTCAGAAAAATAAACAAGTAACTTACTAATTATAGTCAAAGCTCAGAACGGATCCCCCGTGCATAGTCAAAGCTCAGAACGGATCCCCCGTGCACGATGTGTGTCCTTCGTCTGAATGCCATCCTTTTGCCTTTTTACGAAAACTGTATGCTACTTTTTTTTTATTTGCGCAAATAGTGCGTGAGTGTTCATGTTTCATTACCTCTCTGTTTGTTCTTGAAGAGTTCTCGTAGTATCAGCTTTCAACGAATGCCTCTGGGCTCACTTCAAACAGTGGCTGCACGCAAACAAATTGCCTGGCGACTTTTCACTTAAAACACACTTGAGCGGGTGAATGCTATAAGACCAAAGATTTCGCAAGTAGTCAGCTTCCACAAACAAAAAAGAAACACATTTCTTCATATTGGACAAATTGTCACAACACCTCTGGCGTTACTGGCACAGTTTTCCTGCTTCAGCATTTTCGCCTGAGGGCTGCCAAGTTGTCGCGTCGTCAACATACAAACAAATGAAACACAAGAAGTGCGCTTCCATTTCCCAACTCTTCGTCTTTATGGTACTTTACAGGCGAAACCGGACACTTTGCGATGACGGTTTGGGGGCAGACAGCATAAGAGCATCACAATCATGTCAAGTGTGGTGGTGTTGAAAGGATGTCTTGCTGTCATCAGTTTGATTCAAAGGATTGTTCCATGATATTTTCAGTCATCTTTGGAATACGATTCTGGAAGCTAGACACATCGCAATTTGCACAGTATGTGTTCACTCTAGCTTCTCTGTCAGTTGAAATTCTTTTTAAAAATGTCGAAGAGACAGAGGTGCATTACGAACTAGACCATTTACATGATTTTTAGCATTATCTTCAATCAGAAAACAGTAAATGAAAACAGAACTTAGAAAAGAGCTACATTCATTACGCTGTGGAGTGGGTGGGCTTAAAGGAGTTATATAAGCAAATTGTTCAAATAAAAACCTGAAAAATTAAATGGAACATTTATTTAGCTGTAACAAATAGCATCAATCACATATAAAAGAATTCTACGTGTGACTTAAAAATTGCATGGCTTGAAATTCAATGAAATGGAAAACCTCTTTCTAATCTAAAGTGCCTTTCTCTTGTTTATAAAAATTTCCATAATAACATATATTTTTCATTAAGATAATTTTTAATATTGGTTGTTTTTTACACAAATTCTTTCAGATTGATTCGGTTATTTCACAAAAGCTAACTAAAGCGCTTACGTCGCATATCCGACAACATATCATCAATATCAGTAATAATATAGTTGATCACTTTCTGAAAAAAAAAAATCAGCGAATAGAAAAAAAAGTGTTTTGTCGGTCAAACACAGAACCGGCAGTATCTGAAATTTGATCTTCAAACTTGCGAAATTATCTAATAGCAGCTTTAAAACGGTTAGGCTCCGTTAGGCTTGTAAAAATCGGTTTAGCCATCTCCGAGAGAATTGAGCGAAGAAATAAAATTTTGCGGTTACGTCATTTATATCACTATATCTCCGGAACCGTGATAGTGATAGTGATAGCCAATTGATCTTTGAACTTAATTTAAAATTCTAAATTCGAGCCTAAGTATTTTACAATCGGCTCAGCCATCTTCGAAAAAATGTGCGAAGGAAATAGAGGCGTTTGTCTCTTACGTCACTTACACCATTATATCTACTGTACTGGAAGTGACAGCTACTTAACCTTCAAACTTGATTTGCATCTCAGGAATAGCTTTGTAAACCTGCCTAAGTTTGTGTAAATCGATTCAGTCATCTTCGAGAAAGTTGAGCGAAAAAAAAACTTTTATATTTATTGTCGAAACTACGTTGACATTTTTCTAAAAGAATCTTTCAGTCAGCTTTTATCGCACCACCAAGACGTTGGCGAACGTACCAAAATTTGAGCATATGCGCCATATATAGTTCTTAAGTTCAAAGGCCATCGTCTTCTTGTGGAACAGCGATCGGGCTTTGATACTATTAAATTGTGAAACGCGGCTTCGAAAATTCAAAGTGGAAGATTTTCTTCATTAACGACGTCGCACACTCTGGCAATCAAAAATTGTTTTATGACGCTGAATTGCAAGTATTATTGGATAGAGTGCAAACTTAATGACAGCTTGCAGAAGCGCTTTAATTTCAACAGCAAACGTTTTAAATCCATGGAAAAGAATATACAGAAAAAAATGATTTTCTCCACGACAATGCACAATCGCACAAGTCGAAAGGCGTTCACGACGCACTGGGAAGCCTCTAGTAGGTAGTGCTCGAGTATGCGGTCTACTAACCAGTCCTGGCCCCGTCCGATTATCATTTCTTTGACTCGTTAGGACCCAAACTTTCTGAATAGCACTTTGATTCTTTGAAAAAATGTGGGAAAATGGCTCAACCAAACGTTCAACACCGCAAGCAGTCAATTATTCTGGCAAGGTTTTGACCGTATAATGGCAAAAATATGCAAAAAACGATGAAAGATATTCCGAATGAAGTAACTATAACAGTCCCCTTGCAAATGATGTGTTTTACTTACAAAACCCCATTTCAAAGCACATAGTAGTGAAATGATAATACCTTTCTCATATATCTCATATTCTCATATACATATTATACTACGGTTTTCATTGACTTTTGAATGAAAACAAAATAGAACGTTTAAAACGACGATGCGAAAAATGTTCAAATATTTTATAAATTGGACTCGAAATTGCTTAATTTTGACTAGCATCACCATGGATACGTTACATACGGAGGCTGAATCCTCCAAAACTAAGCATACATCGACACAATCAGTAAAATTATCTTAATTTTAAGTAAATTTTTGAAAAATACCCATAAAGTTAACGCAGTATGCCTTCTAAATATGCTATTGAATAATAAAAAATTAGCCTAGTCCATAAACCGAAACAGTTTTGAGCCCAATTAATGTCGTTTTTCATTGAGAAACACTGGTGGCGTGGATTGCTCTGGTTTTGCAAATTCGAGCAGAAATGCAACATTTTGACGGTGTTTCATTGCGATTTCTGCTCGAAAGTGCAAAACCAGAGCAATCCACTCCACCAGTGTTTTTCAATGAAAAACGCCATAAGAAAGTTTTTTAAAGTATTTTGCATCGTCGCTCTAAGCAACGGTTTGAAATTTTAAGAACTTATCAATTGAAAGATTTGGATAATATTATGAATCGTTGCATTTCGGAGTCACTATTTTCGGTACGTAATATTTTTATGCTAATCGACTTGAAATTCCGTAACCAAAAGTCAGATCCCGATAAAAATCAAGAATTCGGTATGGGATCAGAAAATGCTTAGTGCACATATTTTAATTTTTTTTTGCATATATCACTCGGTAATTCCGAAACCGGAAGTCATAAAAAAAAAACTTCGGGTATTTTGTATGGTACCTGTTATTGGCTAGAGAGATACCAGTTCCTTTTGGCTCTTCTCTGGAGCCACCAATGTTATTGGTTAGAGAGATACCAGTTCTATTGGCTCCTCTTTGGAACCACCAATATTACTGGTGAGACTCTTTTCTAGAGTCACCAATCTTATTGACCGCAGAGATTCCTTTCTGCAGCCACCAATATTGAGGGGTTCTGTATTGAAGCCTAGTGTAATTGTTTCGCGGCCGGATAGCTCTCGTAGCGGTCCATCCACCTTGAACATCAATAACACTTCGGCTGCTTTCGAGCAAGTAAATTACCCTCTGACTGCAGTGAATTGCAAGTGTTTTATTTTAACAAAATCTTAACTATATATACAAGCATTTTCTTTACAACAAATGTAAATGTTGCGTAACATTAACCGCAACATTCTCGGTTTTCCCTTTCCATCCCATTGCGGGATCCTAGCTCACACGGGTCCCTAGCAATGTCAGCGCGCGCATCTTGTTTTACCTGCTTGTTTACAAAGGTATTATTTACTTCATACATCCTGGTGCGCGGCTCAGACCGATGCTGTGTGTTTACATATTTTAGTCCTTATCGAAAGCTGAGCGGAAAGATTTATTGCTCTAAATGTGGAAATTCCTATATTTGGCCCTAGACCCGCTTGAAGAGCGGTTTATCTCGGCTTGCACACAAATCATAAATCTATACCTGCTTTATTCAGGCACTACAACCGCTTGAAGAGCGGTTTAGTTTTGTTCATTATTTTCATAATACTTTACACTTTGGGCCATCGGATAAAATCCCTGATTTGATTTAATTATAAAACTGATATAATTGAATTATTTAACTGGTCCGTAACAGTACCATTGATTTTATTTTAAGTTTGTGATAATCGGTTCAGTCATCTTCGAGAAGGGTGAATGCTAAAAACTGTTGCATAGATACTCACACACACACACCTATAAACTAACAGACATTTTGCCTTTTCGACGAACTGATTCCAATGGCATATAAAGCTCGGCCTTCCGAGCCTTGATTCTAAAATCCTTTTTCAGTCGAAAAACGCAAATTAATGTGGAGTATAGTTGGAACATTCATTTATCGGTTGAGCCACAGAAGCACGTATCTACTTGACAAGTGAATGGTACATACAGGTTTATGTAGTTGCATCAGCTGTGGTCGAGCGAAGGGCAAGTGAAAATTACGTGAGAAAGATATAAAACTTAATCTGTCAAGGCGTAAATCGTAGCAGGCCATGAAAATGTATTTTGTTCACTAAATGTGGATACTGCAAGGATGTTGTTTTTGTAAACAATCTTTTCTAAATCAACCTAGTGGCTGGATGATGTCTTTCTATTGCCATTTAAATAGTCTCAATGAAAACATTTTTACGATTATGTCTTCGGAACAAAAACTGTTCCTCGGACTTGATTCATACATCTTCGATAAACTCCAGTGGTTTCGTCGCTTAAGTCATTTATACCATTATCGGAAAGGAAAAATATTTGAAAGTGCGCACACATACATCTTTCGATCTCGTCGAACTGAGTCGAATTGTAACACGAAAAGTATCTGGTGCTCTCTCTCTATATGAGAATATCCTTTCTATTGAGAAAGTCAGAACTATTTGTTAATTTATTTCTTTACCTAATTGATAACATAAATAGGCTAACAGTATTTGGTTGTCAAGGAGTTCCAATAAAAAAATCTAATGATTTTTAAACTGGAGAAACATAATTTCACTAAGAGTTGAGTAGCACTGGAAATTATTCTGTTTGATCATAGGACTTGTACTGTAATTTTCCGTAAAACTCCCTTACCCGTCTGTTTTTGCCTTTCTCATATAGAAAGGCTATGCAATCACTGTGAAAATCGACTTTTTAACCGAGGCCCGGACTGCCGAATGTTATATACCATTCGGCTCAGCTCGACGAACTGAGCAAATGTCTCTCTGTGTGTGTGTATGTAACAAAAATATGCACTCACTTTTCTCAGAGATGGCAGAACCGATTTTCACAAACAAAGATTCAAATGAAAGGTCTCATAGTCCCTTAGCCTCCTATTGAATTTTATTCCGATCCGACTTCTGGTTCCGGAGATATAGGATGATATGTACAAAAAAAGTGAAAAAAATATATACTCACTTTTTTCAGAGATGGCTATACCGATTTCCACAAACTAAGATTCGAATAAAAGGTATTATGGTCCCATAGCTTGCAATTGAATTTCATTTGAATATGACTTTCGGTTCTGGAGTTATATGGTAATATGTGATAATTTGAGAAAAAGTTTACACTCAATTATCTCTGGAACAACTCAACCGATTTTTGCAAACTAAGATTCAAATAAAAGGTCTTGTAATATCCTAAAAATTTGTGGAACATTTTATCAGGATCCGACCTCCGGTTTTGGAACTAAAGCGTGATAAGTGTAAAATTACCAATTTTATTAGTATTTTTTCGCGAACGATGGTTAAAAACAGGTACAAATCCCAGAAAACTGTCTGATAAATTCTTCTAGCTTGCAGAGCTTGGCATTAAAACTTAATTCTGCACTACTGGTCCCCTCTTTTCCTGTTCCGAGAGCACCGAAAGTGACGAAGAAAAACTCATAAAACTAAATTCACCTAAAAGTTCATACTATCTTTAAACCTACTGTGAAATTTCTTCCGGATCCAACTTCCGGTTCCGCAGTTGCAGGGTGATGAGTGTCAAAGTTTTCAAATCGCTATATAGAGTGACAATATGTACAACACCGAAATAAGAAGAAAACACAAAACGAACAAGGCGTGCTTTGTTCTATTTCGTACATGTTGTGTAGTGATGTCAATAATAATAATAATAATAATAATAATAATAATAATAATAATAATAATAATAATAATAATAATAATAATAATAATTATAATTATAATAATAATAATAATAATAATAATAATAATAATAATAATAATAATAATAATAATAATAATAATAATAATAATAATAATAATAATAATAATAATAATAATAATAATAATAATAATAATAATAATAATAATAATAATAATAATAATAATAATAATAATAATAATAATAATAATAATAATAATAATAATAATAATAATAATAATAATAATAATAATAATAATAATAATAATAATAATAATAATAATAATAATAATAATAATAATAATAATAATAATAATAATAATAATAATAATAATAATAATAATAATAATAATAATAATAATAATAATAATAATAATAATAATAATAATAATAATAATAATAATAATAATAATTTTACTACATGTTTTATGCTGCTGATTCATGCTCTTTAGCTTGCCTTATATATGCAGAAGTAACAGAAACGCAAGTTCGTTTCGTTTGTTAGATTTCGTTTAATTGGTTTAATCGAATTAGAGCATGAGATAGTAAGTATAGGTTTAACTACGTTCAAAACTGTTCCAATTTGTAGGTCATATTTGTTGGTAGTAAACGAACCAACCTGGGCTATTCCGTTTATCTGAATCCGGTTTCGGAAGAATTGGAAATAATGATCAAAAACTGCAAAAAGGATCTCACTTACTTTTCTTGGAGATGGCCACATCGATTTTCACAAACTTATAGGTTCTAAAGAAAAGTCTTACAGTTTCATACGGAATTCCTTAATTTTTTGTGGATTCTACTTTCGGTTCCGGAACTTCAGGGTAAACAGGTTTTATAGAGTTTGTGAGATTAGATCCGAACAAATTATCCTATTTCTATTCAATAAACAGTTGTTTTTGCGAATTTCATGATTATATTTATGATGTAATGAGTAATATGAGAAAGGCATCATTACATGACTAGGTGGATTAAAACAGGTTTTTTTTGTTTTACCTTACCGGTTTATCTAGTTCTAGTCTTAGTTGTTTCACTGTTTCGACGAAAGCTACTGTTATAGATTTGTCTCCCAATTTGCAGATATATAATGAACAAAATTTCGTTGATAAATTGAAACAATGTTGAATCTTTGTTCGGTTATTTCCATGCACAGGTTTGTGAATGAACTTTTACTTGTTTGAAATCTACTACTATCTTTATATATTTTCCAATGAGAAAAACTAAACCCCGGTTGAGACCATGACGTTGACTTTTTTTTAAATAAATATTTATTAAATGACCCTTGTCACGTCTCACTTTTCCGCACTTTATTCTTTACATCCTTGCTCTTCCTTGAGTACTATGGCTCTATGATTTCATATTCATTCTCCTCTTATAATCTCTAGTTAGTTTGATATCGTTAAAATACCGAAAAAAGTAAAAATTACTGACTGACCAGAAGTCATAAATAAAAAAGTAAAAAAGTAAAAAGATTTGATGGGATTCCATCACACACAGCGATGAATGGAGCGCTGTCCGTGCGCCGCTTGCACCCTGGGACGCATAGTCATACGCTACAACTCCAGGCACTCAAGCAATAGTTTCGGACAAATCTTCCATTCCGGTGTTATAACTAACTGTATAGAGATGAGAAAATATCAACACAATGAAACACATTGTGTGAGAAACCGTCGTGGGCAGAATGTGACAACTTCTCGTAACTTTACTTTTGCCGGTTCGGACAGAAAATGGCAAACGACCTTTGCCTTTACTTTCTGACATATCAGAGACTCGGATGACTCGTATCTTTAAGATGCCTAAGTTCGACTCCTCTGGTAGAAGGTAAAAGTTTAGATACGAGAAGCCTTCTGCTTACTTAAATTACCCTTGTCACGTCTCACTTTTCCGCACTTTATTCTTCACATCCTTGCTCTTCCTTGAGTACTATGGCTTTATGATTTCATATTCATTCTCCTCTTATAATCTCTAGTTAGTTTGATATCGTTAAAATACAGAAAAAAATTAAAATATGAGTTAAACTTAAATTATTAAGATTTAAATTGGGTGTTCAGCCACAAGTGGTGACTTTTCAGCCCTGTTGTATACATGATTTGGTTATTACCATTAAGACATCATTTGCTTCCGCAATTCTGTAATTTTTATGCAGGGAAAATTGTAAACCTACTTGTATTGTGTAATGGGAAAAGACGTGAGGTTGACTTTTGCTGTTGCAATATTTACTTTGCCGTTAACCACCAACATTATCGTGTCGTACAGGAAACGTTAAAACTATCTGACAGCGACAAGGAAAAGCACGCTACAGAACATAGAACAAACGAATTGTATCATCGGTGGGCACGAATGGTGACAGTACTTTTATACCAGTGTAGTGGCATTTGGATACTCTTACATCAGTGTTTGTTCCCTGCACACCATTGCTTCAAAATACAATTACCAAATAATAGATTATTATTATGAAACAAAACCCTCACTCTGATATTCACCGATTAAAAAACTGAACTAAATTACGATTAAACTATGTTGAAAAACTACTGGTGGACATATAGTTGGGGGGAGGGGGTTATTCATTACGAAACAATTGAAAGAAATGCTTATTCTCGGAAAAACGGTGTTTCCAAACTCGTCGTTTTGATTCGATGAAAATTGATTTACTGATATTTCTGGTAATATTTATGTCACTTCGTAACTGACTAGAATCAAAGCTAGTTGTAATGCCTCACTATAGTTATGGTAAAGTTTAAGAGAATTTAATATTAGGAACATCAAAATAAACGGCGAATTGTAATAATTGTACCAGAAACATATTTCTTGTGCAGCGATGCCTAGTTCAGTCGAAAAAACTCTGATTACGCTTTTTGCCATGGTAACGTGAAAGTAACGTTTGCATAGTGGAACCGCCCCGTTCAAATACATGAAAAACATATCCTCATTTAATTCACACCAAATTTGCGGTGTCTACTCCGTATGTAGTTTTGGTCAAACATATGGAATTGTTCTTCCGGGCATGAGAATTGTAATGGATTTGGGTTGCAGACACAATGCGAAATTGCTGTTTTGAAATTTCTTGCCGTTTGCGATATTAGAATTCATTTCAGAAAGTATATAACAAGTAGAATTTTCGGGATCTGTTTCTCCCTTTGATTCCACCACCTTTCTATCTATCGCAGCTATGATCGAAGCTGATATGAGTATAAATTATGGAATATTAAATTCTTAAGCAAATGTTATCATTCTTCGAAATTTCAAGTCATTCAAAATCTACTACGAAAAATAATAGAATTTTGCTTTACGATTACCTGAAACAGCTTGATATTTTTAGCAGACAGCACTAACATTCACAAAGCTCCTTCGAACGATCTCCTCCCGCAACTGTTCCATTCCATGACGAATCGAATGCCAAGTGAGCCTGAAAATTTGTATCTGTGCAAATGAAAATTCCAATTGAAACGAAACACAATTTATGCGAGATGAAACCATTCAAACCGAAATCTTGCAGATGAAGTATGGCGAAAAATCAATCACGAATCAATTTCCCCATAACTTTATTACCTTCTGCACAATGACGACAAGTTGGTGCTGAATGTAATGGCATTTTTTGCGATCATTTGCCTCATCGCTTGACAGTCATTCTCGTGCCTTTAATTGTCTGGTTGTATTCCGGTGCATCGAATGGCTAACAAGCAATTAATTTGGGAAATGTATTTACACACCATTCTGTTGAACCCCGTTCGCCGCCGATTCTACGTAGTAACCTCAACCACAGCGTGTGGTTATTTCCCAAAGTTTTCGAGCGGATCGTAGCTGAGTCGGGTTCAGAATTGCACATTTTAACAGTAAAGTACCTGACTGTGCACTTCAAGCGATAAATTAGAGCTTGCGTGACGTGGTGAATTACATAGTCCTCTTTTTCCTGCTCACATAAGCAAAAACTTCGTTATGTCACAATTCGAATATCAGAACATGCCAATATAGCAGTGTTTGGCAGCTATCAACATTGATGCACTTCATCCGGGGAGCAAGTCCCCACGCTATGTGTAGTGGTTGATTGAATGCTTTTTATACCAGCTGTTGCCCAAGGAAGCTCGTGTCCTTTTTTCTACTACTCTGCTTTGAGGGAACTAACGACTGAACGAGAAAACGTTTCTATGTTATTAATTATGCAAACAATTGGATGAATATCGATGTTTGTGTTAAACGTTCGTTGGAAGAGTAGCGGAAGATTGCACGACCCGTAAGAGTGGAATTGGTATCTAGTAATATTGATTACTAGTTTTTGCTGCCATCTCGAGAACGGAATATTCCATTCAATCCAAAAATATGCCAAAAAACAAAATTTACAAAAAGCGAATCTTAAATTTATTTATTTGTTTACAATGTGTTTCAAAGTCAAAAGATTGCTAAATATTTAGAAATAAACAAACAAATATACAAGAAAAACAAACATATATGCATAAAATAATTACTCGGAAAGCCGTCATTTGATCGGATCCCCGAAGACCCCTAGTGTACCATTCGTGTGTGTGTGTGTGTGTGTGTGTGACAAATATTGTCACTCACTTTTCTCCGAGATGGCTTAACTGATTTTCACAAACTTAGATTCAAATGAAAGGTCTCATGGTTCCATACAAAGTTCCTGAATTTCATTAGCATCCGATTTCCGGTTCCGGAATTGAAGGGTGATATGCACCAAAAAGAGGAAAATATTGCATTAAAAATGTGTAAAAAAATGGATTAGATTCAAATGAAAGGCCCTACGGTCCCATACAAAGTTCCAGAATTCTATTTGGATCCGACTCCCGGTTCCGGAATTACAGGGTGATATGCATAAAAAATGTGAAAATAATGCAATAAAAATGTGAAAATAATGTCACTCACTTTTCTCGTAGATGGCTAAACCGATTTTCTCAAACTTAGACTCTAATGAAAGGATTCATGGTCACGGTTACATACAAAGTTCCTGAATTCATTTGGATCCGACTTGCGGTACCGGAATTACTGGCTGATATGCACCAAAAATGTGAAAATAATGTCAACCTTTTTACTCGGAGATGGCTGAATCGATTTTCACAAACTTAGATTCAAATGAAAGGTCTTATGGTCCCATACATAGTTCCTAAATTTCATTTGAATCCGACTTCCGGTTCCAGAATTACAGGGTGATATGCACCAAATATGTGAAAATAATGTCACTCACTTTTCTCGGAGATTACTAAACCGATTTTCACAATCTTAGATTTAAATGAAAGGTCTCATAGCATACAAAATTCCTGAATATGATTTGGATCCGACTTTCGCTTCCGGAATTGCAGGGTGATATGCACCAAAAATTGGAAAATAATGCATTAAAAATGTGAAAATAACGACACTCACTTTTCTCGGAGATGGCTAAACCGATTTCCTCAAACTCAGATTTAAATTAAAGGTCTCACGGTTCTATACGAAGTTCCTGAATATCATTAAGATCTAAATTCTGATTTCGGAAATACAGAGTGATATGCATAAAAAATGTGAAAGTAATACATCAAAAATGTGATAATAATGTCACTCACATTACTCTGGGATGGTTAAACCGATTTTAACAAACTTATATTCAAATGAAAGGTCTTATGGTCCCATACAAAGTTCCGAAATATCATGCGGATCCGGCTTCCGGCAAACTTGGCACTTAAACCGGCGAAACAAAAAACGTAAAAAAAATTCTAAACTGGTTTCAAAACTTCACAAATCGATAGTCATTATCAGTAGGCAACTAAACAAACCGATTCCGGCTATCCTGGTTTCCGGTGTCCGGTTCCGGAAGTACCGGAAATAGTGGTCATATATCCAAAATAGATCTCACTCACTTTTCTCAGCGATGGTTTGACCGATTTTCACAAACTCAGATTGAAATGAAAGGACATCCGATCTCATACGGAATTCCTGAATTTCATCCGGATCCGACTTCCGGTTCCGGAGTTATAGGGTGAAGTGTGTTCAATATTGTACACCGTCACTTAAAATATTTTCGGATGCAACAAACATTTAAATCGTAATTTAGAGTGCGTACTGTAAGAGTTTGTGTGCCATGATAGTTGGTGGCCGTACGAACCGACTTTGATTATACCGGTTCTCGGGTTCCGGTGCCGGAAGTGCATACAATAGTGAATCCATTTCGTTTTCTTAAGGATGACTTATGCAATCAAAGCACTGTTTTATTCTGCATGTTGTGCATAAACAATCTCTTGGTTTCTTTCAAAAATCGAAGAGAAAATTTTTGAATAGAATACCACAATATTATATGTACATGAGAAAGGCATCATTACACCACTAGGTGGATTAAAACAGGTTTTTTTTAGTATTCCTGCGAAGATTGAGGGGCACTTTGTTCGTGGCTCGTCTCGTCATCCATTGCCGCATCGGTGGTATTGATGTTGATTTCCGTCTTGAGTTCGTTGTTAGTTGCTTTAGATGCGCCTTGTTGTACATTGGTTGCAGTTGCTGGTTGGTTGGAGGGTAAATTGTTAACTGCAGCTGGTGTACTTTGTTCTATAGGGGACACTAATGGTTTCGTTGAAGGAGATGCTTCATTGTTGTTGGTGGCTGTCACAGGTGTACTGGGATTGCTTGGGGTTGGTGTGAAGGAAGCACCGTTGTCCTTCTTTTCCAGTTTATCACATGGCTTACCGTACTGAACAGCTTACATACAAAGTCACATAATAAGATATAGGCCTCCTCAAAAGCATGCGTAACAAACGTACGCCATTTAGAATACAGGAGAAAAAGTTCTTCCACTTTTCTTTTTCGATAGAGAGAATCTCTCCGTATTGGGACATTGTTTTGCGAATATAAGGATCTCTGACGCTTGAGGGAAGATCATGCACACGCACTTCTATAGCACTATCTTCCATATATACTGGAATGTTATTGTCTTTTGCGAATTGAATTGCATCCAACTCTTGAAAAAACTGAATAAAAAAAACTTTAGTTGTCTTATTGCATTGAAGTAAATGCACACGTTTAATGTCAAGATGCATTTGCTCCTTTAGCAAACCTTCAAGTTCTCGTATCGAAGGTCGAATTTTGCACTGTCTGAGGTCAACAATAATTGTATTCTTTCGTACCGGCGGTAGCTTTTGTTCGTTTGGTTCACTCATTTCGAGGTCGTTCTATTGTTCACTACACAATACAGTATTTGGTTTCTTCCGTCCCGAACGTAAGCGGTTTTGTTTTATCGACTGGCTTGGATGAGATGTGAAAGCGAACTGAGGCCTTCCTTCAAATATTGTATGTCACTAAATGGTAATGCTGAATTTACTTTATGTATACATTGAATTCACGTTTTGTGCACATTCTCAAGTTGATTAGCTTCAGCAGTTTTTGAAGCATGTATAAAAAAATGAAAGACTGCCCTCCGCACGCTCAATTGCATAACTAGAACATGTTATTCATTAATACCTCTCATACGTCTTCAAATTGCGCTCTCTGTTATAAAGTGCTGGAATTTCAAAACTTCTTATGAAACAATTTCCAGAACAGTGCTCATATAAATTGAATGCTTTATACGGTAACAAGATTTTACTGTATACTGAATTGATTATTTGAATTGTTTTTCGAAAAAAAAAACAATAAATCATTTTCCTTTGTTATTGTCCCCACACGAACGTGCAATTGGCAGGCCCAAAAGCTTACTACAGTTTCGGACTGTCGAAAGGTTAAGCCTGGCTGTGGTTAAGCATTCAAATGCCACAAATTTTGTATTTTGCGCGGGTATTTGGTTTTACCACATTGTTTGTAATTTGAAGCTGAAATGTTTCATCATTCCTGCTTTTTCCTGAACAGGAGAATGTACAACATACAAGACTGGGTGCGAAGGCGTAACCTCACCTCAAACAATGCCTCACAAAGTAATTGAACACTTGAACATAAATCGTCATGATCCGAGCATTGCAGAAAGAAGATTAAATTTCCACCTTTCCGTATGGAAAACGAAAGAGGACACTCAGCGAACCGCCGCACCACGAAAAGGAGAAAACTGTTGTCATGTAGGCCACTGTGTGGTTGTCACAGCACTTTGCATAACCACATGACACGATGATGGCACACTTGCATCCAAAAAAGCACATTGAAAGTACCTTTGCTATTGGGGATGTAGAAAAAATAGAGCTAGATAATACGTTTTGAGGAGAAAAAAGGTAAACTTGAATTATTTTCCCAGGAACACTACCCTTTTTCCAAAGCTGTCATTGTGACCAAAACGAAACCAGAACGCTTCCGAAATAGCGTGCATGGTTAACCTAGGATAAAAACCGTAGCACTGGTGGAGGATTTGACCGGACACTGCTTGGATATCTAGCCATTTAATACGGTACCTTTATATTCCAGTGATGGTACGAGATGATATAGGACTGAGCAGCAGTAGCGAGAACATAAATAAATAGACCATTTCGCTTCAATTTTATTTTCCCGTCTATAAACGTGAACATGGACAACGTTTAGTACCGGCATTCCGGTGTCCTGCCAAATCTAGACTGGAGTCCTC
Source organism: Malaya genurostris (assembly GCF_030247185.1). Taxonomy (NCBI): domain Eukaryota; kingdom Metazoa; phylum Arthropoda; class Insecta; order Diptera; family Culicidae; genus Malaya; species Malaya genurostris. The sequence goes on along the minus strand of NC_080570.1, from coordinate 76,089,202 downwards.
TTCACGCTCCGAATAATTTATGTAAATAAACTTAAGCCCCGTTCAAAGATAGTTCCCCTTTTCGTTCCGTTTAAGTTCTGCGACCATTCTGTAGTTATGGCTGTTGCTCGAACCAGCAGAATGTCTATAAACGGACGAACCAACTCTTGGCATGTGGCAAAGAAGGACACTATCATGGAATCAGCTGTTGAATTTAGAGTACACTTCGTTTTTAGTTCCACAACAGCGGATGCAAACGGAAGAGGACCAGTATGCTATGACCATCATGTAGAAAGGATAAGCACGTAATGGGAACTATGTGTCCCCATTCCGATTCGTTTTCAACTAGCTCCAATGGCATGGTCCGACGGCACTCCAGCCTGACGTTGAGCAATTTTGTAGAATGAAACGGAGAGATTATCGTTGGTCTCCTAGGACAAATCCGACCCATATACTATTCCATACGCTAGTTTATATCTTCCAGACGACTCTTTTTGTTTTTCATTGGACACACTTATTGAATAAACAAGTAGGATGGATCGGTAAAAGAAGGAAACTGTTGTGGTTGTGCCAAGTACAGCAGAATCACTACGTCAAGCTTTCACTAATAGGCAGGAGGTTTATTTGTTGAATGTACCGCCTGCCGCGCTGCCTGTGGTCTCTGGTCTACTACTTTTACAAACAGACCAGCAAAAGTCCCTGTTGAGAGCGGGCATTAAATGAGACACATACACACGTTGCATAATCTGGTAGAGGAAAATCCTCAGCTTATGCAGTTTGCAGTGGTTTGTGGGCTTTAATATATGTCAAAAGATTACTGGTTCTGGTTAGCAGCCGTAAAGTCCAGCACCTCTTTGAAGGAGTTACTTATGCTTTCATTTTACTATCACAGCTGGATTTGGAATCGGTTGAAAATCTTCCAGACAGTTACATGAAATATGTAAAACAGTAAATCTCAGATTGTTTCATAGAAAAACATTTATTTCGGTTCAGGCATAATTAAATACATCGAAAACAACTAAACAAGAGAAAATGTACTACTGTCCAACCAACACACTGAAAATCGATCCTACACATCAAAATCAATCTGAGATAGAGCAAAGATAACACATGTCTAGTGATGAGTTCTATGAACCATTTTCCGAAATCACGTCAAAATTCAAGTTGTTTACGTGTGAAATCCAATAAAACCGGCCTCGGTCCATTCGACCATCGATGCATTCAATGAACTAATCGGAAACGTACCGTTATAGGTAGTCATTTCATCCCTGGGTCAAGATGAGAAATGGAATGAATATGTTGTAGAAATAATTGAATTTGGCAGGTGTGGTAACTCAATTTATACATCAGAAAGTTAGTGTTTACGAGAACAGGAAGAAACTGAACTCTCTACGGAGCATCACAGAGACAAGTCCTTTGAACACACAACACAGTATTACGAAATTCAACAGTCAGGTTGTGATGTATAACTATTTATTTATCGACCTCGTTTTCCCTAATCGGGTTTATTTGACTTCGACCAGAACGTGATTGGTAGCCGCTGGACGAATCATCAGTCAAGCCATCTGGTGTCTGAAGGGACGTTAAATGATGGGATGCTTTTCCCCATCGAATTTCGGTGGCTTTTCACACGAACGGGAACAGTGCCCCGGTTGACCAAAAAACAAGATTGGTCACACAATTTTATCGCTCGTTTTATTTTTAAACCGACCGAATGGGACAAAACCGAGCCAAATATTCCGCCCGAAAAGTGATGATCAATAATCATTCGTTGGGTATGATTTGAGAGGACTGGTGAAATGCTTGTTTTATTTTTGCCTGGCAGCACTAGAGAAGGTCACTGGTTGAAGGTAGGTAGATGGCAACCGTTTTCAATGGAAGTTTAATGGGATTGGGCCGATTCGATGTAACCAAATCGATGAACTGATGCCATGTTAGAGACGTTTGTTCATTTGATATTTCAGACAGATAAGAACCATCCATGGAGCCGGTTTTTCGCATATTCTCGACTGCTGACCGCACCGATGCGTACTGCCTTTGACATGTTGCTGATTGCGGTCATTGGGCAGATGTTTTGCATATATGACAATCGATGGATTGTACCTGTCAATTTGATTGGATTTTTATGGGTTGTTTTTGCGGAAACTGTGCGTTTAGAGCGATGAATTATTCTGATCGATTGAGCATCCTAAATTCATGTAACGGTATCTTATGCTACGAAAAGTGATTTTGTAGAGTTTGCAAAATATACCAAACACTGTCCCACATAGCATGGACGTAGCTAGTTGTCAGTTGTCAAAAATATTGGCTATTTAATTTTTGTATATACTGGTAATATTATGTAGACTAGCACTACACATTAGTATTCTCAACGTTTGCTATATAGCAACTGTAGGCAAATTCTGCACCTTCATTGTAAGTGTGGCAAATTCATCAAACCGTGCATAACGACCGACACCATCAACAAAAATTATGAAATGGCAATTTTTTTGCCATTAAAATGCCTTACTCTTCGCTACACGAGGCTGAGTGTCAATTTAAAACATGTAAAACTAATCGCGTAACATTTTTCTGTCATAATTTTGAACGCTTATAACTCAGTCATTTGTTGATGGATTTATATAATTCAACAACCAATCGATTCGGAAACATTTAACTTAAACTAATGAGATAACGTCATTTGAATATTTCAATTGCATGCCATTGAAAAATTGGTTTGCATTGAGTAACAGTTCGGCTGAAAAGTTCGTATCGTTCAATAGAAACACACATTTTTTTGCCAAAATTATTTATTATTCAACATAATTGCCATCAGAGGCGATACAGCGATTAAAGCGATCTTCCAACTTTTCGATACCATTTTTGTAGTACGATTTGTCCTTTGCCTCAAAATAGGCCTCAGTTTCAGCGATTACCTCTTCATTGCTTCTAAATTTTTGACCAGCGAGCATTCTCTTGAGGTCTGAGAACAGGAAAAAGTCACTGGGGGCCAAATCTGGAGAATACGGTGGATGAGGGAGCAATTCGAAGCCCAATTCGTTCAATTTCAGCATGGTTTTCATCGACTTGTGCCACGGTGCATTGTCTTGATGAAACAAAACTTTTTTCTTCTTCAAATGAGGCCGTTTTTTTGAAATTTCGTCCTTCAAACGCTCTAATAACGCTATATAATAGTCACTGTTGATGGTTTTTCCCTTCTCAAGGTAGTCGATGAAAATTATACCATGCGAATCCCAAAATACAGACGCCATAATCTTACCGGTCGATTGTTGAGTCTTTCCACGCTTTGGGTTCGGTTCATCGCGTGCAGTCTACTCAGCTGACTGTCGATTGGACTCCGGAGTGAAGTGATGGAGCCATGTTTCGTCGATTGTTATATATCGACGAAAAAAATCGGTTTTATTTCGATATAAAAGCTCCAAACACTGCTCAGAATCATCAATTCGTTGTTTTTTTTTTTTTTTTTGTTTCGATTATAGAGGTTTTAACCTTAAGGTCATTCGCCTCTTCGGGCCAGAAAAATTTTCTAACCCTATGTCCGGGGTTGGGAATCGAACCCAGGTGGGCTGCGTGAAAGGCATCGACTTACCCATCACGCTATACCCGTCCCCGCCAATTCGTTGTTGTTTTTTGATCGATTGTGAGCTCACGCGGCACCCATTTTGCACAAAGCTTTCTCATATCCAAATATTCGTGAATAATATGTCCAACACGTTCCTTTGATATCTTTAGGGTGTCAGCTATCTCGATCAACTTCACTTTACGGTCATTGAAAATCACTTTGTGGATTTTTTTCACGTTTTCATCGGTAACAGCCTCTTTTGGACGTCCACTGCGTTCATCGTCTTCGGTGCTCATATGACCAGTACGAAATTTTGCAAACCACTTACGAATTGTTGCTTCGCCCGGTGCAGAGTCTGGATAACACTCATCAAGCCATTTTTTGGTATCGGCGGCACTTTTTTTCATCAAAAAGTAGTGTTTCATCAACACACGAAATTCCTTTTTTTCCATGTTTTTTTCACAATAACAAAAGTAGCTTCAATCAAAATGCAATATCTCACAAAATAATAATCAGACAGCTGTCAAATTTATACACGTATCTTTTGAAGGTTGGTACTAACTGAAAATGGTATGGATGTAATTCTAGTGGCGCCCTCTCATAGAAACGATACGAACTTTTCAGCCGATCTGTTATTTTATTTTGGCTCTCTGGTAACTATCAGGCCAATTTAGAATTATCGGCGATAGATTTTTCGGATGTAATTTGCAGCGCTTGTTCCTCGATGATTTGTTAATGGATTTTCCTCATTAAAATGAGCTTTAATATAGTAAGCTTAAGATGTTTTAATTTGTCAACGGATCGGTTTGCATACTTAAATGGATTCAGTATAAAGTTGCGGCAAGGCAAGTTTACCTGCGATTTTACATGTATCGTTTGAATAGGAACCCTCGTAGAATTTGGTTAACCGCCAGTTTCAGTTTAATTATTATTTGATTCAAAACAATGAGCGGCTTGTGACTACACACGTTGTAACTATGACAATGTTCATTCATGTGTTAATAACATCAAGTTACAATAAGAACAAAATTTCGGAATTTTGTTGCGTATTCATTCCGTATATTCCTAATATGCCAAAGCGAAAATCAATGTAAGCAACTAAATATTTTATGCGGACTGTTTCACATGTTTTCTTCCTTGTATTGTTGCCATATTATTTACCGACACTTTCCGAAGATTATCGACGATTTTGATGAGGGTTTAATAAAATTACACTATTACTGAGTTTACTGGTACAACATTTTTCGTTAAAATATATAAAATCTTCTCTTGAATCGATTAACTGTTCATAAAATTAATAAGTTTGTACGTTTCTCGAAAATTATTATCATAAAATAAAATAGTTTCATTTGTTCAGGTTTAAATCTTCAGGTTGTTTGTTTCTAAAATTGAGCTTTCAAGTAACTTTGAATTCATCATAATTGTCTTCTAGTTAAAGGACGTTAAAGAATCTAATTGTAAAGCTAACAAATTAAGCGCTTAAACTAGAGTAAGTTTGTAATTAGTCAATCGAATAAGTTTTTAGTTTAGTGTAACATCATCATTATCATCTTTGTTTTTGTATTCATTATGAAGACCCTAGAAACGTTCCATTTTTAATGTTATTGTGCTCCTTCGTGTCTTGAATACAACCCTCTAATTTTTTTTATTTTGTGAATGATTTCTTAGCATTTATCATTTAAATATTATTTCGGCATATGGGCGCCACGACTATTTTTCACAAAGATCATTCTGGGGGTCCAATTTTAAACGACTTTTTTAAGCATTTAAGGGCGTATTTCAGCAATGACATATTAAATATTGGTTTCCAAAACATCAATTGTTGCTGGTTTATCCATATAAACCAATGGCTTCACGTATTCCTACAAAAATAATTCAGTGGTGTCAAATCACACGAACGCAGAGGCCAATTCACTGGTCAGTTTCTCGGAATAATGTTGTCGTTGAAATGTTCATTCAATAAGTCATTTGTTTCGGCCGCAGTCACCATCCTGTTGAAACCACATTTCATCCACATCCATATCTTGAAGATTTGGCAACAAAAATTCATTGATCATGGTTCTGTATCGATTTCCATTCACGGTAACGTGTCGTCCTTCTTCATTTTTAATGAAATGAGGACCGATGATTCCACTAGCCCATAGACCATTCCAAAGAGTACATTTATCGGGATGCATCGGTAATTCTTGAATGTGAAAATAACGTCACTCACTTTTCTCGGTGATGGCTAAACCGATTTTCTGAAACTCAGATTCAAATGAAAGGTCTCACGGTCCTATACGAAGTTCCTGAATATCATTTAGATCCAAACTCTGATTCCGGATACACAGAGTGATATGCATAAAAAATGTGAAAGTAATACATCAAAAATGTGATAATAATGTCACTCACATTACTCTGGGATGGTTAAACCGATTTTAACAAACTTAGATTCAAATGAAAGGTCTTATGGTACCATACAAAGTTCCATGCTGATCCGTGCAGTTTCATGCGGATCCGATTTCCGGTTCATTAATTACAGGGTGATATATACCAGGAATGTGAAAATAATGTCACTCGTTTTTTAGATTAGCATCACTTTTCTCATACGAATAGGCAACGCAAATGTAAGCACTAGTTTGGAAAATTGATGCTGACTGTGTGACATAAACACTGAAGCGTGCTTTTGTGAACTACTCGAATCAATCTGAATCAATTGGTGTCAAAATTAGTATCCGAAATTATTTAATAAAACTATGAAATATATTTTCATGAGACTGTTATGAAAGAAGAGAAAGACATTATCACACCACTAGGTGGATTAAAACAGGTTTTTTTATTTAACCTCTTCATGATGATTTGTCAAACTACACTGTGTAGAGACGTCACTTAACACTATTAACAAATTAGTCCTTATTGAAATAACAAACCTTCTGAAAAACATCCGTTATATGCAGAAAAATACCTCCAGAATCGCCTTCTGCTCTTTCAACGGTCCCACGAAGCACACTCTGTTTTGGCGGGTTTAACAGAGGGCCATTCCGCGAAACCGTTTATGGGGTTGTACAACAAGGTAAATTCGCCACTCTTGCCAGAACTTCGTCCGATCAAAATTCTGGGTTATTATGAAAGGAAAGCTCCAGAAAACAGGGAAGAACTTGAAGAAAGAGTGGATGAAAGTGTGCAGGAAAGATAGCGTGAATGTTACACAGGATTTGACGTTTACCGTTGAGTCCATGGTGTGGACATTTAGCGTAGGAGAGTAGATTGAATAAACCAACTTTAAAGCCCCAAATGTAGCAGAAACTTTGTGTCTGCTTAGCAGTTTATGTTTATGAACTGCTGGATAGCATAACAGTTTAACATAAACTGTTTTTTTACATATTTATAGTGTTCGTTTCAATTAATAATCAAATTTGTTCCAAGTATTAACCAGATCTCACAGTTCCCCATAAGTCGTCGACTGAAAAATTATTGTTAAACAGATCAGTCCACTTTGACAGAACAATGCGCATCTCTCACGCATAGTTGAATTTCCGATAACTAAATCCACTCGAAGCAAAGTGCGAAAAATATTATATAAATACTACTCAGGTTCGTCTCTAACTTGGGGGTTGGTTCATAATTTTTATTTGAATTCAAATGCCCGGAAAGCAATTGTTTTGATCGGCACTAAGTTGCTATGACCGAGAAGCTTCAGAATATGCAACATGTTTGTATCAGACAACTGCAGTTATGATCATTTGAAGTTTATTCTATTTTTGTGCTCAGGGCACATAACCGTATTTATTTTTCTTTACGTTTCGTCTTAGAATGTTTGTCCTTGGGTTGGCAGATCCATTCATATCGCACTGATTATCCAAGACGGGGGTCGTTTGCTCGAGCCCCGACTTGGAAGGATTCTTAGTGTCCGTAGGATCGTAGCACTGGTCATGCAATGGTCCTGTACAATTACGAGTCAGCTGCGAAGTCGGTTGAAACAGAAGGTCAAGTTCCGCATCGCAATGTAGAACCCTAACTTTACTCCTTTTATACCGGAAAGATAAATAACCAGCTCTATTCAATTGCAAAATTATGTTTTTAATGGCCCGTCGAGTGATGCATACGAGGCGGTAATCCTATGCATTGCGGACTAGACCGCTATTCAATTTCGTGTGGAAGTACGCTATTGAGTTTCACTTGAATATACCAGTCGGAGTTCACTCTTGACTCATTTCACAATTTTCAGTATGCCATCTGGCACAATGCGTCTACCAAAATAGCTGAGGCAGTTCGTGACTGTACTGACCGCATCGCGCACAACGACAGATCCTTATCATTGAATGATCGATATCAAAGAGAGCGTACGGTACTGGACATAAGTGGCCGCTGATGCAGATGTGAATATTAATAAAAATTTATTTTCATTTCCATTATGAAGAATTTTGGCAAAAAACTGTTCAACTTAAAATTTAAATAGAAAAAAACTATATTATTTTCTTCAAGATATTGAGAAAAATAGCGTATCTGTTTTAAAAGATTTCGCCTGACATAAAACTGCTCAAATAATTATGCAAAGTTGCATACATATTTTTGTCTTGTATTTTGTTTAAATGAGTACCTTACATCTGAAAGTGCGAAACCAACTGTTTTGAGAATTTATTTTCCGCAGTCATTTGATTGAAAATATTCACATTTTTTAGAAAATTTTACAGAAATCTATGTACAAGCGTATACCGTCAGCTGCTGCAGAAGAATGTTCTTTGTGAGGTATGAGTCATTCTAATTGTTTACTGGTTGAAATATTAGTGTTTAAAATCAATTTTGACCGATTTCAAATTGTAACTTAAATGAAAAAACGCTGAAATGATACTACTGGAAAAATACTGAATTGCTTTACCGATTTTATCGCATGAAGTATTTTTCGCGTCGTTTCAATTCATGTACTCTAATACCCTAGGCTTTGAATGATGAGCTAGAGGGCGGGTACCCCCGTATGGAGGATGTGTGTCGGAGTCAATTTACACTTCTTACAAGGTAAAGAAGTAGGATACAGTCAGGTCATACCGAGATTGACGTTCGCTTATAAATGTAAAAAAATGAAGATTTTTGATGCTCTCTGGATCGATCACGTAGTGGATATAACTAATAGTGCTTGAAGTAGACAACAGGGAATTAGGTGGTTTCCAGCCTTCTTATGCTTGCTATTGGTCATCAATTTTATTCAACTTGATGCAATTGGGAGGAATATTAATATATTACATTCGTCCTAAACAGGTGAATTTATTCGAAAGGGAGGACTATTATTATCGGAAGTAAAAGTAAATTGAAATTTTATGAATCGTTAAGAAACTTTAAAACTTATCGATCTGGTTCGGTACCGCACTGATATTAATCACATTGTAATATCGAAAAAACTGATTCGGACAGAGGTAAAAACACATTCGGATCGGAGGAGGTTTGATTGGACCTAAATTTCGCCAACTTTGACACAGGTGTCATCTTTCAACAGAAAGTATAAGATGTGTATTTCTGGAATAATACGGTTCACGTGGACCATTTCATCCAATGGCCCCTAGTATTTTTTGTGTAAAATACATGTAATTTTTGTTACAGACAGTAATGTTATCGACTGTAGAACACTTTGTAGTGTACCTTTTCACAATACCTTATTTCTTTCTTACTTTAACTTCATCACTCTCCGCACGGAACTACGATTAATAAAGTGCTTAGTATATTCCCCAAAGGATCAGAAAACAGAATATTCATACGTACATTGCAATTATTATGACAGAATAAATACTGTCTACTGATTTGTGGAAGAAATAAAATATATTAATCAAATCTTCCATGGTACCTTGGTATGTATATATGGATTCATGAATTGCAATATGTATTAACTCAATGTGTCTGTTTCTCCCGTCCTCAGAAAGGGGAATGGAATCAGGTTCTATTTGTTATCTTTGGGAGCCGCATGGACAACATCGTCCAAAATCTGCACACCTAGTAATTTGGTTGCATGTTAAATGCAGCTCTCTCTTATAGTGTTTCCATTTCAAACTGTGGCACTGCACCGGTGTGGGGCAGAGAAGAATGTTTTGATTACACTCAAATTAGAGCAAGTATATTCGGTGCTATACTACAACAGTGCAGAGCAAAAAACAAAAATTGATTTTTATTCACCTAGTGGTGTAATGATACCTTTATCATATATAACACTGTGGTATTCTATTTAAAATGTTTCTCTTCGATTTTTGAAAGAAACCAAGGGTTTGTTTGTGAATTAATTAGTATAACCTATAGAATGAAACAGTGCTTGACTCGTGTAGGTCATCTCTAAGAAAACGAAGGGGGTTCACTATTATAGGTGGGAACGGGTGTCTGATGGGATAGTCGATGCCTTTCACGCAGCCCACCTTCCCAATCCCGCACATAGGGTCAGAAATTTTTTCTGGCCCGAAGAGACGAATTACTTTATGGCTAAAACCTCTATAATTGAAACAAAAAAAAAAAACTATTATTAAGTTTCAGCACCGGCCCGAGAACCTGCATAATCGAAGTCGTACGGCCACCAGCTAACATGACGTACAAACTCTACTAGTTTTTATTCAAATTTTATGATTTTATACGATTTTGTCATCGTACTCTAAACGATGATTTAAATTTTTATTGTATCCAAAAATATGCAGCAATTTTTTATGGGCCCCTAAGGCCTTTCATTTGACCCTAAGATAAATAATATCGGTTTTGAGTCCGAATTAGAAATAAAAATTTGCGTGTTTTGTTCCGCCGGTTTAAGTGACGGTGTACAATATTTAACACACTTTATCCTATAACTCCGGACCCGGATGAAATTCAGGAGTTCCGTATGGGACCGTGAGACCTTTTTTTTCAATCTAAGTTTGTCAAAATCGGTTTAGCCATATCCGAGAAAACCTAGTGAGGTTATTTGGCACACATACATACACACACAGACATTTCTTAGCTCGATGAACTAAGTCGAATTGCATATGACACTTGGCCCTCCGGGCCCATTTTTACTAATTGGTTTTTCAAGTGATTACATAACCTTTCTATATGAGAAAGGCCAAACAGCATTAGATTGCATTGTATAATACTTGGTACTTTCTCTGGCATTCGTTACTTTCACTTAGTTACATACTAATGCTCTACTCATTCATCCATACTATACAAACGGAACCCCTCGCGATCGTGAAACAACCAAAATATTAGTGGTTTTTTCTGAATTTTATGGGTAAAATTTGGTACAACTAATCGATTGTTGTTTTTTCTGAACTGTCATTTTTGTTTTTCGATAAACAGAAACGATGGTTGAAATAACAAAATTTTTGGTAGAAAAAAGATGCTGTCGGTTAGTCAAGACACACACCTTTCAATTTCAATAGAGATTTTAGTTACAACAACCGACCTTGTTTTTGATTTAAGGCCATCGTCCAAGTACCATGCGCGCGGGTGGTTTTAGGAAATTTTTGATGGAAATTTTGAAAAATGTGCAAAACCAAAAACATACAGACCTTTAAAATACTTTTATCTATCTGCAGGGTTAAAATGGCTGGAAAATTCGGAGGATTTTTCGAGTCTTATCAAAAATAGCTCTGAAAAATGAGTGTTTTTGTGATCTTTCACAATTATCTTTGAAATAATGCGATTACATAAATTTTTTTTCTCAAATAAACCTTATGATGGATACAAAGATTACATTCGGACACATTTTTGGAAAACCTTTTCACGTTTTTCATAGAAAATCCACGAATTTCTAAAATTTCCACGAAATCGGTTATATAAAATTCGTTGATTTTCCATAATATAAAATTCGTGAAAAGGTTTTCCAAAAATGTTTCCGAATGTGATCCTTGTTGCCAGCATAAGGTTTTTTCTGAAAAAAAAAAATTTTCATTCCATCGAATTATTTTTTCAAATATTTTGAAAAATTACTAAAAAAGCTCTTTTTTTCAGTTCTATTTTTGATAAGACTCGGAAAATCTTCCGAATTTTCCAGCCATTTTCACCCTGTAGACAGATAAAAGTATTTCAAAGGTCTGTATGTTTTTGGTTTTGGCAAATTTTTCAAAATTTCCATCGAAAATTTCCTAAAACCACCCGCGCGCATGGTACTTGGACGATGGCCTTAACAGTTATGTGAGTTGAAAAACAAATCGGTTTCAGTTATTTTAGATATTACGAACTTACGAATGCACTGATTTTTATTTTTTGAGCCATTGCAACTTACAAATTCAACAGATTATATGAATGAATATTAAACATTTTCAATTTAATCACTTTGTTCATACAATTTTTGTACATGACTTGAAGATAACATGATGCTCATTCATTAACATGCATTTCACGATGGAGAATAAAGTTGATTTTAAGACCAACGCATACAATTCACTGGGTTCTAGTTTTGGTTAAACACGTTCTGTGCATAGCACTACTTTATATCAATCGTTTCTTCTTGTAACGCCAGAGCAGTAAAGATGTAGATAATTTATCATCACATTAATATTCTGACAACTATTGTTATGATAAACATTAATTTACTATCATTCAAAAGTTACTCTTCACGAGCTTTACAAACGTATAATAATCGAATTCCGTTTGCATGAAAATGTTTGAGAAACGCGTTTGAATTTCAACTAAAGTAATGTTTTATTTTCCATTGCGATTTTGTTTTGCTTTGTGCTGTTTTTGACATTAGACAGCATTAAAAACAACATATTTTTCAACTACTTCAATATGTACAAATCAAATAGCAAATTGGTTGAATCAACTAATTATTATTGGGTGTACAACTTTGCTTCCACCGTTTTTTTCAAAAATTTAAAGTTTTATTGCGAAAAAGTGCTTACAGATGTATTATTCAAAGTATTGTCCGTCGCTGGCGACAACTTTCTCCCATCTTTCCGGAAATTTTCGGATCCCGGCTCGAAAAAAGGAGTCCTCTTTTGACGCTATCCATGAAGCAATTCATTTTTCCAATTCTTCGAAGGATTCAAAATGTAGATCTGCCAGGCCGTGTGCCATCGAACGGAATAGGTGGAACTCATAAGGGGCGACATTTGGGGAATACGGCGGGTGGGGCAAGACTTCCCATTTCAGCGTTTCCAGGTACTTTTTGACCACTTTTGCGACGTGAGGCCGAGCATTGTCGTGTTGGAGGATGACTTTGCCATGTCGCTCTTGATACTGCGGCCGCTTTTCTTTTAGGGCGCGACTAAGGTGCGTTCGGTAGCGATCTCCTGTGATGGTTTCACCCGGTTTTAAGAGCTCGTAGTAAACTGTTATTCATCTTTGAAGGTTTTTTCTCTTCCACCATCATGTTTGTCTTCGACATCGAAATCATTATTTTTAAAACGTTGAAACCACTCCCGACACGTTCTTTTACTCAGAGCAGCATCACCGTAAGTTTCTGAAAGCATTCGATGCGCTTCAGTTGCATTTTTTTCGAATTGTAACAGAAAAGTAAAACTTCCCGCAAATTGTGAGAATTGGGCACATAAACAGACATTTTCGAGCGTGAATAATACGAAAACAAGAACAAATGTCACTGAAACGGCGATGACAATTCGTTAGGCACTGTACGCACTCACTTTAAAGGCATTATCATCTATGTATTTTGATCAACCTCAGCCGGTACAGCCACCTATCGGAAAACGGCGGAAGCAAAGTTGTACACCTGATAGTTAAAACAAAAACTGCAAAAATCAAAAATTGCGAGATCGTAATTTTTTGATTGGAGGGTTTGCCGTGCTGATGCAAAAAATTCTGAAAAAATACATCGACTTCGGCAAAGGTAGAAACATTTAGGGCAGTTTAGAAAGGTTAGTGTTAGTAGATTAATCATTTCGATATCATTTTTAGATAACTAAAGTAATAATCGTCTGTCCATAAAATACTACATAGGATAGCAGGCCCAAGACCGAAGCGGATACAATACGAAATGACCCGAAGTTTCACTAAGGAAGACATTAAAAACAAAGAAGCAGTTGATAGGATGTCAAATTACCGATACGATACAGACGCACGATCCAGTGATTGATTGTTACCGGGTGGAGCACATTGCCTACCAAAGTGTCAAATTCTCTGACGAACTTGCAATAGAAGATGCATGTAATTTTCGTTGCAAATTGGTTACCCATAAAGGAATATGTTGCTTGGGTTACATGCTGGAAGGTACCTATCAATGATAGGTCGGTTTCCTTCTTCGCTACTAGTGTTCATTTAGGCTCCATAGCCTAGTTCGTTCGGCATGGAAAATGTGTAGCCTTGTAACCTCCACCCTCGGTCAGAGTAGCCCATAATAAGAAAAAATGAAGTTGTTTTCGTATCTATTCAAGTACATGAAATTAATAACTTACAAACATCGCCGTCGAGGAATTATACGTCGGAAAAAATTTCCTACACACCTATACTCAAGACAATCGAGCAAAAGACGGAGGTTTTTAAATTCGGGACGTGAAATAGTTGGCACTTCGAGGTAAATGATCATCGTACTTAGTGACGCTTGAATCGTCGAACCTCTGAAAAGTACAAAACGCAGTTCGTAGCAAGAATCATTAATCAGGACCAAAGTTACTTGCTAGGAATTCGAATTTTATAATTATGTATTATGAAACTTTCGTCAGATTCGATTTCCAATCTTTTTTTAAGCCACTCTGCTATACGTTGCGAGAAGGGCTATTATTAAACCACTCCGAGATATCGATCGACGTTAAAAAAATTAGTAAGGGAGTTATTTTTTTTCCCATAAATACGTTTATTTCTTAAGGCATTTTACATAAGTTTTTCTTCGCCGTAGCATCACTTTTACATAATATTCTTATCCTAATTTAATTCTAACATAGTCACAACGTTTTGAATTTATTAAAACATATTCTCTTATAGCTTAAATATCATCTTAGGTAACTCGTCATTAATTATGAAATCTACTCGGAAATATTATTTGAACCAAACGATTAACTTCTATAAATTATAAAATAAGCTGTTATTTTCAGACATTTTGTTGATAATTTCATAAACTGTTTCGAGTTTGTTTGTATCATTACATAATTTTTATTCTAACTTAGCTATTGGTTGAACTCATGGACGCAGCTGAGATCAGAACTATGTCTTAAAAGGGGCCTTTATTAAATTTAAACTCCAATTTTCTTTATGAAATGATAAATAAGTTTCATGTATGAAAGGTCACGACAAGCAAGAATGTCTCGAACTGGGATATTGGATAGTCTACCTTGGGTACGCAAAGAATTTATTAGTTGAGATCTGACATCACGATACTCCACGCATGTCCAAACGACATGATCAATATCCCGATAACCTTCTCCGCAAGCACAATGATTAGTCTCGGAGAGCCCAATTCGAAGGAGATGTACATCTAACGTGTAGTGATTGGACATGAGTCTGGACATCACACGAATGAAATCCCTACTCACATCCAGTCCCCTGAACCATGCCTTTGTCGATATTTTCGGAATAATTGAGTGCATCCACCGACCCAGATCATCTCTATCCCAAGATGCTTGCCAGCTGGCAAGTGTTCTTTGGCGAGACGAGCTATAGTAAGGGAGTTATGGTATAGCAAGCTATTTGTGGCTGCGATTAGATTTCGTAATCATTCATCACAACCGTTTCGATGAACTGCAAATTATACCTAATTTAGAACTAAATCGATTTCTGCCACAAGGATTCTACTGTTTTCTGGTGAGTCCTGTCAATTCGTGAAATTAATGGTAAAATCGTATAGCACCGTTTCAAAGGACTTGAATCCACCAAATGGCACCCAAATGTGACCAATTGAAAAATTTTGGGCATTTACATGAAATATGTCTCGGCAACCGGAATCGTTCAACAGTTTGAAAAGGATGAAAACAAGTATCAAAACTTGCCGTCTTGAATTTAATGAAGAATATTTGCGCTACCGATTTATTTTATGGTTAATGCGCAAAGCCGCTTGATCTTTGTCAGCTTCATCGTTCTGCTAGTCTACTATTTATTAACGGTACATTCAATTAAAATCAAATATCCACTTCCGCTTTATTTCCACTGAAAACTAGATACGTCCATACTTTCTAGAACAACCTTAAGCACTACCGGACTGGGTAGTGAAACTTGAGCTATGCTGTGTTACAGCTGAAAATGCTCAGAATAATTGATGATACCGTGGAGGGTTATAATATTTATCGGAGTAATATTGAAAAACGCGAAGGCGGAATTCAGTGCGGGTACGAAGTTGCTTGGTAGCAGAGCGTTGAACTCTGATTGAAGCAAAAAAGTGCTAGAAAATATTTTTTCACATCGTTTGACATGGGTTTCAACAGCTTACAGCTATTAGGTAAATTACTTGAAAGTTTTCCTGCAACTGACCAAAGTTTTTAATTTATTTTTTAAAACCGAACCTATGTGCTAGACAGTTGATACTTTACTTGTATCAGTATCGAGAAAAATTCCTGAAGAACCTGGATTCGATCCTCAACCCCTCAAATAGGGTCAGAGGCGAATGATTTTAAGGTTAAAACCTCTATAATTTAAAACAAGAATAAATTGTAACAAAAAAAATTTCGAAAAAGTTGCCTATCCGGAGGAATCGTTTTGCCAATCAAACTACTTGGCATGTGAAATAAACGAAAAAACTGTCTAATTGAACAGAAAAAAAACAATCATGTTCCAAGGATTCATTCCACATGTCGCATAACCAACCTAATTCACCCTACGATTCTGCCACAAGGAACTAATATGAGATTCTTTGTTTGTCTCTTACGTTGACAATGTCAGTTTTCGATGGAAAAAGCGGACGATGAATTAGACTTGCAGTAATTAGAACTTTCAATTACAGACACGAAACGAAACATACATTTTGTTTACTCGATTTCGATATGATTGGTCATCCAGGTGAAGATGTTTAATGAATAAACACAATCTTAACTAAACTATAGATTGATGCTATTCAATTTCCACGAAAAAAAAACGTTACGTTCTAATTACTCCGCCTTCAAAATTCAAAGCTCTTATTTCAATGGGGACGCTAGTTACGTAGTATTTTTTCGCTCCAAATTTCCAGTGCAGATGCTATTGTACTAGCGACGGTAGAGAATTGCTTTTTGTCAAGAAGTTTTGAGCAAATAACAATACGCGAAATCTTTTGATTACACTGCAGATGATGCTATGACCGAGCTTTGGAGACCGGAAGCGCTTTTGAGCGTGGCGCAAAATATATGTACGTGCGGTATGGGACCGAACAGCTTTCTATCGGAGAAAATGAATTTCCTCATGAATGTCAATGGAAAGTCGAAAAGAAATGCTCAACTGCTGCCTGGGAAAGTTTCCAAAAGTTGCATCAGATTGAACAGCTCCCACTGATGCCGTAGCTGGCGTTCGAAACGAGAACAAATGAATGAACAAAAACAAGAAACTGCGATGTGACGGAGAGAGAAAATATAAACTGAAACATGCATGGATGCAGAGATTGGGAAATGGACTTGGTTGGCGGTATAGTTAGAACATTGGTGCGATGCTTTGACATGGAATGTTTTCACGAAAGTAGTCAACAGCGGTCGCAATCTTTCGAGTGCTCTTTTGAAGCGACAGTTTCTCTAGTCCCATCATTCACAACATACTCCACATATCTGTACTATTCGAGTTAAATATGTAATGAAGAAGGGAATCAGAATTTCAGTTGAGCAGCATACGGACGGAATTGAAACACCGCCTCATCGTTCCTTCGAATATGGTCTGCATTGGAAAGCTGGCAAACCGGTTGTCTTTATAGTTGTTGTTACGCTCGTCTACCAGATATGCATAACCAAGTTTTACACTTCACCGCCATGTGATTGTGTGCCGAAATGTAGTGCATATTTATCTTGAACAAAAGTGGTTATGCTTATGGAAGAAGAGAGCAAATCCCGCAAATGATGAGAATAACGACACTCCTGAAGACTATACTGCTAATAGCAGCATAACGATAGTGCTGTGTAACTTTTGATGCTCCGCATTGGGGCGAGAGTGTTTTCTTTCCAAAAGTTTTCCAATAGAAGAAATCAGTCGTTCTACTTTTATTTTTGTTTTCGTGACAGCACAGTCTCCGCAGGACCACGTGTCATACACCTTTCAAATCTGTTCACCGATATAGGATACAACCATAAACACACCTTTTGCATTGAGATGCTAGATAGGCAAAACCTATAACTGATAGAAATTATTATTGTTTGATTTACGGATTCTGACGGTTGATGACAAATCGAAGTCGATTTGAACACGTTTTCTGATCGATCTATGATTAAATTTTAACTATCACATATACTTTTTCAGTATAGTAACAATTATCAACCTCACATATTTTTTTTCAGAATTATTACTGTTATGCATTGTAAAACCGATAACAAACATCCCTACATTGGTTTTTTTACCGTACTGCGTGATAAACTGAGCTTCGGAGAAAGTCCGTTCGCTTCTTACTGAAAGATCAATATGGAGTGTTTTCCAAAGTAAGGGAAAATAGATGTTTATAGCAAGCAAATCGAAAACAAAGAGTTACTGAAGAAATACTCGTATGTTTTACTGTTTCTCAGACAGTAAAGTGTTTTGATCAAATATATGTTGAGCTCTTAAGTTCCTGGTGTTACGTGTTATGAGTACCGAAAATGCTGTTCCGCTAACTGACTAGAACTGTTTGATGAAACAAAGTTTGCGGTGGAGCATCCAGAGTCTTCGACTTTTTTTTTAAATAACTATTTATTGGAATATGAGTTAAAATTAAATTATTAAGATTTAAATTGGGTGTTCAGCCACAAGTGGTGACTTTTCAGCCCTATTATATATATGATTTAGTTATTACCATGAGGACATTATTTGCTTCCGCAATTCTGAGATTTTTGTGTAGGAAAAATTCTAAACCTACTTGTTTTGTGTAATGGGGAAAAGGAACTTATATACTAACTTACTAACTAATACAGAGAGCGAATCGAATCAATTGAAGATTGCATCGATTTTGTCGGAATTTGCTTATAATATTATGTGACATTACATCTAATGGTTCTATATTTGTGAGTCTGTGTAACTCATTTGTACTAAACCAGGGAGGACGCTTCAAAATCAATTTCAGAATTTTATTCTGAATGCTTTGAAGCGTTTTCTTCCTGGTGGAACAACAAGTTGACCAAATTGGTACTGCAAAAAGCAAGGCTGGTCTGAAAATTTGTTTATAAATTAACAATTTGTTATTTAGACAGAGCTTAGAATTTCTGTTTATAAGATGATATAAGCATTTAATATATTTATTACACTTTGCCTGGATTCCTTCAATGTGATCCTTGAAAGTGAGTTTTTTGTCATACGTTAAACCTAAGTATTTAGCTTGATCAGACCATGTCAATTCCAAGCCATTCAATTTGAGAATGTGATTATTGTTTGGTTTAAGAAAAGAAGCTCTTGGCTTGTGAGGAAAGATAATTAATTGCGTTTTTGCTGCATTTGGTTTAATTTTCCATTTTGACAGATAATCACTGAAAATATTTAAAATTTTTTGTAGGCGACTGCAGATCACTCTTAGCTTTCTACCTGTGGCTAACAGATTTGTGTCGTCACAGAATAACGATTTCTGACAACCAACGGGTACATTTGGAAGATCAGAAGTGAAAATATTATACAAGATTGGAGCTACGCTCGAACCCTGCGGGACACCGGCTCGTACAAGTAGCAATTCAGATTTATAATTCTGATAGCTAACCTGAAGAGTACGACCAGTTAAATAATTTTGAATCATTTTGATCAAATAAATAGGAAACTGGAAATCAGACATTTTTGCTATTAAACCTTTGTGCCAAACACTGTCGAATGCTTTTTCTATGTCTCGAAAAGCAACTCCAGTGGATAACCCAGAAGATTCATTTGCTTTCATCATGTTCGTAACTCTTACAAGTTGATGAGTAGTTGAATGTTCATGACGAAATCCAAACTGCTTTGGTAAAAAAATTGAATTCTCATTTATATGAGACATCATTCTCAACAAGATAATTTTTTCAAAAAGTTTACTGATAGAAGAAAGTAAGCTAATTGGTAGATAACTTGATGTTTCTGCTGGATTTTTGTCAGGTTTCAGGATAGGAATTACTTTAGCGTTTTTCCATCTTTTTGGGAAGTAAGCGAATGAAAAACACTTGTTGAAAATTTTAACCAGAAGTCTCAAGGCAACATCGTGAAGATTTTTAATAAGAATATTAAAAATTCCATCATTACCAGGAGCCTTCATGTTTTTAAGTTTCCTAATAATTGATTTAATTTCATCAAAATTCATCTCAATAATGTCATCTTGTGATAACACTGAAATATGCTCATATTTCAATGAGACTTCATTTTCAATAGGACTCACAACGTTCAAATTAAAATTGTGTACAATCTCGAACTGCTGAGCAAGTGTTTGAGCTTTTTCGCCATTTGTAAGTTTCTGAGGTTTCTTAAGAACCTTAGAAAGTTTCCAGAAAGGTTTAGAATATGGTTTAATTTGTTCAACTTCTTTAGCGAAATTTTCATTTCGCAAAAGAGTAAATCTATGTTTAATTTCTTTTTGTAAATCCTTAACTATGGATTTCATAGCAGGATCACGAGAACGTTGATGTTGTCGTCGACGAACATTCTTCAACCGAATGAGCAGTTGAAGATTGTCATCGATGATAGGAGAATTTAACTTAGTTGGAGCTTTGGGAACTGAAAGATTTCTAGCTTCGATAATATAATGATTCAAATTATCAATTGCTGTGTCGATGTCCGCAGAATTTTCTAAAATACTTTCATGATCCACATGATTTTCAATGTGAGATCTCTAATCCATCCAATTAGCTCTATGATAGTTGAATATAGAACTAATAGGATATGGTTAAAGACGGGTATAAATAAACGATACAAAAAAAACTAATAGGATTAATTATAGCTTCGTTGGAAAGTCTGAATGTTACAAGAAGATGATCTGAGTCAAAGTCAGCGTGTGTAATCGGTTCACTACAAATGTGACTTTGATCTGTTAGAACCAGATCAATTGTAGACGGGTTTTTCACGGAAGAGAAACAAGTAGGATTACTGGGATGAAGAACTGTGAAGTAACCAGCTGAAAGTTGATTATGAAGTATTTTACCATTACTGTTATTTTTCCTACAATTCCACTGGACATGCTTAGCATTTAAGTCCCCTATTACGAAAAATTTCGATCGATATCTTGTGAGTTTTTGCAAATTGCCTTTAAAGAAATTTAATTGTTCGCCGGTGCATTGGAATGGCAAATATGCTCCAGCGATGAAATAAATTCCATGAATGGTTTCTACTTCGATTCCCAAGCTTTCAATAACTTTAGTTGGACCGTTGGCCGTTAGACAAAAATGGCAACTCCACCACCCATTCCAGTAAACCTGTCAAATCGATGAACCATATAATGTGGATTACTTTTCAATTTGACATTTGGTTTAAGAAAAGTTTCTGTCACAATGGCAATATGGATTTTGTGAACTTCGAGAAAATTATAAAATTAATCTTCACTCGATTTCAAAGATCGAGCATTCCAATTTAAAATATTCAAATAATTATTTAACATCACTGTTAAATTTTAAATTCATTTAAATGATATTATTTGCAAATTGCCATCCGATTTGAAATGCTCCAAAAAGTGTTGAAGTCGAATTCATTTGGATGATCATTTGAAAAAGTTGATCCTGTAGGTAGATCATTTTATTCTCAGTTATATCGCCTAAATCGACTTCATTTAAAGAAGCGAATGGCATTGAAGGAATATTTGTAGGTAGACTTCCATTAGAAGAAGGTGATTTGGCCGGTCTACCTATTAATAAATTGTTTTCGTTAGAAGATGAACTGCAAGGCGGTCCTGTGTTTTGATTATTTACATTAGAAGAAATAGGTGGTAGACCTGTTATACTAGCATAACTGACATTAGAAGAAGATGATGACGAGGTCGATTACCTGTCAATAAATTGTTCTCGTCAGAAGACGAATTGGCAGGAGTACCTGGTGTTTGTTTTAAATTCGAAGAAATAGGTGCCTTAGAAGAATTAGGCGTGGCATTTGTAACGGTTTTTTGATTTTCAGGTATGTTCTGTAAATTTAAGGTCGTTGATTTGACTTGTTGTTTCCCTGACAGGACATTTCAAATAATTGGATTTATGATTTCCATTGCAATTTGAACATGAAAATTTATCAGTGGTTTCATTCATTGGACAAACGTCTTTCGAATGCAATTTACCACAATTCAAACACCGTATATCCATATGACAATTATTTGCAAATTGCCATCCGATTTGAAATGCTTCAAAAAGAGATGAAGTCGAATTCATTTGGATGATCATTTGAAAAAGTTGATCTTGTAGGTAGATCATTTTATTTTCAGTTATATCGCCTAAATCGACTTCATTTAAAGAAGCGAATTGCATTGAAGGAATATTTGTAGGTAGACTGCCATTAGAAGAAGATGATTTGGCCGGTCTACCTATTAATAAATTGTTTTCGTTAGAAGAAGAACTGCAAGGCGGTCCTGTGTTTTGATTATTTACATTAGAAGAAATAGGAGATAGATTTCTACCTAATATACCAGCATAACTGACATTAGAAGAAGATGATGACGAGGTCGATCTACCTGTCAATAAATTGTTTTCGTTAGAAGACGAATTGGCAGGTGCCTTAGAAGAATTTTCAGGTATATTCTGTAAATTTAAGGTCGTTGATTTGACTTGTTGTCTAAGCGAACGAGCGTTTAAAATTTTTTCCCTGACAGGACATTTCAAATAATTGGATTTATGATTTCCATTGCAATTTGAACATGAAAATTTATCAGTGGTTTCATTCATTGGACAAACGTCTTTCGAATGCGATTTACCACAATTCAAACACCGTATATCCATATGACAATTTTTGGTTCCATGACCGAAGCCTTGGCAACGACGACATTGCGTTAAGTTAGCAATACGATTATGCCGTTTATAATGTTCCCAATGAATTTTAATGTGGGAAATGAAACGTACTTTTTCTAAAGTTTTCAAATTGTTTACATCACTTCGATTGAAGTGTATTAGGTAAAGTTCATGGGAAATTCCAGAGCGTGGTTTAGAAGTACCATTCGCTCTTTTTTTCATAAGTAATGAAAAACACTTGTTGAAAATTTTAACCAGAAGTCTCAAGGCAACATCGTGAAGATTTTTAATAAGAATATTAAAAATTCCATCATTATCAGGAGCCTTCATGTTTTTAAGTTTCCTAATAATTGATTTAATTTCATCAAAATTCATCTCAATAATGTCATCTTGTGATAACACTTGGGTTGAAATATGCTCATATTTCAATGAGACTTCATTTTCAATAGGACTCACAACGTTCAAATTAAAATTGTGTACACTCTCGAACTGCTAAGCAAGTGTTTGAGCTTTTTCATCATTTGTAAGTTTCTGAGGTTTCTTAAGAACCTTAGAAAGTTTCCAGAAAGGTTTAGAATATGGTTTAAATTGTTCAACTTCTTTAGCGAAGTTTTCATTTCGCAAAAGAGTAAATCTATGTTTAATTTTTTTTTGTAAATCCTCAACTATGTTTTTCATAGCAGGATCACGAGAACGTATATCAATGTCGACGAACATTTTTCAACCGAATGAGCAGTTGAAGATTGTCATCGATGATAGGAGAATTTAACTTAGTTGGAGCTTTGGGAACTGAAAGATTTCTAGCTTCGATAATATAATGATTCAAATTATCAATTGCTGTGTCGATGTCCGCAGAATTTTCTAAAATACTTTCATAATCCACATGATTTTCAATGTGAGATCTCTAATCCATCCAATTAGCTCTATGATAGTTGAATATAGAACTAATAGGATATGGTTAAAGACGGGTATAAATAAACGATACAAAAAAAACTAATAGGATTAATTATAGCTTCGTTGGAAAGTCTGAATGTTACAAGAAGATGATCTGAGTCAAAGTCAGCGTGTGTAATCGGTTCACTACAAATGTGACTTTGATCTGTTAGAACCAGATCAATTGTAGACGGGTTTTTCACGGAAGAGAAACAAGTAGGATTACTGGGATGAAGAACTGTGAAGTAACCAGCTGAAAGTTGATTATGAAGTATTTTACCATTACTGTTATTTTTCCTACAATTCCACTGGACATGCTTAGCATTTAAGTCCCCTATTACGAAAAATTTCGATCGATATCTTGTGAGTTTTTGCAAATTGCCTTTAAAGAAATTTAATTGTTCGCCGGTGCATTGGAATGGCAAATATGCTCCAGCGATGAAATAAATTCCATGAATGGTTTCTACTTCGATTCCCAAGCTTTCAATAACTTTAGTTGGACCGTTGGCCGTTAGACAAAAATGGCAACTCCACCACCCATTCCAGTAAACCTGTCAAATCGATGAACCACATAATGTGGATTACTTTTCAATTTGACATTTGGTTTAAGAAAAGTTTCTGTCACAATGGCAATATGGATTTTGTGAACTTCGAGAAAATTATAAAATTAATCTTCACTCGATTTCAAAGATCGAGCATTCCAATTTAAAATATTCAAATAATTATTTAACATCACTGTTAAATTTTAAATTCATTTAAATGATATTATTTGCAAATTGCCATCCGATTTGAAATGCTCCAAAAAGTGATGAAGTCGAATTCATTTGGATGATCATTTGAAAAAGTTGATCCTGTAGGTAGATCATTTTATTCTCAGTTATATCGCCTAAATCGACTTCATTTAAAGAAGCGAATGGCATTGAAGGAATATTTGTAGGTAGACTTCCATTAGAAGAAGATGATTTGGCCGGTCTACCTATTAATAAATTGTTTTCGTTAGAAGATGAACTGCAAGGCGGTCCTGTGTTTTGATTATTTACATTAGAAGAAATAGGTGGTAGACCTGTTATACTAGCATAACTGACATTAGAAGAAGATGATGACGAGGTCGATTACCTGTCAATAAATTGTTCTCGTCAGAAGACGAATTGGCAGGAGTACCTGGTGTTTGTTTTAAATTCGAAGAAATAGGGGCCTTAGAAGAATTAGGCGTGGCATTTGTAACGGTTTTTTGATTTTCAGGTATGTTCTGTAAATTTAAGGTCGTTGATTTGACTTGTTGTTTCCCTGACAGGACATTTCAAATAATTGGATTTATGATTTCCATTGCAATTTGAACATGAAAATTTATCAGTGGTTTCATTCATTGGACAAACGTCTTTCGAATGCAATTTACCACAATTCAAACACCGTATATCCATATGACAATTTTTGGTTCCATGGCCGAAGCCTTGGCAACGACGACATTGCGTTAAGTTTGCAACACGATTATGCCGTTTATAATGTTCCCAATGGATTTTAATGTGGGAAATGAAACGTACTTTTTCTAAAGTTTTCAAATTGTTTACATCACTTCGATTGAAGTGTATTAGGTAAAGTTCATGGGAAATTCCAGAGCGTGGTTAAGAAGTACCATTCGCTCTTTTTTTCATAAGTATTACTTGGGAAGGGGTAAAACCAAGCAATTCTTTTAGTTCATTAGAGTCTTCGACTTCAAAAACACTTTCAGCTGAAATTCATCAAATATATCATCTAGGGTAACGGTTTCCTATTGATTTTGTTTGTAAGGACGTTACCTCAAAATCCTAATTTAGCCACTATAATCACTGCAATTATTTCATATTTCTGTTTAATTCACCTTACTTCACACTGAAAATTGATTCACATTCCTTGGAAATTAAACTAATATTCAAAACCTGTTTTAATCCGCCTAGTGGTGTAATGATGCCTTTCTCATATCAATCATACTATCATATATAATACTGTGGTATTCTTCAAAATAATTTTTTTCAATTCTTGAAAGAATAACCGAAATCGGTTTGTTTGACCGTCTACTGATAACAACTATCAATTGGAAAACATTTGAGGTCGATTTAGAAAAAAATTTAAGTTTTTTACCCATTTTCAGTGATGGTATACAATTTTTAACCCACTTTACCCTATATTTCCGGATCCGGAAGTCAGATCCGCATGAAATTCAGGAATTACGTATGGGACCACAAGACCTTTCATTTCAACCTAAGTTTGTGAAAATCGGTCGCGCCATCTATGAGAAAAGTTATAACATATGTTTTCTTATTTTTGCACATTTTACCCCATAATTCCGGAACCGGAAGTCGGATCCAAATGATATTCTGGAATTTTGTACGGGACCACAAGACCTTTCATTTGAATCTAAGTTTGTGAAAATCGGTTCAGCCATCTCCGAGAAAAGTTAGTGCAAAAAAACGTTTGATCGCGATTTAAAAGAATTAGGCTTGATACGTTGCTGATACAACAACAATCTTGTCAAATATCGAGTTATGAGGAAATCAACAAACATGAAATATCAATACAAGGAACAACAGTTGTGACATTTCAATTGAAACTTTTTATATACTGGAAAATAGTGCCAATAAAAGAAAGAATAGATGGGTTTCTAATATTATAGAGCTGAACAACGGTCATAATTTGGACGAAAAACCACTACTTTCTTTATAGATCTGGCGGAACGCTTTGCACGTTTTACAATCTGGAAACAAATAAATCAAAGCATTTTTCGTACACATTCTGGTTGGAATTCAAAGACATGAACTGCTACGAACGCAATAAGCGGGAACATTATTTATTATTATTAATATCATTTATTTTACCCCGGCTTTAACCTGTTGGAAACATTATTTGAAAAGTTTCTTCTTCGGATAATTCTTTCGGTAAATGCTTCTCGGCCAGCATTCGAAAACTGTGTTTTATAATCTGTGCTTCTGTTTCGAGTTCCAACCAGTCCTTTTCCAGAAACACTATGCTTGAGATACCGAGTTCTGCCGTACCGGTTAAACTTTCGAACTTTTCGAGGATGGCGCTCACCCTTCGAGTTCATCTGCGTTATTTGAACGACATCGTATTTTTTTTTTGTTTGCTGCTGTGTCAAACAAGCATCGTCATCATCGCAGTCGCATCGCTCAAATGTTTTTCATTTCATTCTCTCTGTTGTATGTATTACTTGAGAAACAGTTATTTTTGGATGAATAACTCAGACAAACGTCGTCGAGAATGGGAACGAAAATTTTCATCCGAGCTTTTCGAGTTTCGTTTTTGTTGCCTTCCGAAGCAACTACCCTCACAAATGCTGTGCCTCAGCCCACACCCCACAGAGATACGCTTTTCCTTTGCTCCGTCGTTTTACTTTCCTTAGATGCTGTCTTTCAAGCATTTCTGCCATTATCGGATAAATATTTATTCATTTATTTATATTTTCATTTGTTTCGCAGCTGGCTTCGTCCATAGTGTTCACCCTCGTGTTGCCACTTGAATATGCCACAGCAACTTAAACTGCTTTCACTATACTGGATTCAGTGGATTTTGATATTCATAATTTATGTATTTATTTTATATCATCGCTTAAATTTTATTTGTTTCTTTTTCAGCTGCCGATGTTTTTTTCATCCGTTTATAAGATTTATCTCGTTTCCTTTTCAGTTCTTGGGACATTTTGAGCAACAGATTTCCTTCGAAGTGAATGTTTCGAAGCATACCAGAACAATATTATCAAGAAAGATTACAACGTTCATTAGCTTCACACAGATTCCAGGCATGTTTGATGGTATTCCGAGCCCTTGTGTTTACTGGGCTGGCTTGGTCATGGAGGCAATTTACTGAAAATGAGTTTACAAATCTTCATTAGTAAATTGCTCTTGGATAACACTCATTTGCGTTTCCTGCTACCAACAGGACGGAAAATGCTGGGGATTTTCTGTGCGCTTTTCGGGATGCTCGGCGGAACAAAGCTTCCTCTCGAATCTGTGGAACAGTCCGACTCATTCATTAGCTCATCACTTACAGCAGCAGTTTCATCGATTCGAACTCGCATGGCAGAGCAATGATCGGTAAATTCAAGATAAGTGTAGGAGGGTTCTGAGAAGTTCGAGTGGAAAACAAAATTAAGAAACGAAGCTCCAGAATGTGCTTTCTTTGTTAACGCTGCAGCTTATACGGATGGTTTGACGCATGTCGCTTCTTGATTACTTCCGGTTCACTGGGTTCGAGATCTATCAGATATTCAGTTTATTTTGTGTTGTCACGAGGGTAAGAGTCCCTCGGATGCGTAGGTCTGTTTGGCTTATCAAGACTTGAGTTGCTCGCCCACTTAATTTTACATAATGGGAACAAAAAATAGGTCTTTACCAACTTTGTCCCATTAATCACAGAATGATTACTGATTCTAGCGGAACATGTATAGGATTCTCGACACTTTATCGAAGCATGTATTTGTGAGAGTCTGATAGACTTAATTGAAGAATGAAGTATGGATTAGCGTGTTCTTCAGATCAATTGGACTAGTACGCTAAACAATTTAATATTGATATACTTATAGAGAGTTGTAATCATTATTAATTTATTATTTTATAGAATGGCTTTCAAATCTAGATTCTCATTACGCTTATTTCCTCTGATTAATTAGTTAGAAGAATAAGCAGACGTTACAATCAATAAAATTACCTCAGTTTTTAGTCATTTTAAGAAATGCCCTCGGCATCTTAGAATTAATAATAAATTTACTATGGAATTAAAAAAAATGAAAAATAATGATCTGTGAAGCAACTTTATAGTCAATTTTCTGATCCAAAATCGATGTAAATTTACAAAATATTTTTATCTGTGCGGTGCTTTTGGTGCTTTCGATTCAATCCATCCAGAAACCTTTTTTTGTTTTCTTAGTTTGTATAAATATTTGCATCATGTTCCCCAAACATCGGTGGGGAAGCGGAACTCTGTTTTTCATGCGTCATGATTTGTTTGTTCATGACTTCGCTCCTTCACAGCAAACAGTTGGCAGCAAAACTTTGAATGCAAAAACCGGATAAAAACATTCAATTCAGAAGAACCGGTTAAATTTTTATCCGGTTTTTACTTTTTCCGGTTTATAAAAAATATGTTTTGAACGATTCTTGCACTGCAGAATCTGTGTTAGGTTTTTGCACTCATTCTTTATATCCGTTTTTCGCAGTCAATAATACTAAAAAGAGTTTGTTCAACTATACACTTAAATGTTATTGCTGAATCTCGACAAAAAATACCGAGATTTACAGTCTTGTGCTCAGTAATTTTCTCGGTAAAATGTATATTTACTGAGAATCTCGGCAAATCTATAGTTCGTAAATGTCAGTTATGACCGAAATTGTCAGCAAACATTTTATTGTTAGCTCAACGAAAGTGCCAAGAAATAAATCATGAAATGTTGAGTCATCAGTAATTAAACGTAGAAAGGATTTTGCTTTACTATTCTATGAAATAGTGACACAAAAGATATGGTTGGCGAAGGGATGTTAATTAACCTTCATTTTAATACTCAAACATCATATAAACTTAAGCCCTGTAAAAGAATAGAAAAGAATGTATAAAATGAGAATTCTTAGATTTTTATTTCACTTATTCGGTCGGCCGCTGAATATCATTCGTTTATCTTCTCGACTAACATTGAAATTTTTATTTTGTCCCGTTCCTGACCAACTTAACAAATTTTTGTGCCAAAATTCGGCAATAACATGCTTTTTACCGAGATATCAGTAAGTGAACAATCAGTAAAAGACCTTCTTTAATCCACCTAAGGGTGGAATGATGCCTTTCTCATATTACTTATATTTTCAAAAACATCACTAGAAGATTCTGTCAAGTTTCTTTTTTTGAAACTTGAATAAAATCAAAAACTTTCTTCGGTATAAATTACCATCACCTTTTCAGTTATGTCAAGTTAATAAAGATATAAATGTGGGAACCCTGCACGCTATACAAAATTGAAAATAGCACGTTGTGTGCTAGGTGGGTGCGTTTTCTTCTTCTTCCGTTCCAGCACGTGCCGATGCGTACCGATTTTGCATCATTTTGTATGACAGTTTGAAAGTTTTGATACTCATTGTCCTATAATCTTGGAACCGAAAGTCGGATCTTGATGAAATGGCACATTATCTTTTAAGACAATGAGAGCTTTAATTTGAATCATGATTTGTTAAAATCGGTTTAACTGTTGCTGAGAAATCGAAGTGAGTTCCGTTTTTGGAGCTTTTCTGTACTATTATCGGTGCTTTCGGAAGCGGAAACCGGGAACTAGTAGTCCCAAAGTAGGTTTATATATCCACCAACTAACAAGATATGGAAACTAGATGAATTACCCGTAAATTTTATAAAAATATTCACCTCGTATCGCCATCGCTTGTGAAAAAAATCCTCATAATATTGAAAGCGTTTGCTAATCTCACTGTATCAACTTTGCGAGGACTTTTTGAAGAATCTCAAGACCTTTCATTTGCATCTTAGTTTGTAAAAATCGGTTGAGAAATTTCTGAGAAAATTGAATGCGCATTTTCTCATAGATTTGCACATATTGTCTTGTAATTCCAGAACCGGAAGTCGGATAAAAATAAAATTCAATAGCGATCTATGGGACTATAAGACCTGTCATTTAAATCTAAGTTTGTAAAAATCGGTCACGCCATCTCTGAAAAAATCGAGTGACATTATTTGTCACCTACACACATACATACATACATACACACACAGACATTTGCTCAGTTCGGTGAGCTGGGTCGAATGGTATTTGACATTCGGCCCTCCGGAACTCGGTCCAAAAGTCGGTTTTCACAGTGATTGTACAGATTGAGAAAGGCAAAAATGTATGTTGCACGGATTTTAGTAATCAGCTGTTCAACTAGCAAGGAATATTTTTTCCTTACTCAATTTGATACATGGCTCACTTGGACTGTATGTATTTGTGCGTGTAACGAAATGTGCACTTAAATTTCTTTAACAGTCGTTATCCGAATTGGCGGTTCAATGCATAGGGAGCTGGTCTTACAAGCCAGTTGTCGTTTGTTCGAACCCCAACTCGGAAGGATTCTTAGTGCCAGTAGTATTAGCCATGCAGCCATTGGCTGCGAATTCTGTTGAAACAGAAAGGTCAAATTTCACCAAAGGAATGTAATGCGAAGACTTGGGTTTGTCTTATACGAATTTAATTGAATGTCCTTATGGTCCCGTACCCTGTTACTGATCCGAGTTCCGGTTTCGAAATTTCAGGCAGAAGATGCAACAAATTTTATCAATTTCAAGAGTGCGATTTAAAAGATTGCAATTTAAAACCCTACTAGCGAATATATTTCTTGAAATGTATTTCAACTTAAACCTTCTCTCAACTATTGTGCGATGGTTATATGATGTGCTTGAAAAGTATTTCCAATAAAAACTGTGCAACTTATCAAACACCATGCAAAGTATTGTTTTTTTTTCACTGAATTTCACTGAAATATTATTCGTTAAGCGAAAATCGAATGCGGAAATGCTCGAATGAACGTATTGTACAGACGCTTAGAGTAACCGATTTGGAATATAATCCTTTTGGGTTTGTGAACATGTTTCACAAGCAGTAATATTTTAACAGGTTACAAAAACAGATGATGTAACTTGACTATTATTTCAGTAATTTATCTTTCCAAATATACGTTGAAAAGCTTCTGTGAAAGAGTTTCTGAATCATTATGTGTCATTTAGCTGAATTTTGTCACTTGTGTAGAATTTTGTGACGAATAAAGCCGCGAATACAATTTTCGGGCCAGAAACATTTCCTGACCCTATGTGCGGGGTTGGGAAGTTCTTTTCCGTCCTCCCGGGAATGAACTTTCCAAATCACTCAAAGCTCAGGAATCAGTAATCAGAACTAATTGGCTCAAGTGGCACGTTCCCTTAGTTATTTGGAGGTTTGTGCCTCTCATCATAAAACAAAAAAAGAAAAAAGGTGGAAAAACAGCTCAAAACAACAAATGCATCCACGAAAAGATGCTGAACGATTTGCAGGTACCAAAATGCTTATTTAATAAAACCTCCAACCCCAAAAGAATTTAGAGATTTTACAAAAGCAACACCATTCTGCTTTCTTGAAAGAATGCAGAACGATTCGCAATATTTATGAACAGAAGCAAATCCGGCACCCCATCCCGATCAGATGGTAATAACAGAATTAAAACAACTGGAGTAACTTATTTCAGACATATTTTGTAACAAATTTTGAAATATTTTTGGCTGGTAAGCTGTTAAAAAAAACAAAAATCATAACAAAAAAGACTCTAGCGGGAACAAAATTGTCACAGATTTTGAAACGTTTGTATCACAATTATTATTGAATTTGATATAACAACAGAAGTCCGAAAGCAGAAATTTATAACAATAGTTGTAATAAATTAAATAGCAAATTTAACACAGAAAGACTATATCACCGCCAACTTTTAGCATCGTTTCAATCCAATATTGTTGAATGATTTTTTTATTAAATGAATAATTTATTTAGTGATCTGGTTTCTTATTTTAGTTCTTTGAAATTCTGATCATTATATTTCGATATAAAGCAATGGAAGAACTCACTTTTTTTTCAATTCATTAACTTTATCATGAGTCTTGCAAATGAAAATAAACATCGTTACTGATTTTGTTATTATAATTTTATCATAAGTTTTAGCTTTCAACTGTTTTCAACATCTCAAAATAACACAAATTGTTATACATATCAACTGTTGATATACTTGTGTTATGATCTGCATCTGATGTGCATCTGATCGGGATAAGGGGTCAATCTGCTAAAACTTTTTAGGGTAGAAACAGAAGGGATTCATTCACTCCAGGAAGAACGATGAACTCATTCGACTATTGCTCCTTACCATATTGGGTGAGAAACAATAGAATATCCTTCAATATTAGCTCACCATACACAGATTCAACCATGTATGGAGAACCAAAAACCCGGATACGTAGTTGCGTGAATGCAGGACAGTTACATATCAGATGCTATGTGGTACTCAATCGCACTTTCATAAATCACAAAAATAATACTCAGCACGCTGAATAGTAACACATGGATCAATAAGTCCCGAGACGAAAGCAGAGATGGCGCTCGTAGTAAACCAGTAACCACGTCTTTATAGAGTACTAACCTTTGCTTGAAAGGTTTTTTCCAAGTGGGTGCCGCGATTGCTTTCGATGGAACAAAATGCACCCTGCCACAAGTCGATGAAAACAATGGCGAAATTGAACGAATTGGGCTTTGATCTGCTTCCATACCCCCCATACTCACCCTAAAAGGTGATTATGTTGAAGATAAAAAAAAATTTTGCAAAAAAAATGTTGTTTCCATTGTTAGTCTCGGGACTTATTGATCCATGTGTTAGTCATGTGATGGTTAAGTTGGTAATGTCCAGTCAGAGCTCTGACCAGAATCCTGTGATGATGATTGGAAAATGCTATAGATATTTTAACATTTTTAGATGCAAGCCTGGTAAGAATGCTGTTGTTTGAGCGCAAGTTTGCAAGGAGTGCTTTTAGCTGCCATGTTGCCAGTTGACAGTGATAAAGCTGGATCTTTCATTCGTGGTACCAGCTTTAGCCAACTCAACTGAGATAGTTGATGACTCACTATTTTCAGTATCCGAAATTTCAACGGCGGGTGAAATCCCAACTGCATCATCCATCTTATGAGGTCCTGTCTCGGAGGATGAAAATGCAATAGTTACATCATCCCGCATTTGAAACTCAGATACTTGAGTAAATTACGTAGCCATCTCAACAAGCCTTACTAAAAGTTTTTTTGCTGCAGAAACTCATAAAAGATAAAAAGATTATGTAGAATATCACACATCGCTGAATGTGATAAACTAGTACTACAAAAAAAGTTAAGTATTGTATGAGAGCAAATAAATATGAATGAGTTTCCACTGAAATTCATATAATATGAAGAATATGAAGTCATCGCTCGGCGAAGATCGGTTATAAGGTAAATATACCGAAAAATAGAAAAATTGTCTATCTATTTGAGGGCTTTGCTCTTGCGGAGCTCAAAATTCCGTTAGTTAGACTTACTAATAGAAGGCGTCAGTCTAATTGACGGAATTTTTAGCTCGGCAAGAGCAAAGTCCACAAATGTACCGTTTACGACTGCCATTTTTAGCCTCCGGCAGTCATTAAGTCATCGGCGCGGAAATACATCTTGATTCGCGAGCTCCCGTTTTAGTGGCCTTTCACGACGTGGAACAGGAAACCATTGGATTAATTCTTGGTTGAAATAATACCGCCGTACATCAAACGGCTCACTTGTTTGGTGGACTTATACTATCGGACCGAGTGGACTGTAGTGTTATTCTTAGCCAGTTGAGAACTACTACCGACACTAGACGGCTATCTAGGTTGCTCAGAAAGGGAAGTTGAGAGTTACTCAGCCAGTCATTTTAGTTACTCAGCCAGTCATTTGATAACGGTTAAAATCAACTGAAAAGTTTCGAAAGATAGTTAATTGGGTGCCGTATGAATTGAAGCCAAGGGACGTCGAACGCCGGTTCTTTCTCATTTTGGGAACAAATTCTTTCAGATTAGACAAATTTGAATAAATTAGATTCGGATAGATAACTTCAGCGCTTACGTCATCCTCAAATAAAATGTATTGAAAATAATACATTTGAAGTTGATCATTGGTCAAATCTGGTAAAAATGTTGGAATAGACAAAAATTCTATTTCTCGGTTGCGTCACTTATACAATTATGTTACATCTACAGAACCGGAAAAGTTTCAATAATGCAATAGCCTTATCTTGTTGAAATCGATTAAATCATCTGCGAGAATACACACATGTACACACCGACATTTTCCGACCTCGTCGGGCTGAGTCGAATAATATAAAACACTAGGGGTCTCCGGGGCTCCAATCAAAAATCGGTTTCTCCATCAAATCTATTACCTTTTTATAGAGAAAGGCAAGCATGTTGGCAAAAGTATATGTAACGAGTATTTTCTGGTACGCGTAAACCGATTTACAAATGATTTTTTTTAAGTGACGTTTATGCAAAGGTAAGGTATTTAAGTAAAAAAATATTTTTTCAATTTCATTCTTAAATTTGTTTATCACCAATATACAAAGGTTAGATTTTTTTGTTGCTTAGTTTTGAATGCTTTTGCATGGTTAATACTTCCACGTATTCGTCAACCTGTTGTCATATTATGACAGGAAAAGCTACTGGAACAAGTACAAAAAACTTTTGGTACAGAAAGTATAGATTAAGAAAATACAGGTACAGCAAGCACCGGTACAATAAGTGCCGATAGAGCAAGAAAGTATAGGAATAAAGAAAAAGTACTAAAATAATTACAAAAAGAACAGGAACATGCACATAATATACAGAAACAATCGCAGAAAGTATAGGAACAGATACAGAAGGTACAGAACATCTACATGTACAGTAACAGATACAAAAGTACAGAGTCATGTGCAGAAAGTACTGAAAAAAAGTTTGAAAATTTCATTGAGGTTCAATTTTGACTGGTAAATTCAAAAGTGAAGAAGTTTTTATTCCACGTACTCCAATCATACCAACTGATATGCTATTTGAATTTAAACATCATTTACCATCCGCTTGGTTTTTGTTTTTACCATCAGTAAAGCTCAAGGGCAATCGTTAGGAGTTTGTGGTGTGAATTTTAAGTATCCAGTTTTTTTTCACAAGGACAATTGTGTGTTGCCTGATCTCGTATTGGCAAGTGATCGGTGTTATATATTTTACCATAATCATTAAAATTGATTGAAATTAAATATATTTCAATATTATTGAGCTACGGAGTGTGAAAGGGCCCGCAAGTATTTCTAAATAATAGAATGATTGCTAAGCTAATATATTAGATTACATGAAAAAAAATAAGCTGAATTAAATGAGATATTAAAATTTTCGAATTATCAATATGTAGGTATCGTACTGTTTTGTTGAATTAAATACAATTCATACAATTCATACATTTCCTTAGCACATTTTTTACTTGAACAGATTATAATAAATTTGTATGGTAGTTTTGGGAAAGAGTCAAACGAATATGATTTGAGCTTCGATAACATAATTTCATTAAGAGATCCATTCTGTATACAATTCTCATTACGACCTAAGTTCATCATTACGATACTCATGACAATCTATATCTCTAACTTATTCCACATATATATTTACAACTGTCATATTTTAATTGACAGAATTTAAAATTAGAATTAAAATTAGAAATTATTTGAAAATACAGGAGTATTGCGTAATAATTTAAAGATAAAGTAAACAAAGAGAATCTATCCTTCAGTCGCAATGAAAATTCAATATAGAATTAAACCTACTGTATGCACTGAAAATAAACCTTGCATGAATACTTATGATGACGTTTCGAATAATGTAGGAGGCTGTTCTTTGTTGTGTTTATGGAAATTAAATTGATGATTATATTCATTCTAACGGATTCGTTCAGTATGGAGCAGGCAGTCGTTATCACTGAACAAATATATGCAATAGAAAGTTTATTTGAATCACAACAGCTGTACTGAATATAGCTTGGAAACAGCTAGGACTCTGGCTGATTCGGCGAATTGGATCATTGTGCAATGGTGGTAAATGCATTAACACTAAACATCATCTGTGGTCTGTTGAATTCAAATACCACATCCCATTGAGACTGTCACATCTGGAGCACGTTCGAAGGTAGGATTTTCTACCAGGAACAATCGGAAGCTTTCCACTTCAGTATCTTTTTTCTACTGACGGCTATCTGCGGTAGGAGTTTCCATAGTACTTCGTTGAGAGCATTTTTAAAAATCGACACGATGAAAGCTTCCTTTGTTGCTTTCCGGTCGAAGTGAATCAAAATCACATTTGAAATCTACTGGCATAGAATTCTTCACGTACCGATCATTTTTCTCTCGCCAGCTAGTAGGTGCTTCGGTTCAGGCATTGTTCAGTCGTTCGGACGGTTCTTATGAAACTTCGTTCTAGAACAAAAAATATACATTTTCAAATATGATTTTGATCGCCCAATCTGATTCGGCGTTAACCGTGTTTGAACAGTAGACGTAACCGAAAAGAAACGACAATT
Organism: Malaya genurostris; assembly: GCF_030247185.1. Taxonomy (NCBI): domain Eukaryota; kingdom Metazoa; phylum Arthropoda; class Insecta; order Diptera; family Culicidae; genus Malaya; species Malaya genurostris. The sequence continues at coordinate 76,052,718 of NC_080570.1, read as the reverse complement.
TTTCATTCTCCAAACTGTGAAATCGAGAAAATTTTCGGAAATAGCTTTAATATTCGAATACCGTCGAGGACAAACTCCTCTGCAACAAAGGCTGTCTCTATCATCAGCCCCTCGTTTATGCAACGGTCGAACGTGTACACAAACATTTACGGGGAAAAGTTAACGCCACTGAATGGATTCCAGCTATCTAAAGTATGATGCCTGTGGAAAGACAAAAACCCGCTGGCTTTAAAAAAGTGTTGATACTTGTGCATCCTGACCACATAAACGTGCGGCAAGTCGGAGTGTATCCGACCTACAGGTTACGTCTGCTGTTGAGAATCTTGATAGTACGTAATGGAGATGGTAAGCAAACCCGGAAACGGAAAGCGACACTATTTCCTATCGTCTGGTAATTTTCTTTATTATTCTTAGATAAGAAAAGAATGCAACTCGCTTTAACTTCCGTGTGATTTGAATCTTCCTGTTTGCAATTATAAACGTATGTGTGAGTGTGTTTATGAAGGTAAGTATGACCGTACGTTTTTAACGAAATGAAGTGAGATAGGTACTACTTACAATTCAAGTACGTGACGAACCGCGAGATTTAGTACTTTGTTCTGTTTTTGATAATCTCCTGATCAATTATACCGGATTTTTTTTATCGGCTATCGCATTGAGCCGTTCATATGAAGCTCCTGTTGTAAAACTGGCTTATCTGCAGCGTTGAAACTATTTAAGTTAGTAATTAGCACTGTCGTATTATCACAATCGAAATCGTACATTTCTACTGATAAGGTTTGATTTATGCCTGTACAATCACTAATAAGTAAATATTTCGTGGATGAAGAAAAGGTGGGTGGGTGATGTAAGAGTCATAATTGGATGACATGAATACGATTCATTTGAAATCAAATTTGAAAAATGGTTTATTATTTTCTTTTATTTTATAGTAAAACATTTGAAGAATTTTCTGTGAAATTTTCAAGCCTATTGGAACGAAACTCTGGAAGTTATGGACCGTTATCTATGGCTATCTCATTCTACGAAGAAGAAAGAGCTCGGTGCACAGGCACAAGATTTCTACTTCGATTGACTTCAAAACTTGACAAAACATTTTTGAAATGTTTCGTTATAATAAATTATAAAAGAAAAAATATGATCTTTTGAAAATGTTAGTTCCTACGGGCTCCCTGGAGTAATTAATTATTTCCATTGAATCTATAGACAAAAACCTTTAAACGCGCTTTCCTCGAAAGCAGGTTTCGAAAGTCCTTGTCCATCGTCATTCAAAAACTACTGCACCAATTTTTTTCTAATTTTGCACACACTTTCTACGTATAAAACCCAACTAGACCCCAACGTTTTCCTTTTCGTTGTTTGTTACTTTGGGGAGGTTTAACAGCTACAAAAGGCATATTTTTCGTAAAAAATCGTAGTTTTCACTTTGAACAACCACCAAAAATTAAAAAAAAAAATCAAACAGAAACGTTGCGTGTAGGGCTGAACGGCTGTGTAGCAAGCAATTAGCCGATTCACCTATTTCACTGGAAGATGATATCTCTGAAATAATTTTATGGATTCTAAAAAGATCCTGGACAGATCTTGGAGGATCCTGGACAATTTTAGGAACTGAAGTCTGAACCTACAACTGATTTTATAACCAGGATTCTGGAATTGAAATCTGATCTAAATGTCGAACTAGAATACTTAATTTGAGATCTGGACCGGAACTGCATTCTGAATTTGGATTCCGGAAATAAACTGTGAAACTGGAACTAAATTCTGAACCACGAACTGAGTTCTATACCTGGAACCTTGAACTGAATTCTGGACTAAGATTTTGAGACTGAGCTCTGGACCTGAACCGACCGAGCACTCGTCATGCATACATTTTAGTTTGCGCTGATGATTTTCAGCTGTACCTGGCAGTCTGTGCAAATGAAGAAAAAAAATTTCAATATCATGTGCTTCAAAATGTTTTTGTTGACTTGTGTCAGGGCAACTGTTTTGACGTAGGACTACGTCTTATTTTTACTATGCTCACCTGGATGCAAGTTACAAATTCATGGACGGAATTCCTGTTTTTAAAAAAGAGAACCGCTCACTTCGGACGACAAATTAATTGTGTGCTTTATTTTTCATCAATAAATAAATCGAGCCCTACCGAACTAAACATAAAATGCCTACGTAGCTCATGCTGGTCATCGCTGTCGCCTGACTGGTGCTGCTTCATAAGCATTTCAGGCGTCGGTGACGAGTGCAATCCATTGTGCGTGGCAATAGTATTTTTTTGACTGATTCGGTTTCGCCTGGTGATAACTTGCATTTTCGAAATTTCACGACACGAAAGTGTGACAAAATTACTCCTGATATAATTCATAACAACTTTTTTCCTGATTGAGTATTTTCTCTAAATCTTTCACGAAACGAATGGAAGAAAAAATGTAAGATTGTTTGTTAATACAGCATTCATTACGAAAACATTGTTTAAATAGTGAAAAAATAGATCCAAACACGGAACATTGAAATCAACCGAATCTATAAATAGATCCTGTTGCACGTTTGCAGCTTCAGTCTATGAAAATCTATGAACAGACACACATCGGGTGCGCAGGCTGCCATCTACGTTAAGACAGAAGAACTACACCCGGCATTATGCAACTAATGCTTCAGTCAATGGCGAATATGAGGTTCCGTTCCTCAAGCCTAAACGCAGAAAACAACAACAACTAGTTGTTCTGTGAGCATATCTGCTGCTGGACATTCGCAGTGTGAGTGTCGCTTCAAGCAAAAGAGATTGCATCATCTTGCTGGTGGTCGTTTGCATTGGAGATAACGAAAACAAAAAGTGAACTACAATTGGTAACATTATACAAAATCAGCCATTCTAATGGCTTAATATCGTAGCGAATTCTACAATTTGGTTCTTCTAAATGTTAGAAATGAATCCCGTACAGCATTTTGAAAGTTTCTTTCACTGAAATATTGAGATAACTAAAATATTGAAATATATGAGCAATTGCGTCACCATCCAGCTGCCGGTCGTTCGCTTTCGAGAAAAATACACCGAAATGCGAGTGACGCAGAAAAATCTGTTGATTGGTCATTCTAAGGGTTTCCCAAAGGACTATTAGAATTATTCTTCTTCTTAAATATACAAATCGAAAGTAAAAATAATCCGTTTGAAAAAAATCTAATGAAATAATCAGTAAAGACTGTCCCAGACAGTATGGACGAAACCAACAACCGCTGCCATTTCGCAATGATTCAGAATCTGTCAATTTTTATGGCTGCGTCCTTTTGTTTACACTCTTCTCTAACCACTTGTGCAGTTGTTTATTCGTTTTCATTAGTTTGTTTCGAAATGCGTGGACTTTCAGCAGAACAACGTCGAGAAATTGTGTACAAATGGTGCACAGAACGCGAACTGTCACTGAGAAAGATAGCAAAAATGGAAGGAGTAAGTGAAAAAGCGGTGCGAAATGCAATCAGGAAGTTCGGTGCAAATAACACCATTGAGGATAAACCGAAAACGGGTCGAAAAAAAGGTCCTGCTAACCCTCAGTTGGATAAACGTATACTGAAGGCGTTCCAGCAAAAGAAGGAGGTTTCAGTTCGGGATGTGGCCAAAAAAGTGGGCACTTCGAAGTCAAATGTTCTTCGTGCTAAACAACGTTTGAATCTTCGAACCTATAGGAAGCAGAAACAATCAAAACATAGTCCGAAACAAGAAAAATCGATCAGGCCGAGGGTTCGGAAGCTGTACAATACGATTCATGCTGGAAATTTGAACTGCATAATCATGGACGACTAAGCATGCGTGAAACTCTATTACAAATCCTCGCTGGGACCACAATATTATACGGTGCGAGAAGGGCAAGTGTTAAACCAGTCCGAGACATTGATCGAAGTCGAAAAATTTACTAAGAAAGCTATGGTCTGACAAGCAATTTGTAGCTGCGGTAAGATTTCGAAACCCTTCATCACCACTGCTTCAATGAACAGCGAAATATACATCAAGGAATGTTTACAAAAAAGACTTCTACCCATGATTCGAAGCCACAAGGATCCTGTTATATTCTGGCCAGATCTTGCTTCTTGCCACTACTCGAAATTAACGGTAGAATGGTATACTACCAAAAATGTCACTTTCGTCCCAGAAGACATAAATCCACCAAATTGCCCACAACTTCAACCAATTGAGGCAGCCGAAACCATTTAACAGTTCGAAAAAGATTTGAAAAATGTAACAAAACTTGCGCCAGCTAGTCTACAATGGCTAAGTAGCAAATGTTGAGAATAATATTGTGTTATTGTAGTCTAATATTATCAGTATATCGAATAAAATTTGAATATCTAACACTTGTTAATTATTTACAGCAAAATCGAAGTGCGTCCATACTTTCTGGGACAGTCTTTATAGCCGTTCGCAGTGCAAATCAAACCAACATTAAGTTGTCTTAAGTTCGAGCAGTGTTTAATATGGGAGAAAATTCCACAATATGGCTCTTTTAGGGACTAGAAATGAACCCCAAATAACATTATGACAGTTTCATATAGGAAATCTTTCATGAAGCAATTTTCCAAATGCTTTTGTTTTGAAAACCTAATATGGGAGGAACATAAAGCACTTATTTTGAATATATAAAATAAATGTAGCCAATCGTTCAGTTTTACCTACTCCAAGTTTTTTTTAAACTGTTTTCCTTCCAGTCAACGTCCCGGGTTGTCGGTTCAATGCTTCGGGTGCTGGTCTTACAAACCAGCTGTCGTATGTTCGAGCCCCGACCTGGAAGGATTCGTAATGTCAGTAGAATCGTTGCACCAGCCATGCAATGATTCTGTACACTCTGAATCGGCTGCGAAGTCTATTGAAACAGTATTTCACAAACAAACAAACAAATGACGATCTAATAAACGTACAAAATTATTGAAAACGTTCAAAATTTGTCATATTTTTACTTTTGAAGACCCAACGAACTTCTTTTGGTTACGTCTTCTCTCGGTTTCCAATTCCGAAAGCACTGGAGCACTGGCTCCCAAATGGGAACTCCATCGGTTGATGAGAAAGTTATCATTACTCCAGTAGTTGAATTGATCCGGGTTTTCCACATTCAACAGGAAACCAGTGGATCAATTCTTGGTTGAAATGATTTCACTCGATGCCACATGACTTACCTGTTTGGTGAATTTATATCACCAGGACAAGAGGATGGGAGTGTTATTTTTAGCCTGTAAGTAACCGCTAGGGTAAAGTATAATAAAGGGCCTCTGCTGGCTACACCGCCCCCTTCATTTTTTAAACATTCAAACTTTAACAAAAGTTTTATCACTAACACTAACTTTTCGTAGAATCTTTCTGCTATTTCAAGCGGCATAATGCATTATTGTTGTGGGGCAAAATGTCTGACTTGCTGTGTGTCATATTACACGGCTGTCCAAGGCAAGCGAAAAAACTGAGATTGTGGTCGTTTTGAAAAATGTGTTTATATCAATCAATTCCCATTTACTTGTACCCATCATTGAAATTATGTTACTTCGCCGTATTGCAATGAAATACTCACATTCTAGAGGAAAATATATTAATACATCTAGATATATCTCAATGTTTTCTTAAGTATTACTCGCTTATCCAGGCTACTCAGGAAGAAAAGTTAACATAAGAGAGCATTCTTTATGAATGTTTTTGAGCTACCACAGTTAACTTGAAACGACTAAATATTTGCTTTCACTTCTGCGATGCATGTAAATAAATGTAAAGCTGAGTGTAAATAAACGATATCGATAAATAGTCAATGTAAATAAATCGATCATAGTCCTAGTATTGAACAGCATCTAAGTTTATGGAGTTTAAAAAAATTGATCATCCAATTCAACGAAAACAATCTATTATGGTCTAAAAGCAAATAAAGCATCTTTTGTTTACTGAACTTTCGTTGATAGCTTGTTTCTAGGTTCAACTTTGAATTCAATTTATGAAATGATTCCCAAACCATCTATTTTCCATAAGTTATGGGCAATAAATCAAAATCTGTAGTAGGCTTTATTTTAGCTAATCGAGTGTGGAATTTTAATGATGTGTTTTCGATACTGCAAAATATACACCTGAAAGTTCTCAATCGTAAACTACAAATGAGGCTCATCCCGTTTTTCTCCATTGCCCCGATTTATAACCACCACATCCACAAATTTTTTTTTCACAAATGTATGGCTATGGAAAAAATATGCCCATGCCGTCTGCTACTTCAAAGCAATTTCATCCACGATTCCTCTGTTTGCCAGGGGTATGTTTCTGCACAGTTGCGTGGGAACCAGCACCTGCTTGCATCGGCTAGATTGTTCATTCTTTCTTATGGCTCCGTGAATTTTCTCCTTAGCAAATAAATTATTTCGCTTACATGCGAATTATTTCATCTCAGAAACGTTGAATAATTCACCAAGCGGAGATGGTACCCGTGAGATGACTGTGAAAAATTACCTCGATCGCCGCTAGAAGATTTCACTTAACTACACCTGCTTCGGGATTGCTAGGAAGTGGGTGAACAGTGCCGGACGTTTCGCTAACGGGAAAATCCAATTTTTAAGAGATGCTACACGAAGGAATCTTCTCGATGTATTTCTCTGGTAGATGAAACTGTGGTGATAATCGTTTGCTTTGAACACTCACCGAAAAGCATGAGTGGCACGTATAATGGAAGCGGAGCAATGATTTTTTTTGTTCTGATAGGACGACTATTGACGGGAAGAATGAAAGCGAACAATCGATGTAGATGGGATGCTATAATCTATCATTTAGACAAGGACTGGCAAACAAAGTATAGGAGTTTTGTTTTATCGAGATTTCTAACATTTAGTTTTATGCAAGCATGTATATTTAGGGCATAGGACATTATCGCCATCGCCGGTTTGTTATCGTTATTATCGCCATTATTATCCCACTATCGAAAAACAAGGGACCATTTTTCTATCATGCTTGCTCATACTATGAAACATAAAATCTAGGCTCTTTGTTTGCTCGTTCTGCCGTTCTGCCACTGTTTGGCATGCACTGATGACAGGACTGTCCGATAGTGCGGCAAGGGCAAACAAGCTTCCATCATTTCTCACTCCACCGGTTCAGCAAAGCTGATAGTCTGTCCGGAACATGGACGACGAAGCTTTGAGCGTCCGAGGGAAATTTATTATTCTAGCTTATTTCTACTGATACCAGTGCACTTTGATGCTGTTTGTTGGCTAGTAAACGTTGAAGTAGCATTGCTCAAAGAGTAAAGTTCATATAGATTGACCCAAACTGAGCGACGTTCCATGTCGAAACACTTCTTGGTTTTGTTGTTTCCTGTTCTTCAATACTTCACCTACAACATAAATACTTGAAATGATGATTGTTCGAAAACTTAAAACTGAAATTTCATAATCGCTTATGTACCTTACTGTACACATACTCAATCCTTCTACGTATGCTCGAAAATCTTCATGACAATCGATGAATATTCGTGACTTTTGCTAAACATATCATTTCAATCCAAACCGTTATGAATTATTTATTGAACAAATAATTTGACGACAACTGTTTCAATATCAGATTTTCTAAGAAGAGTAGACTAATGTATAAATCTGATTTCTATTCTATGCAATGTGGCTCATGAGTACAATACAAAATCATGCAAATGTATTGAGCTGGAAATGTTGTTTCCTTGTAGCACCAATAAGCTGTTATCAGCGTTAACAAACGTCAGTCGTCGTTCGAAACATGTAGTAGCAATTCGCTGTGGTGAAAACAGTCACATAATGCTATCCGTATAAGAACTAATGGCGCAGTTCCTACGATTGTTTCCATGGTTTCGGTAGTACAAAGACGGAAAATGCACGAAACGATATGTGTGCAATGTAGGTTCTATTGGCTAGGATGCTCAATTACTGTCGATAATAATGGAACCATTTGATTGAGTGCGATGCAACTTCAATGTGTCTGTGAATAGTCGCTGTATTGAATACGTCGCCTTGTCAACGTGAATATGAGGTCAATAAACAAATTTGAAATTACCAATACGCTAGAGAATAAGTTTTCAGTTTAACTTTGTAATTATTGAGTCTGAATATTGATTGGTTCGACCTCCTTCGATTTGCAAGAAACTTTGCATGAGCGAACGGTATGGCAAATAAAGTTTTAAGCCACATTTTTTCTAAACAATTATAACTCGACATCTGGAGCTTCTACGAAAATTTTGTCTAAGAAAAATTCGAAGACAGTCAAATGGAATTTTTAAAAAAGTTACACTGAAAAATAAATCTATTGATTTAAAAAAAAAATAGAATAAATTTTTCAAAATTCTTAGTTATTTCACCGTAAGATTTGTTAAGTTTAACTAATGAATGGTTAAAAAAGTTGGAGAAGTGATCGAAAAAAAGTTTCCCGAAGAAAAACTTCTTACCGATTTTAGAAAAACGATGTTTTTATAGACATTAAGTGTGCCTGAACAATGAAATATTATTCTCCAAGCTACGCTCAATGAATAAGTTCATAGACAGCTACTTCCTAAATGTAGTAATTTTTCAGATATATGAGAAACAAAATCGAGAAAATGAATATTTCATGAGAATACGCCTTTTTTCATACATACATCTGGAGAACCCCCATTTCTATGTTTATTATTTTTGTTATTCTCATGAAATTTTGAATAAACTATTCTTTGACCTGAAGGCGATACGAGCAGTTGTTTTCGAGATATTTTAGAAAACAAAATCGAAGAAAAATCACTGGTTTATAAAAATCACAAGTTCAACAAAAGAGGAAAAATTCTGAAAAAAATAGCTGCTTTTAGGTAACCGGTTCCCTTATCAAAAATAACGTTATCTCGCTCAACTTGTTGAAATAGAAAGCGTCAGTGTGAAAACCACCATAAAAAACTGTAGTATTCAGCAGGTGCGTGCACAGAAATGTTTTGGGGGGAGCCAAAATAATAACCAACAATTTTGGTTATAAAGTTATCCATTTTATAATTGACTTGAATATCTTCTTAATAAAATAGTTTTTATAATATAGGGGAGACTAAGGCTAAACCGTAACGTTTAGATTTTTACCCAATTTATCTCTTCAGGTGTGTAGATTCTATCTTCAGCTACAATTCCCGATTTGTGATTTGGAAAAATATGCATTAGTGTTCGTACCAAGCCGCGCGGAAGTGACCGACCCAAAAACCAATATTTCTGGAACCGCGGACTCGTCATGGGCAGATTACACTATAAAGCTTCAAACAAAAAATAAGAACGAATACCTTTCGTTACACTGACGTCTCAACCTCCAGCTAACTGACGTCTGTCTATCACATGAAAGCACGTTTACTAAATCAATGTAATTCTAATAATTTCTTCAGTTTTGGTTATGTATAAGGGGGGAGGGGGGTTGTTTGAACCCCTAACTCAACCCCCCCATCGCTTCTGGTATTCAGTGACCTTTATATAATAACGGAACACCTTGTTTGTCTAAGCGTCATAAAGTAACAGGTAGTACTCGAACGGTACCTTACTTGAGAACTTACTCTTACTCTATCAGTCGTAGACCACGCGGGTCTCTGCTGTATACAGGAGGCGTGTCCATTCAACTCGGTTCAAGGCTGTTCGCCGCCAGCCTCGGTAGCTGCGAAGGGTCCGCAGGTCGTCCTTAATTTGATCGATCCATCTTACCCGCTGCGCGCCTCTTCTTCTTATACCGGTCGGATCAGTATCGAGAATCATTTTAACCGGGTTGTTCTCCGACATTCTAACAACATGCCCGGCCCACCGTAACCGCCCGACCTTGGCCGTTTGGACGAGGGTTGGTCCTCCCAGCAACTGATGCAGCTCATGGTCCATTCGCTTTCTCCACGTACCGTCTTTCATCCGCACTCCGCCGAAGATTGTTCTCAACACCTTCCGTTCAAAAACACCTAGTGCGCGTTGATCCTCCGCAAGCATTGTCCAGGACTCGTGCCCGTAGAGGATAACCGGTCTAGTCAGCGTTTTGTAGATAGTTAACTTCGTACGACGGCGAATTTTGCTCGATCGAAGCGTCCTGCTTAAAGTAAGCACGATTTCCTGACAATATGCGTCTCTGAATTTCTCTGCTGGTGTCATTATCGGCAGTCACCAGTGAGGGCTGACTGACTGATGGTATACAATATTTGACACACTTTGCCCTATTATTAGTCGGATCCAAATAAAATTCAGAACTTCAGTAAAAATTGGTCACGCCATCTCCTAAAAAAGTAAGCAAGTAATTTGAAATTGAAATTTTTACATTTATCACCGTATAATTCAGGAACCGGGTGTCGGATTCAAGAGAAATTTTGAAGATTTGTGAACAACTATTAGTTCAGTCATTTGAACCTAAGTTTGTAAAAATCGCTCTCGCCATCTCTAAAAAAGGCTAGTACACATATTTTCATTTTTTTGTACATTTTACTTCAGGAATAGGATTCCAGGTCCAAAAAAATGCTGGAATTTTGTTAGAAGAACTTTCATTTGAATCTAAAATAGTGAAAATCGGTTCGGCCATTTCCGAGAAAAGTTAGTTCAAAAAACATTACACACACAGACATTTTGTGTACTCAACGAACTGAGTCGAATGATATATGACAACCGGCCCTCCGGTCCTTGGTTCAAAAGTCGGTTTTCAGAGTGGTTGCATAACCTTTCTATACGTGAATAATAAAAAATCACAAGGCTCTATAAAATTAAACCAAAATACATGATTTATTCGGAGCGACATTTCTCCGCAACCTCGCACGGTGACGGATCATGTGATGCAATTAGTGGAACATTGAAACGAATGACAACAAGAGCTAGCTAATCAAGCGAACATGAATATTCCATAACAAATGCGAAAGCTTTATACGATATGGATTCTCGAAGGAATCAAGATAATTCCACAGCAATCTCGTTTTGTTATATGTCGCAAGAGGAATATGACGATTTTGTTGTAGAATGAAGCGCTATTTACCAACAAATAAAAATGACCCAGGGTACACAGAAATGTCATTGCTTCATTCCAATAACAGATAATAAGAGTGTGGCGAAGTTATTTTCAACAGACACAAATATAAATCTGCTTAAAAGATAGTTAAATTTTAAAATATATAACTTTATAATTTTATAACTAAGACAAAACATGCAAATATACAACTGTAACTTCAATATTGAATTTTACAACATGAATACAATACGTCTTATTATTGATATTCCAAAACCACACCTCATTTATTAAAAAAATTTAGTTCTATAAGCCAGTACCGATCACTTCTCCAACTTTTCTAAACATTCATTATTTTCCTTGTAGTTTGACTTTTTTGTAGAGTAAAATGAAAAATTCTTACGGTGGAATAACTAAGAATTTTGAAAAATCATATTATTTCCGGAAGATTTATTTTTCATGTATATATATTTTTTTGAAAGTTCAATTGATTACTTATAAACTTCTTTCTAAGCACAACTTTTGCTAAAGTTATAGATTTCGCGTTATAGTTGTTTAAAATAATGTGGTTTATAACACATACACCCTTTTCAACAATTAGTCTTGAATGAAAAACATTCTCTAGACCAGTGAAAGATACTTTATTTGTCATACCGATCACACATGCAAAGTGGAGAGTTGGCATCACTGGGAGTGCGTTGCGGTGTCCTGGTGCTGCTCTCAAAAAAGTATAATTCCAATGTGTTTTTTGATACGCATAGTTAAAAATTTGGTTGAAATAGTTATTTTGAGTGAAAGTGCAGGTGTGATAAGTATGTGTTTAGTAGTGAGAGTGCTATTTATTAAATTATATTGATCCGCGAAACAAAAGATGCTCAAGCGGTGGATACTGTGAATTTGCGCCCTAAAATTCAACGATGTTAACCTGTTAACCGATCGAAGCGCCGTCTGCATGTCATTGTCGGATTTCTATGGAATATGTAAAAGTTTACAAGTCGATCGTGTCATTCAGACTGAAGGGGTTGGTCTGCAGTGGACCCATTCGCGAGTGTTTTTATTTTATTCTTTCAGTGATCGTGTTTCATCTCGCGTTGCTGACTGCAGAGCGAACAGGATAAAAGGGATACTGGTGAGATCGTTCCTTGGAGATATTTTATATTTTTCTTACTTATTATATTTCTGCTGAGTTTCGAAAATCAGGTTTTGTTGAGATCATATTGTTTACCAAAACATATCCGGATCTCTTTTCCTTCCTACTAACAAATCTCCTATCCCGTGATGCTCGTGGAGATACAGTGGTACCCGCGGTCTCCAGAAACAACGAGTATCGGACTAACATTCCTTCCTTTCCCTCAGTAGCACAGCCTTTGGTCGTAGCCAGCGTCGTTATTGATAATTTAATAAACAGTTAGGAGTGAGAGGGTATGTACAGTGAAAATGATTTGCTTCTCCCAAGCTTCATTTTCTTGGTTCATTGTACATTTCCACTCATTCGGTCAATCACGGAGTGCAACTACGGGCGATCTACTTCAGCTCAGCTCAGCTCAGCTCATACCGATCACACATGCAAAGTTTCATGCAAATCTAAGGGGGTCAATAACATTATAGATAAAGGGCAATAAACAGAAAGAGCTAACGAGCTGAGAGTCCTAAGCAGAGAGCTAAGACTCTTTAAAATATGCACTAGCAAGTGGTTTATATTTTTGTCAGTATCTTTTGGAAAACCCTGTTACCACTGACCTACTGATGAAATCATGTACAGAAAAATGTATTTTACGGGTGAGCTAGTTACACACATACGTTGCAATTCATAAAAACTTATCTTGTCCAGGGTTGCGAACGGTACTGGAGAATGACACGAAACAGCAGACAGTCAAACCGCGCAAATGAAAGCAGTCGCCAATTGTACTTCGCCGCGACTGTAGCAGATGAAAAATGTCATAGGTCTCAAGACATTTTGTCTCATGAATGTCACCGTTTGCTCTCATCGATAGCAGTTCTACTCTTTTCAATCTGAGAATGGCTAGCCACAATAAACAGTAGCTCCTTTCAAATTCAACAACTTTCGAGAGACAGTCGCCAACAAGGCTCAACTTGATATTCGTTTTATGTCGATTCTCATGAGGAAAATCTTGCTTCCCAATGCAGACGGTTTTGTTTGTGTATCCTTGCGTGTTTTGTTTCTCTGCACTCCCGTTGGAAAGAAGCGGCCCAATGAGAAAAGCAAAAGAAATGCATTGACTTCCAGAATTTTATTGCACTTTTTCGATCAAACAATTAAACCCCGTTTTGCATGAACCAGAATTGTAGAGGTAATAGGAACTGTCTCTGCTGTAAGATTTCTTGCCTTTGCGTAATACTGGCGAAGCTGCGCTTCTGATACTTCGTGTATGAAATTTAAGTAAATAGTTGTAATATTTTTTAAACATCTGCATGAACAAGCTTTGTGATTGATTTATTTCAAAACTGAAATTGAACCGATAATAAATACACCGCCGTTTGCATTGAATTTATCCCCACAGATCGGTCACAGCGTATATGACAGTCCCGTTATGAAAATGTCATGACATTTTGAGCTCGTGATATTCTCGAAACCCTGGATCGAAAATTAACAAAGCAGCTACTTATCCAGTATGTTCTTACACTACCACAAAGCGAACGCTGTGGCTTTGACTGCTGTGAGAGAGTGCGACAAAATTAACCGCTCTCAATATTGCTGTCGTGTGTCGTGGCTCTCATGATTGCGCCAAGCTCTCGTGTCATTTCGTGTTGGCTACTGTTGCGTGTAGCAGCTGCGCGGATAGTTGCCAGTGACTGTCTTATGCTTGGCAACAGTATAAACAAATGTCTAATTTTCGAACTCTTGATCTTGTCAAAAGATTGAATTTTACGAGAATCAATTAAACTTGTGACAATATTCTATTCGTAGTGATTTATGTTCAATTGAAATGATTTACATGTTTCGACTATAATTTTCACTCGGCTAGGAAATGCAACTGTTTAAAAATATAGGGTACTATTTTGGTCTCATACAATATCTTTGAATTTTTGCAGGATCCGGATCCAATTCCGGAATTACAAGATGATGCAAAAACGAAAAAATATCCACTAACTTTCCTCAGATATAGCGAGACCTGTTCTCATAGATTAATCTCCAACAGAAAGGGCTTAGAATCCCGAGGAAAATTATTGAATTTAATTCAGATCCCATTTGGGGTTCCGAAATTTCAGGGTAATAAGTAAAAAATATCAATATAGTTATTGTAGTAAGTGGCCAAAATTTTGTTGTTTATACTGAGAGAGTTTTCTCTTTACGACAGACCAATAGCGCATAATAGGTCTCAACTCCGGGCAGTTAGGTGGATTTGCATCTCTCGAAAAACATGGATTCCGTTCGCTGTATACAATTTCAAAACATCTTTGGCGTATTGACAAGATATAAATAGCGAGGGAGCGGAATTGTTGCATGGGAATGCTAACAATCGCTTCTTTAGACATTCTTCACGGTATATTTCCTAATTTATCATTTCGGTAGTGATGAAGCTTTTGTGTGTTTGACCACATTTGCAAATTGCCTGCCAAACTAAATATTTTTTGGCAAACTTGACTTTTTTTTCGTCCTGAAATGCTGCTCTGCGCCGTACCGTTGCCTGGCAGTATGGGAAAACTTTCCGGGAAGTTACTTAGGTCTTCCAGAACATAAGTTTCATCGTCCATTATCACGCAGTATTCATCTTGAATACCTTGCCTTGCCGGTCCTTTAAAGTATGCACGAATGTTGCGACATTTTTTTTCCCAGTCACAGTACGTACCGAAAGGTTTAGTCTCTTCTGTCATATTTGCTTCATCTTCACGACCTTCTGGTGGTTCCTGAGATCCATTTCTGATCCGCTCTCAGCCATCCTGGCTGTTGTCAAACGTGTATCGAAAGATTTAAAGACATTATGGACAGCGCTTGCAGGAAAACCAAGCTTCCGTTCAGTTTCATATTAATGGTTGATCAAGTTTATGTTATGTTCAATAAATGAAATACATCTATACGAAAAGTTTACCAAAAAACACAGTCACAAATACGGGATCTGTCATAGACACATATTGTGACCAGTTCGTTGACACTCGAGAAAAAAAAACAACAACATTAAGCATTTCTTCCGAAGGCGGAACAATTTCCCGTACAAAACATCCTGGTGCGAACGGAAACCATCAATAACTTGCAGAAGGCTATTGCCTATTGATCCGCATTTGTGTCACAGGGGACTTCATAAACATTCACCTACACATGAAATCGAAGCGAGCGAGCAGAGCTTGGCAGTAGTACACAACTTGTCTGTCCCAAATTCACTCCAGTAAATGGAATATGTACTTCTGGTGCTACCGTAATGTCTACTAAAGTATGCTAAAATACTTCCATGACCATGCTAGCAAATCATCGCTCAAATTGTGTAGTGAGCTGGCATGTGGAATGTTTGTGCTAAAATCATATATCCTGCTTACTCGCCCATAAATCCCAGGACGATTCGTTTTTTTTCCTTCTTTGCTTTGTCGATATATGCTCATACTTAAATGCTGCCAGATATGGTCTACCGGTCCCGATGCTACACATGTGGCATGTCTAAAGTTTGTATTCCGTGCGCATTGCGACCCAACAGAATCCCACACCATCCGACGACGACCGGTGCGGCTGCTGATAGCAGACATGCTCCGTTTCTAGAAAAAAAAGGTTCGCAAATAAACTACAGCGATAAAATGATTTATGTCACTTTTCTGCCTCATCCCGAACTCTCGCCATGTCGAAAGTTCATTCGATGTAAAAAACGGTTAACCGAAACTTTCACAAAATGTCCCGACAGGAAGGATCGACAGTAGAAACTCTCATTAGCGAATGAGATAATTTTTGTTTTCAACTAAGTTTTGAAAGATTTGTTATCAAAGTTAGCCAAATAAACTAATCAGATTCAACATGGCTTATAAAGTAGTTGATGTACCAATATTTTCCTTCAGCACGAATCGCTTTCGTGTTTTAACATTGTCTGTGTCTCCCTCCTGTATTCATAGTTAGTATTTCTTCTGAAGAGATGATTTATATTGATCCCAGCAGCATTTTTATTCGCGGCGTTTTGCGCTGATGGAATTTTCGAGGCACTTATCAATAACATTTTGAATTCACATTTTTTCAAGTTATCTGTGCAAGATAGAGTAGCCCGTCGATAAATAAGTTCCCGGTTTGATAGACAGATGGCGTCACTAATGAAAAGTCTCTCTAGCGTTCAATAGAAACTTTCTTCAGATGTCATTTGTTAAACTTTCATGGCATTCGGTGCATTAGCAATTACCAGTTCTGTGAAATACGCTTATTGATTGATGCATTTTAGGCCCATTATCAAGCCATGTGAATACGATCGTTAAAAATTTTCATCTTCACTACGGAACCTACTACGGCATGAGGTTACACATGTTCATTGGAATATGCTCGCCATGCCAATGAAAATTTTCATAGTATGGCCCCTTGTTAGACTGATTGTTCACAAATGAATTAAATTACCCTTTAACTACGCCACTTTGACGCCATAATTTGAAACATAATTTCCCGTCATCAAAGTTCCACCATTCCAACATTCCAACGCTCTCCTCTTCAACAATGCAATACCCATTCACTTCAAATAATTATCATATGAAAATTCTTCATATTTTAGTGGGTATCTCGTTCGACAACATCGTCGTTCGTTCGTTCCATAAGTTCGCTTTCTACCGAGATCCAATCTTTCCGTTTCCGTCTTAAGATCGGTGGTGATACTAGGAAACCGTGGAGGTAAGCACGTGTCGTCCGTCGGCATCCCGTTTTCTGTTCCCAGACGCTTGCCTACGTAGTGTGTTTTTGCAAATATCTATATGTGTACTACCGAGCTCAAATCCTTGACATGATAATGATGATGTTACGAGTGAGCAGCGCGGAAAAATTTAATTTAAACTTCTATAAATTATGCTTCTTTTTATACTTTTTAATATGTTTCCACTGATGACACGAACTGGCTGGAAAACTTCTCATTGAGCGTATATTTGGTCTCTCCATCCAGTAGCATAGCAGGGGAAAGAAAGATTGTCGTTGCGGCATAACAAGGCTTTTCGGCGATCCATTGTAAATCACGTTTCCTCAGCGGAGGGATTTCGAACGCCCGTGTACGACAGATGATGATAATATTTCGTATCCCATGAGCGTACTTTGGTTTAATTATTAATATTTACATTTGCCCCAGGTCGTATTTTTTTATTACATTACTTTTCTATTGTTGTTAGAGCAGCAAAAGAACATTTGCAACGAATTTTGTTTTATTTGGGTACTCTATTTGCAATAACAATTGCCATGATAAGGCAACCGTTTTTAAAGATCAGATACGCACCATTGAAAGAATCCTAAGAAAAATATCTCCAATGAAAAATTGTTTTTGTTATGACTTTTGAAAAACAACATAGCAAAATCTTTCAAGCTTGTTTAGGTTCATTTTCTCCGTTAATCAATAAAAGCCAATTAAGTCACACGCTATAACAGATCGGCTGAAAAGTTCGTATCGTTTCTATGAAAGGGCGCCACTAGAATTAAATCCATATCATTTTCAGTTAGTACCAACCTTCAAAAGATACGTGTATAAATTTGACAGCTGTCTGATTATTATTTTGTGAGATATTGCATTTTGATTGAAGCTACTTTTGTTATTGTGAAAAAAAAATGGAAAAAAAGGAATTTCGTGTGTTGATGAAACACTACTTTTTGATGAAAAAAAGTGCCGCCGATACCAAAAAATGGCTTGATGAGTGTTATCCAGACTCTGCACCGGGCGAAGCAACAATTCGTAAGTGGTTTGCAAAATTTCGTACTGGTCATATGAGCACCGAAGACGATGAACGCAGTGGACGTCCAAAAGAGGCTGTTACCGATGAAAACGTGAAAAAAATCCACAAAATGATTTTCAATGACCGTAAAGTGAAGTTGATCGAGATAGCTGACACCCTAAAGATATCAAAGGAACGTGTTGGACATATTATTCACGAATATTTGGATATGAGAAAGCTTTGTGCAAAATGGGTGCCACGTGAGCTCACAATCGATCAAAAACAACAAAGAATTGATGATTCTGAGCAGTGTTTGGAGCTGTTATATCGAAATAAAACCGATTTTTTTCGTCGATATATAACAATGGGCGAAACATGGCTCCATCACTTCACTCCGGAGTCCAATCGACAGTCAGCTGAGTGGACTGCACGCGATGAACCGAACCCATAGGGTGGAAAGATTCAACAATCGGCCGGTAAGGTTATGGCGTCTGTATTTTGGGATTCACATGGTATAATTTTCATCGACTACCTTGAAAAGCGAAAACCATCAACAGTGACTATTATATAGCATTATTAGAGCGTTTGAAGGACGAAATTTCAACAAAACGGCCTCATTTGAAGAAGAAAAAAGTTTTGAAAACCATGCTGAAATTGAACGAATTGGGCTTCGAATTGCTCCCTCATCCACCGTATTCTCCAGATTTGGCCCCCAGTGACTTTTTCCTGTACTCAGACCTCAAGAGAATGCTTTAGTTTAGAAGCAATGAAGAGGTAATCGCTGAAACTGAGGCCTATTTTGAGGCAAAGGACAAATCGTACTACAAAAATGGTATCGAAAAGTTGGAAGATCGCTATAATCGCTGTATCGCCTCTGATGGCAATTATGTTGAATAATAAAAACGGATTTTGGCAAAAAAATGTGTGTTTCTATTGAACGATACGAACTTTTCAGCTGAACTGTTACAGTGATTATGTCAAATAATGCAACTCATTTTTTCAAGACAGAATACGCATACCACTGAAATTGCGCTTCAAAAACCGAAAGTAGCACGGAAAACCACATACAAAAAGCTTTCTAATTATGAAAATTCTCTTTAGACAAAACGCACAACTTAGCAAATCCACATAAAAACATAGCTCGGAACAAACGACTATAGAGATTGCTGTAAGGAATTCGACCCACATAAAAATGAGACAGATTGGGTGCACAAAAAATATTGGAGTGTCATGGCTACTCCAATAAATCTTTTGGAGGGGCAAAAAGTACTTTGCTCCCCCCCATAGTTGTCGCGTCTAAACAGAGGTGAGATAATCGTTCGTAACCCCAATCACTCGAAATCTCGTATGCTCTGAAATTTCTTAGGGTAGGCTTTCCGACAATAAGTAATCTGGCAACAAGAAATGTCGACAAAAAAAGTAATCCGCGTTGTAGAAGATTTCACTGTAAATGTGTGGTTTGTTGGGGCCAAGATGAAAATAAGCAAAGAAGAGACATGTGGGAAAAATTAGTACACACACATAAAATATCCGGAGCTGTCCCATTGTACCAGGGACACCAATAGGGATAGTGAAAGGGGCCCGCAAACTCGAAAATTTAAGTTATTGTCTTCTTTAAAAAATAAAAATTAGAACACATTTAACATATGAATTATTTTAGCTCGTGGTGGGGTGCCCATCCAGGAGACCTGATCAGGTTGTACCAAACAACGATATTGTCCGTGATAGAATATGGATGCTTCTGCTTCCGATCCGCCGCGAACACCCATTTCATTAAACTGGAAAGAATTCAGTATCGTTGTTTGCGTATTGCCTTAGGTTGCATGCAGTCGACTCATACGATGAGTCTCGAAGTGCTTGCGGGCGTCTTACCGTTGAAAAATCGATTCTGGGATCTCTCATATCGATTGCTAATCCGATGCGATATCTTAAATCCGATGGTGATTGAAAACTTCGAAAGGCTTGTCGAGCTCAATTCTCAGACCCGTTTTATGTCCTTGTATTTTGATTACATGGCTCAGAATATTAATCCTTCTTCATTTGTTTCCAACCGTGCTCATTTCTTGGATACTACTAATTCTACTGTGTTTTTCGACACATCCATGAGAGAAGAAATTCGTGGAATTCCGGATCACGTGCGCCCTCAAGTGGCCCCAAATATTTTTTATAATAAATTTAGAACAGTCAACTGTGAAAAGATGTTTTACACTGACGGATCAAACATCAACAGGTCCACAGGCTTCGGAATCTTCAATCAGAACATCACCGCTTCGTACAAACTCAGTGATCCGGCTTCAGTCTATGTCGCAGAATTAGCTGCTATTCAGTACACCCTCGAGATCATTGAAACCTTGCCCAAAGACCATTACTTCATAGTCACGGACAGTCTAAGCTCAATAGAAGCTCTCCGGGCAATGAAGCCAGGAAAGTATCCCCCATATTTCCTGGGGAAAATACGGGAACATTTGAGAACTTTATCTGAACGGTCTTATTTAATATCGTTAGTCTGGGTCCCTTCGCATTGTTCCATTCCGGGCAATGAAAAGGCAGACTCATTGGCTAAGGTGGGCGCATTAGAAGGTGATATTTATGAAAGACCAATCTGCTTCAATGAATTTTTCAGTATCTCTCGTCAGAAAACTCTCGAAAGTTGGCAAACTTCATGGAGCAATGGCGAACTGGGACGATGGCTGCATTCCATTATCCCTAGGGTATCGACGAAACCTTGGTTCAGGGGGATGAACGTGAGTCGTGACTTCATTCGTGTGATGTCTCGGCTCATGTCAAACCATTACACCTTCAACGCACATCTCCGGCGTATTGGAATCGTGGAGAGCGGTCTCTGCGCTTGTGGTGACGGTTATCAGGACATCGAGCATGTCGTATGGACGTGTACGGAGTATCGTGACGCCAGGTCTTTATTAAAGGACTCCCTAAGGGCCCGAGGTAGACCACCTGAAGTTCCGGTCCGAGATGTGTTGGCTAGTCGGGATATCTCTTATATGCTTCTTATATACCAGTACCTCAAACACATTAATATCCAAGTGTAATCTGTTATACCTCGCTCAGAAAGTATAATCTCCACCTACAGGTTCGACACTAACATCCGCTCGATTCTCTCGATCACCGTCCCTGTCCACCATCTTCATTGGAACTAACAAGATCTTTTTTTGTCACTAACTTTTCGTTCCCCCCTTCCATGTCTCTTCACCATCTCGATGGCAACTAATTAGATCTCTGTAGTTTTCAAACATTTTGTTTCCATACCCCCTATTTACCTCGGTTTTCACAATATTTACTTTTTTTATTTTCTCATCTCTTCGTAACATCACCATCACCGCCTACGGTCCTACGCTCCAGACGATGACCAGCATGCGGGCCACCCGCCGGGCCTTCGTAGCCTGGGGGTGTTTCCCGCGGACCCACACGAACCGAAAGGAAGCGGCCATATATAGCACCATTTGGAATTCATGCAATATTCAATTCACCGACACCTGCCGAATACCAGCTAAAAGCTTTTTTCAAAAATTCTAGACGACATAATCTAATGATACTATTCTAGTTTTAAGTTAGTCGTTAATTAAGATTAGGAAATACCCTTGGCATCTTAGAGCTTAAGCAGTGTGCCTGAAAATATATATTATACTATTGAAAAAAAAAAAAAAATATGAATTATTTACATTAATAATATTTTCATGCCCACAATTAAAAACAAAACTTCGAAATTCTACTTGACAAAATTGAAAATTGCAAGCTTTTGCTAGAGGTTGTCAAATATCATATATCGTGCTTTGGGGAAAAATATTACAAATCTGTAATTCGATTTTCAGATATGTAATGAACAGGTTTCTAAAAACAGAAGATTTTGAATCGTAAGTGCACTTCCGTTAGGAAACCAGGGTCTTCGCGTAGAAAATCAAAGGAAAAGAAACCCAAAACGCAGAGAAATGGAGCATGTTTAAATTAACAAAGCTGTAAGTAGATTTTTAAATTTGATGTATGATGACTTCTAGCTAGAATATTATTGTTTTGAACTAATTGCTTCCTTAAAAAAAAACACTCTCTGTTTGACTTGAATCAAAAATTTTGGTCTAGTCAAATGAGAAAAGTATATGTTCTGCCTGATTTTATTTTTTTAAGTTTGTGCGCGTTTTATGAGTATAATCATATCTTTAAAAATGGCATAAAATTACATAACACATCTTCTTTACTAGAAAATATTTGATGCAAGGATCATGGCCGGACTGGTCATGCATCATATCATTGGATTCTAAATCAAATACCAGGGCTTGGTTTTAGGACATTGTAAACTGATTTGAAAAGTAGTATCAGTAGTATCTAAAATTACCTTGCAAATTAGTTTGAAAAAAATCATAATAAATATGATCAGTATCAAACTGGGAAGCAGATTGGAAAATTGACTTGCGAATGCAATTAAGTAATGAAAACCGCGAAAATGTTACTAAAACACAAATCGTTAGAAATCATATTATTCTTAAAAACAAACCAAAATGTATGAATATAACAATTTTAGTTAAATTAAGTGCTACTATTATATACTTGATCTTAAGAGAGTTCATTTAAAACAAATTTTTCAAATTTAGTTT
Organism: Malaya genurostris; assembly: GCF_030247185.1. Taxonomy (NCBI): domain Eukaryota; kingdom Metazoa; phylum Arthropoda; class Insecta; order Diptera; family Culicidae; genus Malaya; species Malaya genurostris. Next base: position 76,030,353 of record NC_080570.1, on the reverse strand, counting down.
ACTGTGATATTGTTTGTCAAGAATATGAAAATCACGCACAAGTGAAATATTCTTTATTTTCATTAAAATATTGATTCAAACTGCAAAACAAGGATAGCCTCTCCCCTTTTCATTTACATATGGTTTCAACATTTCTTACTACTCTTTATCTCACGTTTTTATTATTTATAAATATTAACATTGCTTTTATTTCATATTTCTATTTACACCGAAACCTCCATTTACGAACTAAACGGGTGTTCGTAAAAAGAGGTAGTTTGTAAAAAAAGTTTACGTTATTTGGAATTTACTTCGTAAAAAAAAGTTTTGTGTGATTAATGTGGTTTATTGAGATTGCTTAAAACCCCTAAAAATATGGGTATCTTCGGAACGGAATCGATGAGTAGATTTCAGAAAACGATGCTTGAGGTGGTTCTGAAATCCAAGATGGCGACCTCTGGTTTCCTGATATTCCTTAAAAACCCATACAATATGGGTATTTTTGGAACGGGATTGTATGAGTAGATGTCAGAAAACAATGTTTGAGGTGGTTCTTAAATCCAAGATGGCGACTTCCGGTTGATTGATATTCCTTGAAAACACTTGCAATATGGATATTTTCGGAACGGGATTGATGAGTAGATGTTCGAAAACGGTGTTTGAGGTGGTTCTGAAATCCAATATGGCGACTTCGGGTTTCTTGATGTTTGAGGTGATTCTTAAATCTAAGATGGCGACTTCCGCTTTGTTGATATTCCTTGAAACCCTGTACAATATGGGTACTTTCGGAAAGAAATTGAAAAGTAGATGTCGGAAAATGTTATTTGAGGTGGTTTTGAAATGCAAAACAGTGACTTCCGGTTTATTAGTATTTTTTGAAAGTTTTTGCCATTTTCCTTGAACTTGGTATACCTTTAAAACACTATACCGGAAGTCACCTCATTGAATTTTGAAACGAGTTCAAACATCGTTTATTGGTATTCAATATGTTTCGGATTTCTTTGTTTTAAAGGTTTATAAGGCATATCGATAAACCGGAGGATGTTATATTGGAAATCGAGACGACACCAAACATAGTTTTGCGGCATTTGTTTAATAAATACTTTCCAAAAATACCCACATCGTTAAGGTTTCCAACGAATATCGATAAAACGGAAGTGTATTTTAGAACCACCTTAAACATCGTTTTCCGACATCTACTCATCAATCCCGTTCCGAAAATACCCACATTGTAAGGGTTTTCAGGGAATATCAATCAAACGGAAGTCGCCATCTTGATTTTAAGAACCACCTCAAATATCGTATTTCGCCATCTACTCATCAATTCCGTTCCAAAAATACCCATATTGCAAGGGTTTTCAAGGAATATCAATCAACCGGAAGTCGTCATCTTGGATTTCCAAAATATCTCAAACATCATTTTCCGGAATCTACTCTTTAAACCCGTTCCAAAAATATCCATATTGTAGTAGTTTCCATGAAGTCGGAAATCGCTTTTGATGTATGAAAAAACCTCTTTTCACGAAGTAGGTAAAAAGCTTACGTTATTTGGGATTTGGTTCGTAAAAAAAGATTACGTTATTTGGGATTTGGCTCGTAAAAAGAGTTACGTAAAACGAGGTTACGTATAAAAAGTGTTCGTAAACGGAGGTTTTGGTGTACTTATTTCCATATATTCACCTTTTGGTATTTCATCTTTTATTCACCGATTGATTTGAGAAAAAAGAAATTTGCTTTTAGCTTCCCCAATAAGAAGATTCAGAAGGCTTGCGTTTGGTAAAAAAAAAAACTGACTAAAGTACGTAAATTCGCAGTGTAATCTTTATTCAATGAAATGAAGCAGTATCATGTTTGCGGTTATCGAACATCCTCATAGCATTCTGCTTCAAATTGTTTGAATATCTTTTAAATCGTTGAATATATTTTTATGTTTTGAGTCTTGGAAATGACTAAAATCTTTTATGATAGTTGACCTGATAGTTTTTTCTGGAAACCGCCAGATGCTGATACATTGTATGATGAATTGTATAATGAACGACAAAGATTTCGTCGAATCCGTTGGCGTGCAACCTTCACAAATTAAAGCTATGTATTTTTAGAATCCGGAAAAATGAAATCATCTGTATCTCGGTAACAAGTTGACGTACAAATGAGGGTAACACATCAAAACAAAGGTAATTTACTGTACTTTAAGGAAAAAATATCAATACAAATCATTTCTCTTCGTTTCAAATGAAAATTCGCACTTGTTCCTTGATTCCTTTCATCAAACGCTGTACACCTCCGGAGTCAATTTCCTTGACACAATGGTTCCACATTTTGGTCATTCGAGTTCCGGCCCATCGAGAGATCGAAAACGGCTCGGGACGCGACTCGTTGGGTGGATTTTTGTTTTTATCGATGGAATCTAAGTTATTATCGCGGTACTTCCTGGCTATAGTTGCAAACTCGCCAAATCGGCCCAAAATTTTACGGGACCTTTATGGGCTTTAATGAAAGGTAATACGCGGGTTTTGAGGCATTCTTTCTTGTACAGCTTCGAATCCATCGTCTGATTCGTCACGAACAGTCTTTGATCCGCAGCTACATATTTCTTGCCAAACCAGCAGCTTTTGGCAAATTTGTGCATGGAAGCAAACTTAAACTCCGCAGGAACACCTCCTCGTGCCGTCGCCATATATAATAAGCTGTCGGTAATCCTTTTTAACGTAGGTTTCATCGTCAATGAGCAGGCATCCTTGGTACTTCGTCAAAACCAGCTGGTACAATTTCCGAACACAAGTTTTGTTGACGAAACTTTGCTTCAACGTTCTGTTTAGTTGCTTACTGGCTGATATCCATCTCGCAATTGATCAGGCGATTTTCAACTTTCCAGCGATTTTTATTGCGGACCGCGTTTGATTATCACAGTGGGTGTGCAGAATTTTTTCTCTTCTCTCGACTTCCATCTGGAATAACTTTTGACTCACTGCACGAAACACCGAGAAATTTATACCAGAAAAAGTGGGCGCCTAGGTAAATGAACCGCTATAAAAGAATTCTTGCAGCGGGCACTTTCCGTGTCACTGAACACAATAAGTGATTCCGGATTCGAACCGGACAGAACTTTATTTAGTGTGCATGCAGTGTGAACGATCAGTACTTTTATCATTGGAAAGATGATCTGCTCCTTCCTAAATTTTACCAAAGTCGGTTGTTATGCGACTAATTATTTTATTTCTCGTCTCTAACAGTATTTGGTAAGGATACCTACCCTCCAAAAGTACTTTCCTGTACCACATTTCAGCAGCACCATATATGGATTTGTAACACCAGAACTGTAATCCAGCCTTTTCTTACAATCTTACAAATTTAATAATTTAGTTAATTTAAAATAAATAAACTAGCGTCGGCTTAGTTTAAGTAACGTAACATGACTTTGCAATAGAACAATAAAAAATAGAATTACACGTGATTAGTTTTCAGCGCCATAACTACAGAATCGAAGCCCATCTAGAAGCAGCAACGCTAGTTTTACAATTCAAGATAAAGAAAAATATCTCCAAGCATTAATTTTCATGACTCTGCAAAGTTGTCAACGCAGATTAGTGGTAGTGTAATTCAGGCATCTCATTATATCCATCGTTTGAAATCAGCATCCTCAACCATCATCATTCCAATTTGGGCTCCGGTAGACAGGCTGATTTCACAACAAAAGTAAATACTGACAAACAAATTCGCGTATTTTGCATATCTCCACAGACGCGCAATGCATAAAACAAGAGCCCTGTTTTCCCACAGCAATAAATTGTATGTTCCACGCGGAATCGGCTGCGGTGAGTCGCAACAGCCCGCAGTTGCTGCTAGTCGGTTTCGTGAAAATCGATACAGGGAAAATCCGGAGCCTTGGTACTGGGAAAATATGCACCGGAATTTCATTCTCTCCTGCTTCCGCTTCGACCATATTTTTTATTTATCCTTATTTATGGATTCGTGAAATTGGCTTGAATGTTTTCCACTTAAAGAGTTCGGAATAAAGAGGACGAAAAATATCCAAAGCTTTATGAAGTGCCTATCGAGTGTCGTAGAACCAATGCAGTGATTTGGAATGCTCGAAAATTTTCAAATCGTAAATCCGTTTCCTTGGCAATATTTCATTTTATGCGATGCGCTCATATGAGCAATTCCGAATATAATTTCAGCTATGTTTTATGCATTTCGTGCTCCACTCGTTGTGCGTTCAGTGATAGTACAAGTGATTCATGATTCGAACGAGTTTTTATGTCCGTCAACGTTGAAATAATTATGTATTATCATTAATATTATTATTATTTTGATTTAAACACTAATTGGTCTATCACAAATTTAATTCAGAAGACAAATGAAGTAATTTTTTATAACACTTCTTTACCGGAATACACTAGATTTAATGTTTTGTTTTAAAACAGGGTCGAATCCAGAACGAGAGCAGGAGTAGTGGTATATCCGATTAATATGACGTAGTTGCCAATTTTAATTATTGACAATTTATTGAAAAGCCTTGGGCAATTTTTTTGGGCATTTTCAGAGACATAACTGGATGACACAAATGCGAATAATGGCATTTCCACAGTCATGCACGACTTATTTGAATCAAACATGTTCAATATGAACATATGAACAAACGTATAACTATACGCTTTCATTGGGACGTAAGTTCAGAACTCAAATCAGATTCATAATCAATAGTATTGTATCTATTATATGAACATACTATGCAATTGTATTATATAACTCGTTCTGCTTAGCGCTGAAGAATGAGTTTTGTGTACAATGTTCTGTAAGTATTGTTCAGTTGCACTATTTCTAAATCGATATGCTTTTGCATCTTTAATTTACCAAAGGCTTCCGCCTCGATCGCGTTCGATAATTGAACTTTGTTTGATGATGCTTCGGTGCCTTAGGTTCATTAGTGTTTTGACATTGGACTACGCCTTCGTTTACTATGCTCACCTGGGTGCATTTTCAAAATTTCACGACACGAAAGTGTAACGAAACTACTTCAGATTTGTTTTCTTAATAACGAATGGAAAAAGATTGTAAGATTGTTGTTAATACCACGTTTATTACGCAAACATTGTTTAAATAATAAGTGAAAAAATAGATTCAAGTACGAATCGTTAAAATCAACCGAATCTATAAATAGACCCTGTTGTACGTTTGCTAGCTTCAGTCTATGAAAATCCATTAACGGAGACACATTGAGTGCGCAGACTGCCATCTACGCCAGGACAGCGGAACTACACCCGGCATTATTCAACTGGTGCTTCAGTCAATGGCGAATATGAGGTTCCGTTCCTCAAGCCTAAACGCAGAAAAACAACAGCTAGTTCTTCTGTGAGCATATCTGCTGTTGGACATTAGCGGTGTGAGTTTCGTTTCAAACAAAAGTGATTGCACCATCCAACTTCTGATCGTTTGCACTGGAGAAAAAGAAAACGAAAAGTGGACAACGATGGGGAACATTGTACAAAATCAGACGTTCTAAATTTTATCTAAAGAACTAAACCTTAGAATTCTAGATGTTGGTATTTTTGTAACCGTTAGAACCGCTGTTTTGAAATTTTGAAATCTTTTTATTATCACTCCGTTCGCAGTGCGGCTTTCGCTTCAACCAAGTGCGGAAAATTAATCAAAGTATGAACACAACAAAGAAAATACATGTACAAATCGACAGTTCTATGGGCCATAAATGATAGTATAATAATCCGAAATTACGGTCAAATAATTCCAACCCATTTTCAGTGTCTCTACATAGAATCAAGCAAAGAATTAATTGGACTTCCTCATATACATTAATTTGGTTTTAAAAAATCGATTTTCAATCAGAACAAGTGTCGTCACTAATCCATACGACGTCCAACTTCATGGGTGCCACGACATTAGCGGTGCATAACGTTAGCGCTGTAGGAAAAGGCACTCAATCAAGTTTCGTGTGCGCCGTTCGCCAAACGAGATGCAACCGATTTTTCGGAATTTTGATCGTGGAAATATTTGTCAACTGTGTTGAAAGTTGGAGAAATGGTAACCTTCGGTTCTTTTCAGAATCTAAAGCCTTTTACAAAGATTTAATGAGATTTTACTTGAAATGGGTAATTGTTTAGTAGAGCAATGTACAAAAATAAATGTACATTTGCCCCTTGTCAACAGCAGTCTTACGTCAATCTAGCGGTTATGTCTCTAACATTACCTATTACAAGTTTTTATTCTCGTTCTTGGAATCCCGTCCCTAGTTGGCGCATAAAGCGATGAAGGCGAACAACAAACTGAAACAGAATTTTCAAATTCCAAATAAAAATTGTAGGGGAGATCGGGGTTAGTTCGGACACGGAACTATCTTCTAAGCCAGCAATTATTTCCATTCATGGATTGATTTTGTAAACGCGCATTTATGTGACAAACAGACCTCAGTTAGCTGGATGACGCTGAGTCAATTCAATTTTGCGTGAATCGTGTTCATATCAAAAGGTGTCCTTTTTTGCACTGAAATTACGTTTTAAAATTTTTAAATTTTGTAGGTATATACGATTTTTGTAGATTATAGTGACGGTCTGGTTAGTTCTTTGATATGCTCATTCCGTGCTGAATCCAGTGATTATTAAATGCTTTCGATTAAGTGAAATATAAAATTGTTATTGTGTTTCTAAGATGAATTGTATGTGCGGAGCTTAACCGGACAAAAAAATGGGGCTCAATAGGACACATAATTTTTTACTTGAAATTCTTAACGGATTGTTGGAACACACCTGAATATTGTTATCGTTCATTATATGTAGCGAAGCAATCAAATAGACTTCAAGAAAGACTCTAAAGCCAGTTTCAAAATAAATAATTTAGTGCTGCAGGGCGTGAAGTTTCGAGACAATACCTATATTCTTGGCGAGCAGGTCACGAAAGGTTGAACAACAAAAAATCCATCCAAGCACGATTTCATTTCTGTTACGCTCATCAAATTATTTTAAATGTTGGCTCCCTATCGTATTCGTTCCTCATTTTTGTCTTAAACTTTAAAGTCTGGTTTGGCCCCAATTGGGTTGGTCGTTTCATTGTGAATTGGTACAAAAAACTCATGATTGTTTTTCCAAGTCACAAATTGGGAACTGTAGTAAAAAACTAGTTGTAATGGATGCTTTTTTCAATTTCCTAAAAGGGATAAACAGTTTCGGAAAATCGTTTTGCCTTTCTCATATAGAAATGTTATGCAATCGCTGTTAAACCCGACTTTACAACAGAGTGTCATATATCATTCGAATCAGTTCGTCGAGATCACAAAATGTCTGTGTGTATGTATGTATGTTTGTATGCATGTATGTATGTATGTATGTATGTATGTATGTATGTATGTAACAAATAATGTCACTCAATTTTCTCAAGGATAGCTGAACCGATTTTCACAAACTCAGAATTAAATGAAAGGTGTTATGTGATATGCACCAAAAAACCAATTATCCGATTTTCACAAATAGAGATTCAAATGAAAGGTATTATGGCCTCACACAATTTTCCTGAGTTTCATTTTGATGCGACTTCAGGTACCGGAATTACAAAGAAATATGTGCAAATTTATTGAAAAATGCGCACTCAATTTTCTCGGAAATTTCTTAATCGATTTTCACAAATTGAAAAGCAAATAAAAGGTCTTGAAATTTGTTAAAAAAAACCCAAATAACTGATCCTGATCGAACTTTCGGTTCCGGTATCACAGTGCGATTAGTGAAAATTTTCAATTTCATGAGTAACGGTTAAACCGAGTTTCACAAATCATGATTCAAATTAAAGCTTTCATTGTCTTAAAAGATACTGAGCAATTTCATGCAGATCCGACTTCCGGTTCCGAAATTATAGGGCGCTGAGTGTCAAAACATTCAAATCATAATTAAAATGATGCCAGACTGGTACGTGCGGCTTCGATTCGCAGCGTGCTTTGTTCAATTTCGTATAGCGTGCAGGGTTGCCACATTTAAATTTAGATTTTTCAGGAGAAAAACATGTAAATCTGTTAGTCTTTTATTCAATGTATACCAACTTGTTATCGTTATTACAAAATCATGATAACGATGCTTTTCTATAAAAGTACACTTATGGCCCTTCTGATATAGAAAGTTTATGCAATCACTTGAAAAATTGACTAGTGAAAATTGGCACGACTAAGAGTGTATGTATGTGGGTGAGTATGTGTCAAACAATGTCACTTATAAAATAAAAAATCTCATAGTCCCATAGGTTACTGTTGAATTTTATCATGCTTTCATAGGGTAAAGTGTGTTTAAAATTGCACACCGTCATTTAGAGCGACGATGCAAAATAGGGTAAAATTCTTCTAAATTTGGCTCAAAACTGATTCAATTTACTGGCTATTTTAGTTGCTTACTAAACGAACCGACTTCGGCTATACTGGTTCCATGCTCCCGGTTTCAGAAGTACCGGAAACATTGGTCTAAAATTCTAAAACGAGACTCGCTCGGTTTTCTCAGAGATGATTTGATTGATTTCCACAAACTTAGGCTCAAAAAAAGTTCCTGTAATCCCAAAGAAAGTTTATTTTATCCAAGCTTGAAAAAAAATCTTTTTAGCGGAATGTTTTAGTGATATTTTTGAACGTACACTAAGGTCTCTTTTTACACGGGGTTTACGTACAGTGCGGTAAAACTTCATTTCAATCGAATATTATTAGATGAAAATGAAATTTTTGGTCTTTGACTGTCAGAATACCCATTCTCATTCATTTTACTTTTGTTGCCGAAGCTCCCAGAATTCATAGTCAATTGAATAACCACGCCTAGTCACTTGAAGTTTTGCTTCCTCAGTTTATAGTGCCAGGTAGTCTACCTGTTTCATTGTCTTACTTGTCTTCACTGTGAATAGTGAACAAGTGCGAATGAATAGGCCTTCAAACATCAACTCGATAAAAAAAAAATCTCTCCAACCATAATGATAAATAGAGGGTGGCGGTTCTCATTTGAGTTTTCAATTATCACTAGCAAGTTAAAATCGATAATTTTGACTGTTTGAAATGCATTGAGATGTGTTTCGAAATATTAAAAATAAAAACTGAAAGAGAGAACAATTGATTCACGTTTATTTTGTAATTGATATTTCAATTATAATGACTGGGCTACATTTTATCCACTATCTTGAACCAATTCGAATGTTCACATGAACCTCACTTGGAGGTCGCTTTCTTATTGAATTGTAAGAGATATTTTGTCACTTCAAAAGATAAACTGACGGTGGTTAAGCTGAGCTTCGGTAGAAAGAGAAACGAAAGAAGCACGGAATGATGCCCATTCGCTGCGACAGCGAAAATAGTGTGTTAGAATGTGAAGTTTACTGTAGCAGAGTGATCGTCAGTGTGTGCACACATTCGATTTCAATTGAATTGAATGAAGTTTTACAGCACTGGTTACGTACCGTGTTAAAAAAATCCGTGTACAAGAAAACCGTGTTAATTGCGGAAACCGTGCAAAAAAAAACCGCGTGGAAAATTTGACGTAATAATTAAAAAAACCGTAGATTTGATTATTTGTTTGTTTTGTTTTGGATAAAATGTAACTTTAGATAAATTGAAGGGGAAAAAAGTTTATTTTTTAACTCCCAAATTTATACAAGGTGCGCCTAACTGTGCAAATGTAACTGTTGTTTCACAATAAAAACGAAATCTAAAAAACAGCAAGAGGTTACGAGTAGGGTCCACTCATACTTGATAAAACACATTGGATAGTAAATTAAAATTAGAACACTTAGATAACGCGTTGTACGACAAGCAAATTAATCTAAATGGCTCATGCCTTCTGTATAATGCATTCAGTTTTCAAAAAACCGATAAAACTTTCATATTAAAACGTTCGACTAAAGAAGTGCTAGTAATACCACCAATAAACACTTTCACTACAAATCAAGCTTGAGAATCAGTTCTTTTGAATTCCGAAGGTGCGATGTGTAGAAAACACTAACGATCTTAACAGTCATTTTCGACTAAACTGAGTGGAAAGACATGGGTATTGGATGAAGATCTATGCACGCAGCGACAGAATTAAAGGGGAAGAATTCATAGAGATGAATATAAATCAAATTAGAAAAGGTATTACTATGTGTAACGCTCGTATATTTTTTTTACGAAAAACAGTACATTTGGCGTAAAAATCAAGGAAATACAGTACATCGACTTTGAAAATACAGTACATCGACTTTGAAAATACAGTACGTTTTATAGTACGCTTTTTTCTAAAAATAGTGAACAAAAAACAAAAGTAAATAAATTTGATCAGCATCTTACGAGGAAAACAGAATGAAAAAGTGACATGCGAACACAACTATGTAATGAAAACCGCGAAAAAGCCACCGCAGAGATGAGACTCGAACCCGTCGCAAGCCAAATACGGGTAAATGGTTCAGGTGACTGGATGTGAGTAGGGATTTCATTCGTGTGATGTCCAGACTCATGTCCAATCACTACACGTTAGATGCACATCTCCTTCGAATTGGGCTCTCCGAGACTAATCATTGTGCTTGCGGAGAAGGTTATCGGGATATTGATCATGTCGTTTGGACATGCGTGGAGTATCGTGATGTCAGATCTCAACTAATAAATTCTTTGCGTACCCAAGGTAGACTATCCAATATCCCAGTTCGAGACATTCTTGCTTGTCGTGACCTTTCATACATGAAACTTATTTATCATTTCATAAAGAAAATTGGAGTTTCAATTTAATAAAGGCCCCTTTTAAGACTTAGTTCTGATCCCAGCTGCGTCCATGAGTTCAACCAATAGCTAAATTAGAATAAAAATTATGTAATGATACAAACAAACTCGAAACAGTTTATGAAATTATCAACAAAATGTCTGAAAATAACAGCTTATTTTATAATTTATAGAAGTTAATCGTTTGGTTCAAATAATATTTCCGAGTAGATTTCATAATTAATGACGAGTTACCTAAGATGATATTTAAGCTATAAGAGAATATGTTTTAATAAATTCAAAACGTTGTGACTATGTTAGAATTAAATTAGGATAAGAATATTATGTAAAAGTGATGCTACGGCGAAGAAAAACTTATGTAAACTGCCTTAAGAAATAAACGTATTTATAAAAAAAAAAAAAAATACGGGTAAATCGTTTTGCCTATTAAGCTATCCTACATGTGAGACACACATACAAACAGCCTAACTGAACATAAGAACCGAGCATGTTCAGCTGTGCTCGAGCCCTACGGCGTTCATTTGTAGTCATTTCTCAGTAACAATCCCTCCGCAAGGTATTTCAGCCCTCAATTAGTCCGTTTTTTTGCATGTTTCACATGCAGGATAGCTTAATTGGCAAAACGATTTAGGAGGATAGGAACTATTTTCGGGTTCGAGTACCGTCTCTTCGGTACCTTTTTCGCGGTTTTAATCACACAGTTGTATTCGCATATCATGTAAAACTTACTCAATAAGGTTCCACGTCTTAACAAGACTAAACGAATCGTTCAAAGCAAGTTCATAAACTCAATTATTTTTTATTTCCATTTTAGGGCATTTTATAATTCGTCAAAAACTGAAAAATGTGCGAAAGTAATAATAACATTTTTTGAGAAGCGGATGCTTTTGATAATGATTTTGATTCAGAGTATATTTTCTTTTTAGTTGAGACATTTTTCTTTTTTCTATTCATCAAAGTTTCGCTTGATTGTTGTGACGCGTTCTGAACAAGAATTATTAATGAAAAAATTTGTGTGTGTTGTTGTTGTGTTCTCATTCACATTCGCTACGTGTTGTTACTCTTTTTGTACTGCCACAGATCGAAATTCTATGCATTGAAGATTATTAATTATTAATTATTATTAAAATTCTGTATTAAATTTTAGTGTGAAAAATACAGTACATTTCAGTGTAAAAATACAGTACAAATTAAAATACAGTAGATTTGATGGTAAAAACCAGTACACAGTATTTGAGTCGAAAATATAGTACAAACTGTTAAATACAGTACGGATACGAGCGTTAACTATGTGTAATGCTTAAGCAACTCATTTCATTGGCGTAAATCATAATACTACTAGAGCTATATCATTCAAATGGGTATGAAATACTGTACTGCTCGATATGATGAAGAGTTGAAGTAAATTTGACTAGTTCTTCAACGCTCCGAAATTCTCGATGATATCAATGACGATGCTGACATCATACACCACAACTGAGCGGAAGAGACGTTGTAGTGTAATATACGACAGGGGTTCAAGATCTGAAGACTGATTAATCATTTTATGGAACGACAGTCAATACTCCCGTGAAATGTTGAATGAATGATTTTAGTTCACTTTCAAACTTTAAATTATCTCTCATAATCGTTTTCTTACAGACAACTTGTTCCCTTTTTCAAATTTTTTCAAAAAAAAAACAAATAACAATTCTTTTTAAACTCTCATCAGAAACCGTGTTAATTGCGAAAACCGTGTAAATAAAAACCGTGCTAATTCCGGAATCCGTGTAAAAAAAGCCGTGTATAAAAAAACCGTGCGAGAAAAAACCGTGTAAAAAGAGACCTCAGGGTATAAGTAATATGAGAAAGGAATCATTAGACTAGGTGGATTAAAGAAGGTTTTATTACATTTCCTTGTAAAAAATATTTATTTGCTCACTTTTCGAGAGAAAAAAAAATAAAAGCGTTTTTCTGAAAACCAATTTTTCGAAGTCCGTGAACACGATCCTGCAAAATCTACTTAACCGATTCTTTTCAAACTTGGACTTTTGTGATATAAAATGCCTCCTTTGATTTTTTTTCCATTTTCATATAATGGTAGTTTATCACCTCAAAATTGGCGTTAACTTTAGCGTAAGATCGCATTTTTTTTCTTAAATATGCCACGAACTGTTAAAAATCAAAATAATAATTTGAACGTTGGAGGGGAGAGAAATAACTCGTACTTTAAGTAAATTTAACAACATTTTTGATTTCAGATAATTTTATCGAGTTATCGTGTTCACTGCGCAACGAGATTCTCGAAAGAGGTTTTGAGGAATGCCCTGTTATCGCCTTATTTTATCAATATTAATATACAGAAATTTAACTTAATATTCTTTAAATGATGATTTATAATGTAAAAAAAGTTTGAATATATTTGATTAAGCTGTTTCTCCATAGAAAATTACAAAAAATGTTTTACTCCCCCTTAAGTTCAGGGTGTGTGCATTTAGGCTGGGAAAAAAGTCAATAAATCAGTATTGCAAAACCATAGCTTATATCATATCATTTATTCCCGAAGAGTTTTAAAAATATCCGACATGAAATGACTTTTCGGTGATTATTTTGTCAGTTGGATTTTTTTTTTCGAGTGCAGCTAAATTATTTTTTGTTATATTTTCAACTTGACCATTCCGAACAAGATACTCAATCCATCGAAAAACTTTTCATTGAAAGCATTTTATTGCGACTAAATTCTGGCAACACTATTAGAGTCGATTAATTACCATATAGTTTTCGTTCTGATGATCATAAACCACGATTTTCAAACTTTATTCAAACTAAATAGAAATAAATTCACTTCTTAGTAGTTCAAGTGCGGATCAGAATCATTTCGCCGAAAACCGTTTCGCTGAAAGCTATTTCGCCGAATCATACAATTGTCCTAATATTGTATTGAAATAGATTTTTAAATAAAGAAAAATAATACACAATATTTTTCAGATTCGTGTTATTAACCCAAAATCATGCTTCTGGAATGACTATAACTTTCAATTCATCGAAATCGCTGATACCTTCAAGGCATTAATTAGAATCAAGCTAATCAATTTTTCAGCATCAACTAATTTAAACTGAATTTTTGACTCGTTGGTTCATCGATCATTTAAACTCAAACGTATTGTGGGAGCGTCTATCTAACGACAAAACAATACATCGTATTATTTATATCTGTCTCAATCATCGAATGTCTCCATCCCCAAACACTCTGTGAAACCCCATTTTCCAATTTTGTTTCATTATGTCAGGGACAGAACAGAAGTCAAAAAACTTAACTTGCGGTTGGCATTGTGATATGCCATTGGAAATAAGTTGCGCACAAAAATGTCACCAAGGTTGAATGGATTTCATTTTCCACCTTGGAGATAAGAACAGAAGATTGTTTCAGAGAACCATTTCTAAAATCAATTTATTGCTTCTCGTCGAGTATGAAAGACGGACTGTGTATTTCTTTCCCGGCAAAACAGAAATAGTATTGGCTTGGAACAGTTTTGCACAGAGCAAACAGCACTGGCTCAATCACTTCTTCTCGTATACGCATACAGAAAATGAACTATTGGGAACTAGAGCTAGTTCAGAACAGTTCTTTGATGTTTTGGTTTATATTTCCTGTGCATAGGATTTCATATTTGCTATATTCCAACGCCTTCGTCTTATTTCATGATCGGATGTTGCTCAAGCAATTGAGTTTTGATGTTTCATCTGCATATTTAAATTTGACAAAAACTCTACTGCATCTTGTTCAGAAAAATCAGACACTAGACAATGGTTCGATCCTATACGACACCAGTCAGCAGTAACCTGGTAGCTTCAAAGTGTTCCTTTCACAGAAACGCTATATGAAATGGACTGGATAATTTCCACACAGATTTACCTGAAACCTGATATCTCGTACCTGACGAGCAACCTGTTGGAAACAACAGAATAGCACTGGAATCGCGTTAATTTTCCGCGAATTTTCCGGCCACCTTCCATTTCGTCGAGACTGGATATTATTTGGAAACGTCTTGTATTCGCCCGTCATCTTCTATCTGTCTGTCTATCTAATTCCACGGTAGCTCGTTCCGCTGGTTGAAATGTAGTGATGATTCGCAACTGTCACTAATGCTATATCTTCTGCCAAAAATCGTCGTGCGGGTACCAAGCAAATTGTGGTGTTGGTAGCGGCAGATCCCCAGCTAAACAGTAAAGTTTCGCTTCTGAAAGGGACGTTGGAAAAGGGGACGAACACTAAAAAACGAAAACCAACCAAGCGTTGTGGGTGACGTGCTGAGTGAACGTTGCCATTAGCCAGCTCAGACGACCCTGTCACCTCTTTCTACGATAGTGTGGCTTATTGGAAAAGGGAACCTTCGTGACTGGAACTATTTTGCAGATGTACTTATCTTGCCTAGGGGTGATCGAATGAAATTGATGGATATGATTAACACTTTCCATTTTTTTGATTGAGTTAGTCGCAAGGGAGCAACCGTCGATTGTTGATGAAATTCTGTATCATTTGATGAATAAAGAACGATGAATTTTTGGACTTTTGGCGATGTTTGATGATTTTGAAATATTGATTTTACTTATATTTTTTGATAAGCATGTCTCTCATCGCGAAACTAAACGGTTCTTTTAAGGTCATCGAAATTTATCGAGGAATCATATTCGAAAGTCTATTTCCCATAGATACAAAGAAGTATATAGAAAACACAACAAAAAAATACGGTTTAATATTTAAAACAAACACAAACAGAGATTTTGACAATATTTGTGCAGTTCCCCATAGATTTTTATTTTCTCGGGTAAAAAAAAAGATGCCAAATACAGCGGTGCGAAAATATCCTAGAGTTGATACCAGAACTCGAGCAGAATAGGGCAAACTGTAGATTTTGCTAATCCGAACAAGTGTAAAATTCCACAGAGGATACACACACACACAAAGTTTAATTATAAAGCGAGAACACTCAATAACTAACAGTATGCAGTATGCATAGGGTGAATCAGGGTGAGATGTTTCACCTCAGACATGACCAAACCACTGAACCGTTCTACACGGTACGCACATCAACTCATGATCACACTAGCAGGAGTACTGAATGCTATGCTCCGTGTCGAATAGCAAACATCGAACACAGTAAAAGCGTACCCCTAGTGGTGGTCGTGTACATTTGCTTAATACCTTTGTTCGGATTTTCGGACAGTATTGAAGTCGAGTGCTTCCGATTTTGCCGTGCACGGTTTGCTTGTACTACAATCGCATTTACCGCCTGGGTATGATGGTAAAAGCGTAAACGTGTTGAAATTATTTTTTCATCAATAGGAAATTTGCTTGAATTTAATAAATAGAATATGTTTATAGATGTTTCTGTTAAGCACGCTTTTAGTGAAAATGGTTTAGAAATAGTTTCACGTACGCTGTCCACGATATTTGCCATAACACCATAACTACTGTTATGCTATAGTTTTGGCGATTGTTAGGAGAACTCCCTATATTTGCATATTATCAAACGTAATCAGTGTTGGTGATTGCCGAAAATTTGACAGAAGCTGCTCGATTTTTATCTATATTGTATACAACATTTTCAATCCGGTAGAAGATGCTGCAAGAACTCGAGTCTCTCAATGCATGAACCTCGAGAGAATTTTTCTACATTTCTTCGCTCCACTTCATACTCTGAGTATTTCACGGCCCTTAAAAAAAATTACAATCTGATAATGATAGGTGCTGTGTGGAATCAACCAAGAGAGAATTACAAGTTGACAATTATCGCAGAGAATCGAATCGATGATTCGACTTGATGATTCTCATACTATGTTTCAATATTTCAAAGCATTCACATATATTTTCATAGACTTAACTTATACAAAGGTTATATGCACATAGTTAGAATAAGCGGCAATAGTAAAATGATTCTATCGCAATTATCCACTGCTAATACAGAATCGGATCGCGAGACGAGAATAAGCGACCGTTTGTTGCTTCAGAAAGAATCCCCACAGCAGCGAGATAACCTTTGATTCTCAGACAGGTCATCGAGAGAAATTCGCTCTCGCACTTGTGTCTATTCTATGTTAAATGAACCATGCCGGTTTTCTTGTTGCTGCGATGATATCCGTCTCTCTTTGAAGGCACTGATTGAATCGTGTAAAGAGTTGCTAGTGAGCGTTCTCTGATACGATAAAAGCCATCCTTGAACGTAATCACAAAAAATTGCATCTATTTTCCAATAAATATTATGTTTTCCAAATTTTGGAATGAATAAAAACTCATAGCATTCTACCACAAAATATCTCTCAGATACGGCTGGATCGATTTTCATAAAGATTCAAATGAAAGGTATTATGTTCATATAAGTAAGTGTAAAATTTTGTCTGGATCCGACTTCCGGTTTCGGAAACACGTGTGTACGGAATTGCAACTCGTCAATTAGAGCTATAAAGCGAAAAAAACGTGAAAATTCATTTCTTCTAAATTTGTTTCAAAGTTGTTTCAATTTGTAGTGTTGGATGCTGATCAAACGAACAGTCCTGGAAATAGTGGACAATCAGAACAAATTGGCTCAAATGGCACGTAGCGATAATGCAAAAGCAAACGATGAATTCCTATAATCTTGGCTCAAAACTTGTTGTCGTGAATACGACTTACTTTACTATGAGGCGCCTTTTCAAAATTTACCCTCTGAGAGAGTGATAAGTTTTTGATCGTGAATATATCTTGTTGTATCTAACGAATCAAGATAATTTTTGCTACATGCCATCGGGAATATGATCACAATTTTATGATAAAATTTTCAGTTGTGTGACATAATCTCAAATAATTCAAATTTAAATTTTTCTGAAATGTTTGGTATAAACGAGTATCAAAAAGGATAATTCATAAGACGCGTTTGTTTTTCTCATATTTTTGAAGCTCATAGCTCAGTGATCTGTGAAAGCATTTATATAATCTAACTACCAATAGAATCGAAATTTTTCAACTTAAACGTGTATAGCAAAAGCTTTTAAGTATTTCAATAGTACACTATTGAAAAACCTGTCTCATTTGACCCATGTCCACACCAGCCAATCAGAATGCGTTCTGAGGAAGAGAACAAAATATCTGCTGCTGTACAACAAATCGTTCGAAAAAAATGTTCCGAAAAGTGGTGAATATCGCAGTGAGTTCCTAAATTTGGTCCTTCTGAATGCTAGAAACGAATCCCTACAGCATATTGATATTTTCTTTCTATAAATTATGCAAATCCGAAATGAAATAATCGACATTAAAACTCTGTATGCGGCTGTTTTTATAGCCGTTAGGACCGCCCATTAGTGAAAAGGCTACAAACGAAATCAGGTAAAAACAAACTTCTCAACAAAAATTGGATCAGTTTGGATTCTATCACCACTGCGAGCAGATGCATTTTGTGTCGTTTGCAAAGCTAGTTTCACCTCCGACAAGAGCGATTAGGTCACAGCTGCCAGTCATTTGCATTGATGAAAAAGCAACGATGGAGAGCATTACACAAAATCAGCCGTTCTAATGGCTCTTAAAGTTTTCAAAAGAACTATTAGAATTTGTTGTTCGCAAATCGAAAGGAAATATCTTCAGTTTAGTGCAAATTTAGAACAGTTTGGTTAGATTTGTGCACTTTTCGCTGTGTGAAATTCACAGTAATGTAGATCAAGTGAAGCCTTCTTTGTTTTTGCGAAAATTGTGGAAAAGGGGAATACTTGCATAATTCATACAATTGATCAACTAATTAATATTCGGAAGTGTTAAGGAACATGTCAGTTGTTTTCGTATTCACGACATCCAGTTGTGTCTCTGACATTATTCACCCGCCTTTTATAAATTCGAACGGTTTTTTTTAAATGCCGTAGTAATATCTATGAAACCATCAGTTATATGAGAAAGGCATCATTACACCACTAGGCGGATTAAAACAGGCTTCATGCTTGGCAAACGCAGTAACAAACGAAATAATAACACTCTGTTCAGATTATCGGTCGCAAATTCCTTCAGAAACGAAATGCACCCCTCGATACTAAATCCTATCAAAACCGTCGCGTGTGGAACACTTCTACGCTTTGCACCACGTGATACGTTCAGACATTTTAGCACCGCCACCGGTAGAAGCACCAATCCACGTATCTAGAGCCATGTTGGTGTCCCTTGGTGTAGGTCTTTCCTGAGCTAAGCATAGAGGCTTAAAAGTGGGGAGCGCACCGAGTCGGGAAATCGGTATAAAAGTGATGAGCAAGCAGTAATTTCCGGGTTTCTTTGTCTTCTCCCGCAAAACCAACGGTAGCGAATCTACTCATCCGACCCGGGTGCCATTTTCCCCATTTTATATCTGTTTGTGAAGCATTTTGCTATAAATTTATCGGAGTACAAAGATCGCATTTTTTGTGCTCTTTGTCTCCTCGAAGCGTCGAGTGGGTCCTACAGTAATGGTGAGATTATTCCTCGTTGTCAGATTTAGCCGGTGTTAGTGATGGTATTGGTATTGGTGCTTACTAAACTGGATAAATCATAAAATCAACAATCTTCCCTCGATGCTATTCTTCTTTGTGTTGATCTTTTCGAGTGACTCGTTTTTCCGACCATGCTGATAACAGATCTTGTAACCCCAAAACGACAAAATTCCCCGGAAAAGCTCGTTGCTGAATGCGCCAATTTCCAAGAGAGTCGATGCGATGCGCTGGTTGTCGAAAAATAAGGGGATTCCTTTTGTGCTCCCCTCAGCGGCGATGTGGCAAGTGTTTTATTTTACGTCGTTCTCCTTCGAGCAGTCAGGCTGCACATAAATAATGATTATCTTAAAAGCTTTCTAAAACATTTTCTCCCACCTTCGCCCAACTTGTTGTCTGTCGTTCTAGGAATTATATCGAAACTTGCTGGTGGAGTTCTGTCTTCCGCCGTTTTTTGCTAAGGTGGGAATACGGTGACACTTGATTTGGGAATTGGGTGAATGTGTTTCGAACTGATTGAAAAGCATTAGTTTTCCGATGCACATGCTTATATATTTTTGTTTCATTCGTGAAATCCCAGCCCTTCGGAATCCAACGAAAATTGTAGGATTTTTTGCTACCAAAATTAACTTTTGAGAACAGTTTTTCTAGAAAAAAAAAAAACTTGTCATACAAAAATAGCATCACGAAATCGCAAAAGTATTTCTGTATTCCTGTACATATTCCAATTTCTTTGCACTATCACACGATGTTAAAAAAATAATTCAATTCAGGAGCACTAATTTCGTTTGATAGCACAATGCACTATTCTGGCTTTCGACATGATTCAAGATTTTATAGAATAAAGACAAACAGCAAACTTTAGCCAGGATGTCAGTTGGGGTTTGACGGATTTTCAACCAGACAGAATAGAATGAATGCATCACCAGGGCAAATTATGAACACTCTGAACGACGATAAACTGTTCGTCATCCTCCGGGAACAGCATCAGTGGCGAATTTCAGCAGATGCAAGGCTGCCACTAAATCCACTAGAGAATCTTAAAATTGCGGAAGGAAGACTGAGAGAGAGAGAGTTTGTGTGTGTGTGTGTGTGTGTGTAGGACGTTCCATGTCATCCGTTAATGCGATGATAAGAAAAGCAAATATTCATATTCATCCGCTTCTTTATCCTACCGAGTCTTGCGGAACTGCAGCCTTGCTATGGCAATGTGCGAATGTGGTGATAAATCATGCCAGACTACACACATATGGGACGCTGGCTTGTTTGCAAGCTGAGCTTCGTTCAATTTCAAAACAAATAGCTCTGCTGCAAACTCATATCAGCTTAGACAATAATTACTAATCCAATTGAAAGTCAACACAGCGTTGCGTGCAGATGTAGTGTGTGAATTGGATGAATGGAGTTACATAAAGGAACGCAATCTAATCATCGAAGTTTGTATTTTCTT
Source organism: Malaya genurostris (assembly GCF_030247185.1). Lineage (NCBI taxonomy): Eukaryota > Metazoa > Arthropoda > Insecta > Diptera > Culicidae > Malaya > Malaya genurostris. Next base: position 76,009,744 of record NC_080570.1, on the reverse strand, counting down.
ATAGTGCATTGATTGTAAATATGCTTCAATTATTTCAGAACATGCTATTCTTTTGTTTTTCAATACAGATGGATCCTACTACAGCTGATAGAGATTAGGATATATTTTCTAGCTCAACAGTCACAATCAAGCTGCAATGGTTGTTTAACTCTGTATGAAACCGAACGAAAGTCGTCTGACTGTACTTGACGGTATCTTAATTGGAATCGAAACTACCAGCTACGAATACTGACTGAAATATGAATTGTATGTTACCTGTAAGGGTAAGGTAAATTCAACCCAATAACAATCAAAGTTGAACACTCTCAATCCGGAGTGTGATCGCAGAGCTCAAATGATTTCTTTGAAATTTGCAGTGGAGAACGATAACAATGAAACTTACAGATCACATTAATTGAGCCATCTATTTTTACTGCAAATCCGTTATACCAGCATAGCAGCCAATAAAATGTTGATTTATAAAAATTTATACATCTATGTTTCACACCAACGTAACGAAGCAATCAAATTTATCCGTCGACTTTTCCCTCTTCTCTACCCACTTTGGACTAGTACATAAAAAGACTCTCCATCAGCATCAATTACTCCCGAAGAGACGTATTTAGAGCATCTTAATCTTCCGTCACTTTATTTCCGAAAATAAAAAAAATGAAGCGAAGACAGAACAGACCACCCCAGATGAACCCTTGGCTGCTGAGCGTTTTTCTACACTTTGTTGTTTTTATTTCCGTTAGACAGCTATGAAGTCGTTTCTGGCCCTCAGTGGCGCACCCGTCGTCATCTCAAAGCGGTCGCGAGTTCATTCCAGCGGAAGTATGATGGAGAAACAAAAATTCCATTCCCCGTCAGGGGTGAATTGAAGTTGAACAAAGGAAAATTGAGTGGGATAATATTTTCCGAATCAATTTGAGTGCTGTTTATTCAAAATGCTTACTAATATAGAAGCTCATTGAATGGTGTCGTTTTGGTTATAATTCGCTCAAACTTTGGAGGGCCGAGTATCATATGCCAATCGATTCAGCTCGACGAACTGAGCAAATGTCTGTGTGTGTACAGAACAAAGAGGCGGAGATCTCAGAGATAACTGAGCCAATTTTGATCGGACTATTTTCAAATGAAATGTCTTTGTGTCAGCCAGAACGCTATTGTTTTCGTTCTTTGGACCGTTGTTTACCTTTCGAGTTGTACGAAATTTTATGTCAAAATTTACAAATATTTTTTGATCATGTCTGTCACAATTGACCGTGTACTCAAAATATGTTTCGGGATTTTAATTCCACATGATAATAGCTGTCAAAAAAGTCATAGATTGTTAAAATCCGTTCATTTTTAACGGAGATATCGATATTTTGTGTAAGCGACTTTTCCCCTTATTTCAGTAGTTTGAGGTTTGAGTGCTGTATGATAAAGCGATGCTTGGGAACAAAGTGAAACACGATTTTTGTTACTGTTGTATGCAATTATTTCTAGGTACCAAATAGGGGTAGATGGGGTAAAACGTACCCCCTAAGGAAATGTTGCTATATCTTAACTATAGAGAATAACATCTTCCGTAATCATTATTTCTCAAAATTACGTACAAATACTCGCTGAATGCATACATGAAATATCTTATTTTCCAAAACCCTTAAAAATTGTCTAATGAAATATATGCGAGCATGACACCCGATCGTGAAAAACATGAAGAATATACAATTTAAATTACGTGAAGTGCGATTATCTGAACATAGAGGCAGGATGATGTTAAACCATGGGTAAACATCCATCAAAACAACGGATTAAAGCTCATGGCAACCACGGGTTAATATGCACCCTCATAAAGCTTCTTCTTCTTTTTCTTCTTTAATGAAAGCTTTAGACTTTTCGTTGACGCAATATTTGCCAAGTGGAAGATTGTTCACTATTATTCATTAAATTGATAACTTATGGATAATTGTTGTAAGCGAATTCTTGAGCATTTTGCCTCACACAATTCGGGTCGTTTTGCCCCCAAAAATATGAGACGATAAATTTGACGATTTTTCTATTAAATTGCAAATACATTGTCTGTATTAAAACTAATTCCAGAAACCCGAAAGATTGGCAAACAAGTTCACTGAATACATAATTAAAATCGTCTTCCTTACCCTAGAAAATTACTATGGAATGAACATAAAAAATTACTTATAATAGAGACATAATCGGTTTTTTATAATTTTTCCAGATATGATTGAATCATCGCTACCAAAATTTTATAGTAATCTGTTGCTATGACGGACTTTCAATTTCATTGAAATTTCAGTGAAAAAAATTGGTAACTTTTGAGAAATCAAAAGGTGCATCATGTACCCCGTTTTACCCCATCTTCCCCTAGACTGTGTACATCGTTCTGGTTTTAGAACGGTTCGTTTTTGGTAACATAATCGTTCTAATATTAGAAAGAAATGACTTGCTGTTCCGAAATTTCAAGGTAATGAGTGACTGTAATCTCAAACGACGGTGCGAAAAAGTTGATATAATCTTTTAAATGTAAGGCTCTGAAAATTTACTAAAAATGTGATAGAATCCAGAAATTCTTATTAATAATAATCAAACTGGATATGGATTGATAAAAAAGATATCATCTTACTGTTAGGTGGATTAAGAACGTTTTTACTGAAAAAACCTTCGGAAAGGGTAAAGTACCACATTTTCGAACTTGTGGTACTTAGCAAAACGTAACGTCGCGGAAGTTTTAGTTTGACTACTAAAGTATGTGTTTTTAATTCGAACTTTTGGCTTTCATGTATAACAAAGTATTCGAAAATGATACTTTTTATAAATTTTCGAAATTTGTAAGCTTAAGTTAAGGTAATGCGCTTAACTTGGCGGTTCAGTGCATAGGTCTTACAAGCCAGTTTATATATGTTCGAACCCAGACCAGGAAGGATTGTTAGTGTCAGTAGGATCGTAGCACCATCTGTGCAATGGGATAGTTCATAAGTTTCTCGTGATTGATCGGAAACCAGTTAAAATTCCATATTGGTACTTGGTAGTAGTACATCATGCTCAAAGTGCAACCTTAACTGGGAATCAGAACAAATTGGCTCAAATGGAATCAAAAAGTTCAATCAATCCGAACCAACACCGACGTTTATCACTCAACTCTTTGCATGAAATGATACCCGAATCTTTCGACTTTCAAACAGAATAGTGATATCAAAGAAAATCTTTTTAATCACATCACAATAATCGAAAGAGAGAGAGAATGATTAAAGAGAAACTGTCACTTGCTTATACGCCCTAATGAAAAATCAACCGAGAATTAAGCTTCTCTTCGCCAAGCTTGTGTTCAAGTTTTTTATGCAAGCAGGTTTTTTAGCGTTAAGTTTCTCTACCATTCTGCGATTTCGGTTGAAGCGATAAACTATTTCTCATTATCAATCGAGTTCATCTAATATAAATTAGAAATTAATCTTAAGCACTCAAAATTTATCCAGAAGTAGTTGTCAATTTCTCATGGGGAAACGACATAACATGGAATTCTGAGCTTTCATGACACAAGATCAGAGCATACCAATTAAGGGCTGAGGCCAGTGTGTTTTAGGGCTATTTTCACGCTTCAAATCTGATTTTCTCAGAAACGGTGACGAATATCAAAAATCCCAACTGACAATCTCTTAGAAATTTAGTTTAGATTATTCTGTGAAAATTTCAGAATGATTGTTTGACTTTAGCGGTCGGGAAAGTCTTTTTTCTGAAGGAAGAATTGCATAGTTGAAAACGATAACTTTTAATTTGTTCATTGAATATCTCGCCTTCAAAAGCATGGATAAAAAATCTGTCCTGACAATGTCTAGATAATTTAGTTAAGATGCGATTAGTGCATAAAAACATATATGTTGTCGCGATAAAAATTAAGTGAATGTTATTTTTGTAATGGTAAGTACGTTTCTATGGCGGCACCATTTTTTTCTGCTCTTGTATCCTGGTAACGTAACGAAACATGAGAGAGAAATAAAGTCGGCTCATCAAGGCTGCCAAACAAGCGGTAGCTTTATTGGATTTTATGTGATGTAGTGAAACTTGTAACCGAAAATATTAAAACTTTCTTGGCCACCCAGACACATCGAGAGCCATTTTACACATTTACGAGAGAGCATGCACAGATAAAAATATTTTGTGAATTTACATCTATTTTCATGCACATATTTGGAGCAGGTAATTAAACATAAAATTACTTTACAATTATGTACGTTTCAATACAATTTAATCGCAAAATAAGCGTTAATTGAAAGATAGAGTTATATTAATTGAAAATTCAATGTAATTCAATTTAGCTTTGCATCGATGAAGGAATTTCGATTCAACCCATGTTTATTCCATGTTACTATTGATTTACATCTCGTGTAAAATTCATTATTTCGTTCTGTGTGGAGAGAAATGTAATACGCACAGCGAGCGATACGGTTTTACGCTAACAACTGGCATCAGCCCTTAAGGTGAAATGTAGCGTCATAAAATGTGTGCAAAATTTCATCCGCTTCAGTTGAACGAACCGTCGCACAAAGCATACCAAGACAAACGGACACATAGAAACAAGAACTTTTTTCAATGATTGAGCGCAGTGGGCTTACCTCTCGTTATATTGGCTTGTAAAAAAGACTGGACGTAATGGATTTTTGAATCCTTCACACTTTGAATATATGCTAATTCAATCGTTATTGTTAGTGATTACTCTTACACTAGAGCTATAAATCATGAGTAATTATGAATGACTAACATGAAGTTATATGTATATGTATTGACCAACTTGCTAAACATGTATATGCCTGTTGTTTTTCAATGTTTATCACATTGTTTGTATCACGATAATACTTGGTTTGTATTGTATTCAGTAGCTTGTCAATGATGAAGTTATAGTTTTGCTATAAAATTTGCAACAATCTAAAATAATACCTGTTATACGATATCACACAGCCAGACTTTATTGCTTCAGCAACATCAATAGATTGAACTCAACAGAATTGGACATTATTAGCATCATAAATGACAGTTACTTAGAAAATAAACAATTTCTTACAATACCCATTTTATTGTATTCAACTCGTTTTTATTTCAACACAAAACCCAATGCTGCATCAATTCGCGTCATAATTTTATATGTAATTTTTGCTCACTGTGCCCACCGTGCATTTCTCACACCACCTCAATACGAAACAGAAGCGCTCAAGCAATAAAAAAAATGCGGAAAAGTTTATGTAAACTTTTTCAAATTTCGGTTGTTTTAGCTAAAATTTTATAATTTTGATTTTCATTTTCAGATTCTTTGTGAAACTCTGCTACAAACACTACTTTTCAGTTCTAAAATTATCCCTGTGGAACGGAACAGATACCGTTTATACATTTCAAAAACCAATTACGGCTCGGCAAAGCACAATTTCAAAATTCTAAGAATTCTTAGTTATGATAAATTTGATTTCGAAAACTTAAGTTGTTTTTGGTTTTTCGAAAATCGGTCTAGTTTTTGAATAATTGATCAAAAACGCGATTTTCGCATTCCGCTACATTTCACCTTAAGGCTTCAAATCATATTATGGCACGTTTTTGTCTTGCTGTCTAGCAACAACCTACCTCTAGCATGCTAGGAGTAGGACTGAAACGTTAGCTTTAATTTCGCTTCTATTTATAGATTCGCGTGCTTCCAACAGCTTCGCTTTTGCATCGATTGATCAATCAGAGCGATGCTCTCTCTTTGATACATCGCTTACTCCTTCAAAACCGTCGTTTATGGCAGGGAAATCCGGTATGCCAAAGATTTTTAGCAGCCAAATGAGACATTGCTCGCTATTAATCAAAATTTCAATCATATATAATTGAAAATACGTGGTTTGATACATTCAAATCGAAACTTAGAAATATTTCCTATCAAATGATGAAATAATATTAATAATTGATACAAAATAGACTGAGATGTAAGTGTTTAAAATCTGACCACATTTCTACGTGTAGTTTTTCTTGAGTTTCTGATTTGCACCGCTATATAGAAAATAAAGATGTGTTCCACATCAAAAATAATCTACAATAATGGAAATGACAACTTATTCGCAATAGCCGGTGGATTTATAACATCCATTGTTAAATTTGCAACGAAATGTTAGTTTTTAACCTATAGTTTTCCCTCAATATCTGCAAAGTCGGATACTAAGCGGTAAATATTTGGGTTTATTTTAATTGAAAGCCAATTATGCTAGTGGAACAATTTTCTTGCTGACGAAAAGTCATATTCGAAAAAGAGACAAGGGATGCAAACAAACTGAGCTCACCACCAAAGAAATCTAGGCTTAATTAAATCTTAAATCAGGTTAGTAAGAAAATTCGTCTGAAATAAAATAATATTAACAACAAAAAGGTGAAACAATTTCAATTAAAGCTCCGCTATCGAATCACCACATGAGAATAAGCGATGAAAAGCACTTATGAATTGAGTTCACGAACGAAAAATAACACAAAAGATGATAAACATTTTAGATTAGACTATTCTATAAGAAGAAGAGCTCGACGGATTAAATTTAAAAAATCTCTCAAGTGATAGTGTTCAGATAACTGAAAGTAGAAAAAGAGAAACTCCTTCAATTCGGACAGATATACTAGGTATCATCAATCAGCTGTTGGGCCCCATCCCTCTCAAATGGAAGGTAGTATATGGGGTACAATAACTGTTATTGTATTTTGTAAGAATCCGACCATGGATGCCATGGATGATTTGAGTCGGCTAGAAATATCAATTTGATACTCAACACAAAAAGGAGAGTCGATTGCTTCGAATTGTAGGTCTTGACGATAGGTGGTTGTCTGAAGCTCTGTTGAGTCCATTGGTTTCCGATTTCCTGTTCCAGAAGTTCTGGAAGTAGCAGCCCAAAGAGTTAGAAGTGAAATCGATCGATTTCTCAAAAATATCTCATGAACCGGAAATCAGTACTTTGCTCGTTCCTTTGATAACTCACCAAAGTGCAATTGGTGGATTTGATGTTTGATATCCAAAATTGAGATCAATTTTCATTCATTTTCTCTGTGGTTCAATATATATCCAATGCTTCATGTACACTATATCTGGTCAGATGAAGGAATAATAAATAATAATACTAATAATATAAATTTCAGTTCAAGAATCAAATGCATGTTCTACTATCAATCCCACAGTAATATAAATATTTTTGTAAAATACTTTAGAGCTGTAAATAGTACGATTCACTCTTCGTCTTTCAGAGAGATATCATTTAATCCTATCGAGTTACCTTGACCGCAGCAAATTGATTGGTTGTTATCTGTCCGTCGCGATGTTTGTAAGGCTACTTTTGTGTCTGATTTGCTTCAGTCGCAAATCGATTGCTCAGAGTTATAAAAATTGTTTCAATTAGGCACTTGATACCATAATCTTCGAACCTATTTTTTTCTTCGGATTCCCTATGCTAAAACCAATTATGGATATAACGAGCTCATTGCTAGCGTATGTCGCATATTCAACTATTCCAATAGTTTCGACTTCCATTTATCGTGTAATGTTATCAAAAAATCGTTCCTCGGATTACTGCTCAATTAGTTTTATTTTCCATAGAACTAGATTTAAAGAAAATGTATCAGTTGGATGATTGTAATCTGTTGATGCAGAAGATGAGAAGGTTTTATGCATTTTGTAGAGCAAAATTGTGCACCATTGTACACACCAGTGCTGTAAAACTTCATTCAATTCAATTGAAATCGAATGTGTGCACACACTGACGATCACTCTACTGCAGTAAACTTCACATTCAAACACACTATCATCGCTGTCGCAGCAAAGCGGCATCATCCCGTCCTTCATTCGTTTCTCTTTCTACCAAAGCTCAGTTTAACCACCATCAGTTTATCTCTTGAAGTAACAAAATATCTCTCACAATTCAATGAAAGAGTGGCCTTCAAATGTGGTTCATGTAAACGTTCGAATTGGTTCAAGACATTAGATGAAAGGTAAAGTAGTCATGATAACTGAAATATCAGTTACAAAATAAACATGAGTTGATTGTTCCCTCTTTAAGTTTTCATTTTTAATATTTAGAAAAACATCTCAACACATTTCAAAAAGTCGAAATTATCGATTTTAACTTGCTGGTGATAATTGAAAACTCAAATGAGAACCGCAACCCTCTATTTATTACTATGGTCGAAGAGAGTTTTGTGTTATCGAGTTTATGTTTATACCTATTCATTCTCACTTGCTCACTACCCACAGTGAAGACAAGGAAGACAATGAAACAAAAAGACTACTTGTCACTACAAACTGAGCAAGCAAAATTTTAAGTGACTATGTACGGTTATTCAATGGACGATGAATTCCAGGAGCTTCGGCAACGAAAGTTTAAATTTAACGAAATTTAGCGTGACGTAATTTATATCACCTTACTAATAATTTATTCTGATAATCATAGATTTTTCTCCAAATAAATTGTGTAAAAAATGAGTGTCAGAAAATTGATTTCAAAGACAAGGTGTTTTTGAATTTTATCAGCATTTATGGAAACTTCAAAAAATTATAGCTGCAATGAAAATATTTTTATCGAAAATTCTGATTCACGTGTCATCTAAATTCATCCAATTTTCACAGGCTCAAAAGGTCTTACAATTCACTCAGATTTAAATGAAAAGTCTTATGTTTCCAAAAGTTGCTCTAGAACTTTACCCAATCTGGCTTACGATTTTGGAAACACAGGGTATTGTGCATAAAATTGTAACCTGTCATATAGAGCGATCATGCAAAAAACGTGAAAATTCTTTTAAGCTTGATTCAAACGTCTTTATTTGCTTGTTTCAAAGACACAACAAACGATCATCGCGAATTAGGTTTTGACGATGATCGCTGCATGAATATTCGTTCAACATTCGCGTTAAGTCATTCGGGGGTACGTTCAATGCGAATAACAACTGCAATGAATTGCGAGCAACAAAGCAGCGTCGGCTTCTTTAGCAGTCAAATACGGACAAGTCCGAATATCAGAGCGATCAACGAACAAAGGCAGAGGGCAGCGAACGATGATCATTGGCGTTCTTTGCATTTTTGATATTCAAGCAACACTGTATCAGTGTTCAACTTCGGAAGATATCGCATCGCCTTTTTAAAAACCTGTCTCGGAAGATGCTCGATATTTTCGCCATTGTTTTTATACATTTACATTGTTTATTTTATCCTCTAACATACATCTACAGATCTTTCGCGATGAACTTTTCTGTCTTATCCAGTTTTTTTAACAGTAAAATAATGAAAATAGACCATTCTGAACTAGCGCGAAAAAACGTACACGATACTGTGCACGCGCCGGTCGAAGTTCATCCTACATGCCTACCTGCTACTGACCTCGTACTTTGATCTGACCATTTCCGTTTCCCTTATTACTCCTACTCTGTTTTCCGTTAGGCTGAGTGGTTAGCACTTAAGAATCTTAGTTGGTAGAGTATCTTCGCGGTAAGGAGACTGTTGTGGGCTCGAGTCCTTCCTCTGGTGATTCAAATATTATATTTTATTGCAATTCCATTCATATATTTTCTCTTTCAGGTTGTTACTCGTTAGCAGGGTGGAAAATTAAAAAAACGTGTAGAAAACTCCGAGTCATAACGAGTCTCAAATTCAGAGTCTCTTCATCCAAGCAAAATAGATAGTTTGCCCTATTGAAGACTACTTCATCTTAATTGTAGAAATTCAATTCTAGTTTTGCCACATTTTCTGTTGTTAAATCATTGGATACTGCGCATCATAGCCTTTTCAAAAATGTCACTCGGCCAACCAGCCCCGGTTTTCATACCTGTACGTCACAACCATCTTTCATAGAATGATAAATATTATCTTATCGCTGTACAAATGCGTTTCCAGTGTCATGCTAAAGTTTACAATTTCAACTAGACTATATTTAAAAAGAGACGAAAATCGCAACAATCTTCTTTTAACTTCAGTCTGAACTAAAAGCATTTCCACCGTGAATAATATTTTCCAGCGTACCCAACCAGAGATTCCAGTGAACTTGTAAAACTTGAAGTTTATTGTAAGTTTCTGTCTGTGAAATGCAAACTTCCGTTTTTTTTTAATACTCTTAAAGTCTACTCGGAGTCACTGAGAATCCATACAATAAAGTTTAGCGACGAGCCATGATCAGCATGTTCTGGCAGCGAACATTGGTTCGAGCGTTACCAACGATGTGATTCAACTTTTTCCCATTTGCGTCGAGCCTCTCGAATGTCGACCTTAGTCAAGACGATTATATTGCAATCATGAACTAGCATTCAAATTGTTTCTGCTTCAACACTAAATAAAAACTTTTTCGTTCTTATCATTGCAGGTAATATTCGTTTGATGATGCCAGGGCCTTCTTCATGGGCGACGGAAGGTTTCGAAAGGAGCGAAAACGGAAAAAAATCTTCCAGGAAAGTGTTCTCACTCATCACTCGTCACTGCACTTGTATAACTGCTTCACAAATGTAAATACTTTCATCTGTCATACTTATCAGAAGTTAAGTGAACGAAGCAGGTTGATGTTCCAATCTGAGAAAATCAATCAGCAAACGTTACGCTGATTGCCCGACTTCTCACTTTTACCCCCTCTACAAGGCCAAAAGGTTACGTTAGAGTGACAATTCAAGTGCATAGGTTGCTTCCTAGTCTGCGAAACGACGCAGTCCCTGACTACGACTGACGAGCAAAAAGAAGGTACCCTAATTTGCATGCAGATCACGTATCGCTTGAAAAAATCTCGTACTCTATCGAGAAAAAAATGTATGAACCAAAAGATTGCAGGAAGCAACCAGCAGTCTGACGAAGGCAAGCTTTTCTCGTTTTTTTTCTATGGAAACGTCTCAGTATTAAGATAGCGACAGAGCGTAAGAAAATCATTCGTCTTGCTTAGACATGAGCTGGGTAAAGCTTTTGTTGACAATTGATTATTTAAGAAAATGAGATAACAAGTCTTCTGTTACGCTGATGACAAAAAAAATCTTTGAAGAAAACGTTGGTGATGTTACGATTGGCGCTGGAGAGAAAATTAAATTCGAATTCTGTATAATATTATTTCACCTTCTGATTGGACATATTTCTACGTATCGATTCGAATATATCAAGCCACTCATTTTGTCGTGAATACTACTTACTTTACTATGGGGCGCCTTTTCAAAATTTACGCCTGTACAAGAATGGGCAGAACTTTATCGCGAATATCTCTTTATGTACTTAACCCATCAATATAATTTATTCTACAAGCTATCGAAAATATGGCCACGAATTTGTGATTAAATTTTCAACAGCGTGAGAAAATCATAAATAATTGAAAAACAACGTTTTCTAAAACTTTTGGAAATAATGAGGAAAATTCATCATGCTTGCTGGTCTTTTTCGCACCCGGACGACGGTTTTGAGGTAGTCAAGCACATATCAGTTCCGATTATCTACTGGACGGGTATATGTTAAAGGTAAACTTTAATTGAAAATCGTTCATTTCTTCTAGTGCATCAGACGGAACTGGATGTCGAGGTGAAGTTCTCCCACCAACATTAGTAAGAACAAACAAAGTATAAAGCGTGAAACGCTCAGGTCGTGTTCTCATTTGGACTTCGGTCGTCAGGTGGAGCTCTCGGCAATGAAGGCAGACCTTTTGCGTGGTATAAAGCCTCAAATGCTCAGGTCGTGCTTTTATTTGGACTTCGATCGTCGGGAGGAGAATTTAGTTTCAGAATTATGTTTCAGGAACTTTGTTCCAGAATACAGGTTTAGAATTCAAAACCTGCATGTTGGAACTGGATTCCGGAACTAAATTGCAATCGAATTCTGAGCCTAAGTTCTGAATGTAGTTCTTGAACTCAGATCGGTTCTTTTTAGAACCATTAACATATTTCCAAAAATCTGCGATATTTTACTTCTCTGTACTATATACGGTCTTTTTTCAACCAGTTGGAGTTCGTAGTTGTTGAAGGAACTTTCTATTAATTTGCTCTATAAAATTCATAGCACCGGCTCAGATTATGTGCATCGTTTCAAATTCTAGTAGTGGAAAAGGGGAAAGCTGGCATAATTAATACATGTGATCAATTAATTGATATTCCAAAATAAGAAGAAAGCGTTTCAGTTACATTCGTACATGTATTTATGTCTGTGACATTACACACCCGTACTTTTTAATATTTATATGAATGAAATTATGATTAATAGCTAGCAGTGCCCAATTTAGTCTGCTAAAAAGACACTATACTGACTTACTGGATTTCCCTAACTGAGACGATGGTTTTGAAGGAGTAAGCAACTTATCACCTCGAAAGCATAGCTCCGATTTATCATTCAATGCGAAGGCAAAACTGTGGAAGCATGCAAATCTATAAATATAATCGCTTCAGCTTCACATAAAACATGTGCTGGTTGATACTAGACAGCAAGCATCAAACAAAACGCTATAAAAATCTAACTAGTTTTTTTAATGTTATGTTCTTTTCGCCTGAGAAAAGTGCAACTACCCCAGTAAAACTTGAGTGCGTAAAATTCAAATTTAAATAAGATGAATTCGGTTTATAATGTGTATGTATGTATGTATGTATGTATGTATGTATGTGTGAAGCCACCATCAGTTCAAGGCATTACTAGTGTACGCGGGTAGCCTTACAGTAGATCCGAATTTGATTATCAGATAGCTTTCATGTAACTGCTGTTAAGAAGGCCAAAATGGGTCCCGCTCCTTCCAGCAAGAATATCGAGCCATATAATAAAGAATTTCGCTATACCAGCTTAAACCCGCCTGATGGTTTGTTTGTTAGTAGGGTGCGTCTTACTCATTTTAGACCTTAAGGGAGAAACACAAAGCTTCCCCCGCGTGACTCAGGTTGGCAATCCACTCTATCATCCATTCATTCACTTGTAAGATACCCTGATGCACTCTTTGCCCCTCCCCATTGTCGATATAATTGAGCATAATACAATCTAATATAATATAATATAATATAATATAAATTAATATAAAAAATATAATATAATACAATATATAAAATTGATGTCGCAGTGTAAGTTATGCTCTTTTTCGTCGCAGTACTGCAGGAAATATAATATTTTTTAATAATAATAATAATCATAATAATAATAATAATAATAACGACAATATATAATACAATGTAATATAATTCAATTCAATATATAACAAATAGTGCAACAAACATCAGAACCACATGTTGCAATATACTATGATAAATATTGCACTGTAGGATGGGCTTCAACCTACAAGTCATTCCGCATCCTCTCATTCTGTTACTAACGCAGAAGGCAATAGCACCCAGTCGACGCCGTTTCATTGACCAAATGTCATCATAGATGCTCGGGGAGGCATGAGATAAGAACTTGTGAGGACTTAGTTATCTCACCATTGGACGACCTAAATAAGATGAATTTGGTTAATAATGAGATGAATATCTTTCACATTTACCAACCGAGCGATTGCATTAGGGTAAAGTGTTATAATATGCTCCCCTTAAGAAAATATTGAGATATTTCCAAGTGTATTGATATATTTTCCTCGAGAATGTAAGTATTTCATTGCAATACGGATGATGAACATAATTTTCAATGACTCCAATAGAAAAGATGAGAATTGATTGATATAAACACATTTTCCAAAGCGGCCACATTCTTAGTTTTTTTCGCTCGCCTCAGACATAATGCCCAAGCAGCCGTAAAATATGTCTCACAACAAATCAGTGGCATGACACACAACAAAAGACATTTTATCCCACAACAATGATGCATTATGCTTCTTGAAATGTCCACAAAGTTACTGTTTTGAGATAATCAGTATGTCAAAGAAATGGCTGATAAAACATCTAAACGACAACCACCAAACTTGCATAGCAGAAAGATCCTACGAAAAGATAGAGTTAGTGATAAAACTTAGGTTCAGAAAAGTCTTCAATGCTTAAGAAAGGAAAGGGGGCATTTTGGCTAGTAGGGGCGCTTTATAAGACTTTCCCCTAGACATGTTTCGAAAACGTCAAATCAGTTCAATTTTTGCCATGCATCGCTGAACACCGGAACAACGCGCTGAAATAGTGACACTTAACATCGAAAATAGTCGTTCCATTGTGTTAACTTAACGTGAATTTCGGAAAAAATAACGCGGCAAAATGGCACCATCTGACAATAGTATTGAATTCACCCCCCGGACATTTTTGTGGGGTTATCTGAAAAGCAAGGTTTACGCCCACCAGCTTCAAACTATTGACGAGCTCAAGGAAAACATTCATGCTGAAATCGACGCGTTATGTTCAAAAAGGTAATGCAAACGTTGAAAAAAGGAGTCATTTTGAATTGCTAATAAAGATGGTCACCTCATCATTCGTACCGCATCTCTCCGATCGATCGGACGTTATTTCGTGCTCTTAAGCAGTGCCGTGTGTGTTTTTCCTTGCTAAAGGTTTTTTTTCTCACACATTCGATAGTTTACCAGACTAGTATAATAGTGATCAGACGGTGCCTATCATCAAAAACTGCCGTTATTCTATTGTGTATCCAAGAGGGTTTGCTCTTTGTTTGCGGTGCTAGTGATTGTTTCCGTGCGAAGGTTCCGCACACTAGCAGCAGAGACAATCATCTTGCTGACCTTGAACTGGATTAGTGGTGTCTAGCTAAGTATAATCCTAGTGTTTTGATTTTTAACATTCTACCCGTTTATCTCAACATATCTTAATAAAGCGTTTGTTTACTTTACTATGAACGAGGGCGGAGGGCGTCCTCCCTCAAATGATAATCTCTCCATAAAAATGGATGGCATAGAACTCCTGGATAATTTATCTTCCCCTGATAACCCCTCTCGCACACGCGTGTGGCCAACCGGTTCTGCGGGGCCCTATGTGGTATACTTCCGGTCCAAAAAAGAACAATCACTCAATTTGATGCAAATATCAAGTGAGCTGGCTAAGTACTACTCGGACGTTATCCAGATAGCAAAAGTTCGAGCGAAAAAGTTGAAAGTTGTCGTGAAAACCCTCGAGCAGGCAAATCAGATCGTTCGCCATGATGCCTTTACGAGGAATTACCGCGTTTACATACCAGCTCGGGAAGTGGAGATTGACGGCGTGGTTAGTGAGGCGAGTTTGACCTGCGAATACCTTCTGAAGAGTGGGGTTGGTTGTTTCAGAGATCCTGCTCTTCAGAATGTTAAAATACTGGACTGCAAGCAATTGAGTTCAGTAAAAATTGCAGAAGATAAGACAAAAACTTATTCTTCGTCAGACTCATTTCGGGTAACTTTCGCTGGATCTGCTCTTCCCAATTACGTCCTTCTGGGCAAGGTTCGCTTACCTGTACGCTTATTTGTCCCGCGGGTAATGAATTGTACCAATTGCAAGCAGCTGGGTCACACAGCCACCTACTGCGGCAATAAGCAAAGATGCATTAAATGTGGAGGGGAACATGCAGACGAATCATGTGGCAAAAAAGCTTCAAAGTGTCTTTACTGTGGGGAAAACCCACATGAATTGAATTCATGTCCCGCGTACAAACTGCGCGGAGAAAAATTGAAGCAATCTCTTAAAGAACGTTCCAAACGAACTTTCGCAGAGATGCTGAAGAACACCATGCCACCTGTCGAATCGATGAATCTCTTTGATTGTTTGCCTACCGACGAGAATGATTCTGATGACCCTCAAGAGGGATCATCCTTTACTATGCCTAGCGGTTCTAGGAAAAGAAGGACAATCTCATCTCCTAAACTGCCTTGTAAAGGCCCAAGGATATCCATTGCGGGGACCAAAAAAATTACAAATAGTCGAAGTGCTTCCCAAAAACCGAAGCAAAAGGCTCCTGGTCTAGCGAACTTAGCATCAGACCAAGAGTTTCCTGCACTTCCCGGTACACCAAAAACCCCGAGTACCCCTAAAATACAAACTGAGAATCAATCAAGTGCTGGAATACTGAAATTTTCTAACATTGTGGACTGGATTCTTAGAACCTTCAACGTCACTGATCCTCTCAAGAGTCTGTTGATGACATTTATGCCAACAATTAAAACATTTTTGAAGCAGTTGACTGCAAAATGGCCCCTCCTTTCAGAGATTGTATCCTTTGATGGCTAATACATCAAACGAGGTTAAGGATGCAATCACTGTACTACAGTGGAATAGCAGAAGTATCCTCCCGAAAATTGATTCCTTCAAAGTTCTTTTAAATAGTTTGAAATGCGACGCATTTGTTTTGTGTGAAACCTGGCTGACCTCAAATGTAACCCTCAACTTCCACGATTTCAACATAATTCGCCTGGATCGAGATGATCCCTACGGAGGAGTACTTTTGGGGATCAAAAAGTGCTATTCCTTCTTCCGAATTAACCTCCCATCGATACCAGGTATTGAAGTTGTCGCATGTCAGGTCAGAATTAAAGGCAAAGACCTTTGCATTGCTTCCATCTACATTCCTCCAAGGGCCTCGATTGGGCATCGGCGGCTAAGCGATATCATTGAGCTCCTTCCCGCACCAACGTTAGTTTTAGGTGACTTCAACTCACATGGTACGGGTTGGGGTTGTCTTCATGATGACAATAGATCAACCGTGATCTATGATCTCTGCGATAACTTCAATATGGCAATTCTTAATACGGGAGAAATGACACGGATTCCTGCACCACCAGCAAGACCAAGTGCGCTGGATTTATCCCTTTGCTCGACATCACTACGGCTGGATTGCAAGTGGAAGGTGATCCCTGATCCCCACGGTAGCGATCATCTACCTATCGTAATTTCAATCACCTGCGGATTACGACCATCGGAGACAATCAATGTTTCGTATGACCTCACACGAAATATTGATTGGGAAGAATACGCTAATTCGATGTCTGAGAAACTCAAAACAACACAAGAACTTCCTCCGGAGGAAGAGTACACGTTTTTGGCTGGCTTGATTCTCGACTCCGCGATTCAAGCTCAGACGAAACGTGTACCCGGCGCGAAAACTAACATCCGTTCTCCCAATCCGTGGTGGGACAAAGAGTGCTCATCATTGAACGCGGAAAGATCTTTAGCATTCAAAAAGTTCAGAAAATATGGAACACCTGATAATTATCGCAATTACGCGGCGCTAGAAAAGCAAATGAAGAACTTAGTTAAAGCAAAAAAACTAGGTTACTGGCGACGGTTTGTTGACGGATTAACAAAAGAAACATCGATGAGCACTCTTTGGAACACAGCCCGACGAATGCGCAACAAAAACACCATGAATGAAAGCGAGGAATATTCTAACCGCTGGATATTCGATTTCGCTAAAAAAGTATGTCCTGACTCTGTTCCGGAACAGACGATCATGCGCGTCGCCTCATCAAACAGAAACGAAACACCTTTTTCGATGGTAGAGTTCTCACTTGCGCTCTTGTCGTGTAACAATAAAGCTCCGGGGTTAGACAAAATCAAATTCAACTTGTTGAAAAATTTGCCTGACTCTGCTAAAAGACGTTTATTGAATTTATTCAACAGGCTTCTTGAGGATAATATTGTCCCACATGACTGGAGACAAGTAAGAGTTATCGCCATTCAAAAACCAGGAAAACCAGCCTCCGATCACAATTCGTATCGGCCGATTGCTATGCTTTCTTGTATCCGGAAATTGTTCGAAAAAATGATTCTGTTTCGTCTAGACAATTGTGTAATATGACCATGTAACATTAAATCTTTCACACATCCCAGACCATGCAACATTAAATCTTTCCCACACTTCAGACCACACGCACTTGACAAATTTCCATAAAACACGTACTCGACAAATTTCCATTTGACACCAAGTCACGAAGCCCAGAAACCCACTTGAAATATAAACTTCACCTACATAAGACAATTAAATTGTCAGCACTTACTTCAACCCAACGAAAAATATCGCATTTATACAACAAACGTAAACACGGAAACTTGAGCATCAAATATCAACTAAAAACAATTCAGTTATGTCATTTCCCCGCTTCTCCACTTTCCACACCTCTACACCTCTCTCAAACAGTGCCATATGGCATGACCTAGAATAACGGTAACCCAGGAAAAGACACTGACTCGAACCGACACTCACGAGAGTTAAACCTGACTACTCTCAACCTCCCCTCTCCGCATCACACTCACACACTTGTCTAGAAACATTACTCACTCTCTCTCTTACTCAAATAGATTACAATGACCGAGACACGTCATTGGTTAAATCAGACTTAAGCTACGCGTTCTAACTCCTCCCCCCCCGGATTTATAGCAATCCATACTGGAAATTTTAATTTAACAAAGTTAGGAGAGAATAGACTATAAAAGGATGATATTTAAATAAAGAAGACAGATTATGATTATGTTTGAAACCGTGCGTATTTATTATTAAATGGCGACCGTGTGTTTTTCCGACCAGCGATTCCGTGGTGTGCAAGTGATAGAATTTCTTAATGATTCGCGGGAATTGAACTTGTGAAACAATTCGGTTTCAGTTAAAGTACTATTGACTGTTTTATACGTGCAAGTGATGGAATTTCTTAACGATTCTCGGGAATTGAACTTGTGAAACAATTCGGCTTTAGTTAAAGTACTATTGACTGTTTTATAAGTGCAAGTGATAAGGCAAGAAAAAAAAGAAAAAAAAAATTCGAAGAAATAAACTCTAAACAATGATCAGGATTCAAAATTCGGAACAGTGCAAAAGTGCCTATATTTTTCCAAAGGAAGTTACTACTGCTTCAAAGAAATTAACTTATGAAATAGTTGCAAGCCTGTAAAAAGTGTTCCTGACATTCCACAGTGATGGCAACAAGCTCCAATTATCGGTGATTTGGTGAAGTGTGCGATTTGGCTTAAGTGGCTAAACAGAATACAAGAAATTGACTTATGAAATAGTTGCATGCCCGTAAAAAGTGTTCCTGGCATCCCACAGTGATGGCAACAAATTCCAATTATTGGTGATTTGGTGAAGTGTGCAATTCGGCTTTAGTGGCTAACAATAAACAGAATGCAATAACTGATAAACGAGTGTTTAATGATGAAAAGATGCAAGTGACGATCGTTATTATCGTTAGTTTGTTCGACTTTCGGTAATTGGTGCTCGTTTGATAGCAGTGAATAACCAGAAAACATCGTGCGACGCTAACTATGAACTACCGGAGAAATTCTGTGTGCAAACAGAATTAAAACAAAACCGTGTGTCACCAAGGAAGGATCCGCTACAACACGAAGAGACGACGACAACGCTCACACAGGAGTACCAGCAACATGAGGACGAAAAGGGAGTAAAACTAAGGTACTGTGCTTAAATTAGGAATTAGGGACAACTAGCTAGGAATATATCGAGTTGAGACAAAAACAACATTTGTGAATAGGATTATGGGTTGGTTTTCGTCAGACGAAACCATCAATAACACAATAGCCTCCCCGACGAGGGAAACGGAAGGCATCGCACTCTGCGCGTTGGTAGGGATAGTAAGAGGCTATCTGCTACTGAAAGGCCTACTAAAATTACACAAACAATATACGGAAAAGATAGCAGTCAAGGCCGCACGTCAGGTACAACTGACCAACGTTTAAATTTAGACTACGTACACAAACATTTTTAGGCGACAATGGAAAATTCTTATAACGACAAATGGCCTTTAACGGTCAAAGAGAAACTTAATGAAATTAAAATTCGTGTAGAGGAAAAACGCAAACAGGCGATTCCTGAAAAACACAAATGTGGTTATGCATGTATATTCATGTCCAGAAGACTACACACTATATCTTATAATTGCGAAAGGAATGACTTTTTCTTTTAAAAAAAAAAAAAAAAAAAAAAAATTTTTTTTAGCGATAAAAATAATATAATGTCCACTTAAAATACGATAAATTTTTATATAAACGTTATATATATCCAAGCAAAAATGAAATGCAAAATTATAAGGAGCTAGAAAAACTCCACATTTATGTAAAAAAGTCGATAAACACGAAACTATCAGAAAAATTACTCGACGAAAAATTGAATAGATGCCAAGAATTAAAAACAGACCTTGAAAAATTTTTTACAAAAGAACAAGAAACTATCGACGACAAAACTTTCCACAACTTAGTAAAAAATACGAGACTGTGGACTGACGGAATTTGCGAAATAATAAAATTTAAACTCGCATGTATTAAAGCAACCAAAAACGACACAATGACCCAAACAACAACCCCGTTCGACTTACGTCAGGCGACGGCTCTTATACAACCTTACGATGGTTCTCCTGAGAACTTATACACGTTTATCGACTCAGCTAGATTGCTGAATGAGTTAGTTCTGCCAGACCACATGGCCATGGCAATAAAATTTCTAAAAACCAGACTGTCCGGAAAAGCCAGACAAGGCATTCCTGAAACAGTCAACACAATCGATAATTTGATACAACTAGTCGAGGAAAGGTGTAAAATCACGACCACCCCCGAAAGTATCATAGCAAAAATAAACACATTAAAGCAAAAAAACTCAATAAATAGTTTTTGCGATGAAATTGAAACCCTCTGCACAAAACTCGAAAATACCTATGTCGAGCAAAATATCCCACTACCAGTGGCAAAATCAATGAGCACTAAGATAGGGGTAAACGCTCTAATAAAAGGGTGTAACAACACCGAATTAAAAATAATTCTCAAAGCTGGTAATTTCAGCAACATTAGAGAAGCAAACCAGAAAGCACAAGAATTGGGTACAGATGAAATAACCCACTCCCAAATAATGCACACACGTTTTGTTCAACAGCACCAACAACGTGTGAATAATTTTAATAGAGGGCCAAGACAATATAATGCACCCAGATATCCAGTGCAATACAATAGGTATCCACAAAAACAATTATTTCATAATAATAGAAATAATTATAATCATAATAATTTTAATAATAATTTCAACCATAACAATTTTAATGCAAATAATCAAGAATTCCGGCATGAAGGTAATATGCGGAATACAACAAATTACCGTGGAAGACCCCGCAGAGAAGGTCAATACCACGAAAATTTCCGAAGGAACGGAAATAACAGAATATTATTAACCAACGAGGAACAGATGGAAAATGCCTCACAAAATGAAACATTAAATATAATACCAAGTCAGTACGAACAAGTACAAAATATTAACCAATACCCAACGAACCAAAATTTTTAAGAAAGACCTTGTATACAAAACAAAAAAAGATTACCGTTTGGTTTAAATATCAGCCCAAACAGTTTTCAAAGAATGATGACAATCGCAATGTCAGGATTAACACCTGAACATGCTTTTGTATATATAGATGATATTATAGTAGTTGGATGTTCAATTCAACACCACCTTCAGAATTTAGAGAAAGTTTTTGAACGCATTAGGAAGTACAATCTCAAATTAAACCTCAATAAGTGTAAATTTTTTAATACAGAAGTAACATATTTAGGTCACAAAATTACAGACAAAGGAATACTACCGGATAGTAATAAATACGAAGCAATAAAAAATTACCCTACGCCAACAAGTAGCGACGACGTACGAAGATTCGTTGCCTTTTGCAACTATTACAGAAAATTCGTCCCAAATTTCGCAACCATAGCCTACCCATTAAATCAGCTACTAAAGAAAAACCAGAAATTTTCATGGACATTAGAATGTCAGCATGCTTTTGTAACCTTAAAATCCTTCTTAATGTCACCAAAACTTCTACAATACCCAGATTTTAATGAACAATTTATTTTAACCACAGACGCCTCAGACGTTGGATGTGGTGCAGTTTTATCACAAATAATTAATGGCAATGACCTACCAATAGCATTCGCCAGCAAAAGCTTTACACCCGGAGAAAAAAATAAATCAGTAATTTTGAAAGAATTGACAGCAATACACTGGTCAATTAATTACTTTAAGTCCTACCTATATGGACGTAAATTTACTATACGAACGGATCACAGACCGTTAGTATTTCTATTTAATATGAAAAACCCAACCTCCAAATTAACTAGAATGAGGTTAGATTTAGAGGAATTTGAATTTAATATAGAATATATTCAAGGTAAAAGTAATGTTGCAGCCGATGCGTTATCACGCATAATAATGTCTTCCGATGAATTAAAGGCAAATAGTATTTTGATGGTTAATACAAGGTCAATGTCAAAAAAACAAGAACTGATAAAAAAGAAAAAAGAACAAGATAAATTAAATAATACCAAAAATACTAACTATAATAATAATTTAAGTAATAATCCTTGCATCAACAGTGAGCCTGATCAACTCTCTGTTTATTCAACGGAAACTCCTAGCGAAGTAAGAAACTTATTGAAAATGAGGTGTTTTTTCGAAAACAACCACATTATAATTGATACATACCAAGGGATACAAAAACAAAAACCGATGCATCGTGTAATTACAGAAATAAGAGATATCAGACAAACACTCGTGTTTGCAATCTCCAAATATGAAGAAGAAATGAGAAAATTAAAAGTTAGCAGAGTAGCAATCTCTTGCAATGATAAAATATTTGAAATGGTACCTATGGAAATGTTTAAAGGTCTCGCCCTAAAAACAATTAAAACATTACAAATTATTATCTACAAACCACCGAAGTTTATTAGTAAACCTCAGGAAATACAAACAATATTAAAGAATCACCATGAACTACCAACAGGAGGACACATCGGACAAAACAGATTGTACCTCAAATTAAGAGAAATATACACATGGAAATTTATGAAAAGTTCAATTGCTAATTTCATCAAGGCCTGTGAAATCTGCAAAAAGAACAAAATTATTAAACATACTAAAGAAAAATTACAAATTACTAATACACCTAACAAACCATTTGAAGTAGTGGCAATCGATACGGTTGGACCATTACCCAAAACAATCCATAATAATAGATACGCTGTAAGCATACAGTGTGAATTAACCAAATACGTTGTATATATACCTATTCCAACCAAAGAAGCTAACATCGTAGCTAAAGCGTTAGTAGAAAATTTCATTTTAACTTACGGTAAATTTCTTGAGTTAAAAACCGACAGAGGAACCGAATATAAAAACGAGGTTCTAGAACAAATTTGCAAATTATTAAAAATTAAACAAACATTTTCGACAGCTTATCATCCTCAGACAATTGGTTCTTTGGAAAGAAATCACAGATGCCTCAACGAGTTTCTGCGATCTTTTATCAACGAACATCAATCTGACTGGGATGATTGGTTACAATACTATGCATTTTCATATAACACAACACCACACTCAGATCATGGGTATACACCCTACGAACTAGTTTTCGGCGTAAAAGCCAGACTACCACAAGAAATTTATTCAGACAAAATTGAACCAATATATAATTTCGACATGTACAATAAAGAGTTACAATACCGACTACACAAATCACACGAAATAGCAAACAAACATTTAATACACCAAAAAGAATTCAGAAAATCAACAACAGATCACCTATGCAATCCGATAGAAATACAATTGAACGACATAGTGTATCTACAAAACGAAAATAGACGCAAACTAGATCCATTTTATATTGGTCCATTTAAAGTTACACAACTTCAAGATTCAAATTGTGAAATACAAAATTTACAGTCAAAAGAAAAAACCATTGTTCACAAAAATAGACTCATCAAAGCATAAAATACAAAATTGTAACATAAACTTTTAGAATTAAGATTTAGATACCGAGCTTAACACCACGTAAAACAAAAAAAAAAGAAAGAAAAATCAAAAAATAATTGCCGTGGATGTAAGTGAAGTTTTACTCAGCTTCTCTGAGAAAAACTGTAAAATTCGGTTATTTTAGATATAAGAAAACACTGTAATATATATTAAAATTGTTAGGGAGTTCGAACGCAACAGTAAACTAATCCCTTAAAGCACTACAGAATGATTTCCCTTCGTTACATCATTCTTCCAAAAGGGGGATGATGTAATATGACCATGTAACATTAAATCTTTCACACATCCCAGACCATGCAACATTAAATCTTTCCCACACTTCAGACCACACGCACTTGACAAATTTCCATAAAACACGTACTCGACAAATTTCCATTTGACACCAAGTCACGAAGCCCAGAAACCCACTTGAAATATAAACTTCACCTACATAAGACAATTAAATTGTCAGCACTTACTTCAACCCAACGAAAAATATCGCATTTATACAACAAACGTAAACACGGAAACTTGAGCATCAAATATCAACTAAAAACAATTCAGTTATGTCATTTCCCCGCTTCTCCACTTTCCACACCTCTACACCTCTCTCAAACAGTGCCATATGGCATGACCTAGAATAACGGTAACCCAGGAAAAGACACTGACTCGAACCGACACTCACGAGAGTTAAACCTGACTACTCTCAACCTCCCCTCTCCGCATCACACTCACACACTTGTCTAGAAACATTACTCACTCTCTCTCTTACTCAAATAGATTACAATGACCGAGACACGTCATTGGTTAAATCAGACTTAAGCTACGCGTTCTAACTCCTCCCCCCCGGATTTATAGCAATCCATACTGGAAATTTTAATTTAACAAAGTTAGGAGAGAATAGACTATAAAAGGATGATATTTAAATAAAGAAGACAGATTATGATTATGTTTGAAACCGTGCGTATTTATTATTAAAATTGGGTCGAGACTAATGGCTTACTTTCAGATACACAATTTGGTTTCCGCAGGGGCAAAGGAACGAACGATTGTCTTGCGTTGCTCTCAACAGAAATTCAAATGACATTTGCTCGTAAAGAACAAATGGCATCAGTTTTCTTAGACATCAAGGGGGCTTTTGACTCAGTTTCAATAAACATCCTATCTGAGAAGTTGCATCAGCATGGTCTTTCACCAATTTTGAATAACTTTTTGTATAATCTATTGTCCGAGAAATACATGTATTTCGCGCAGGGTGATTTGTCGACAATACGATTCAGTTACATGGGTCTTCCTCAGGGCTCATGCTTAAGCCCCCTTTTATACAACTTTTACGTAAACAACATTGATGAATGTATCAATACATCTTGCACGCTAAGACAACTTGCCGACGACAGCGTTGTGTCTATTATAGGACCCAAAGCTGCCGATCTCCAAGGACCATTACAAGATACCCTCGATAACTTGTCAACATGGGCTCTTCAAATGGGTATCGAGTTCTCTACGGAGAAAACTGAGCTGGTTGTATTTTCAAGGAAGCGAGAACCAGCACAACTACAGCTTCAACTAGGGGGTGAAAACATAGCTCAGGTCTTCACATTCAAATATCTCGGGGTCTGGTTCGACTCCAAAGGCAACTGGGGATGTCATGTTAGGTATCTGAAACAGAAATGCCAGCAGAGAATCAACTTTCTTCGTACAATAACCGGAACTTGGTGGGGTGCCCACCCAGGAGACCTGATTAGGCTGTACCAAACAACGATATTGTCCGTAATGGAATATGGGTGTTTCTGCTTTCGCTCCGCCGCGAATACGCATTTCATTAAGCTGGAAAGAATACAGTATCGTTGTTTGCGTATTGCCTTAGGTTGCATGCAGTCGACTCACACGATGAGTCTCGAAGTGCTCGCGGGTGTCTTACCGTTGAAAAATCGATTCTGGGATCTCTCATATCGATTGCTAATCCGATGCGATATCTTGAATCCGATGGTGATTGAAAACTTCGAAAGTCTTGTCGAACTTAATTCTCAGACCCGTTTTATGTCCTTGTATTTTGATTACATGGCTCAGAATATTAATCCTTCTTCGTTTGTTTCCAACCGTGCTCATTTCTTGGATACTTCTGATTCTACTGTGTTTTTCGACACATCCATGAGAGAAGAAATTCGTGGAATTCTGGATCACGTGCGCCCTCAAGTGGCCCCAAATATTTTTTATAATAAATTTAGAACAGTCAACTGTGAAAAGGTGTTTTACACTGACGGATCAAACATCAACAGGTCCACAGGCTTCGGTATCTTCAATCAAAACATCACCGCTTCTTACAAACTCAGTGATCCGGCTTCAGTTTACGTCGCAGAATTAGCTGCTATTCAGTACACCCTCGAGATCATTGAAACCTTGCCCAATGACCATTACTTCATTGTCACGGACAGTCTAAGCTCAATAGAAGCTCTCCGGGCAATGAAGCCAGGAAAGTATCCCCCATATTTCCTGGGGAAAATACGGGAACACTTGAGAACTTTATCTGGTCGGTCTTATTTAATATCCTTAGTCTGGGTCCCATCACATTGTTCCATTCCAGGCAATGAAGAGGCAGACACGTTGGCTAAGATGGGCGCATTAGAAGGTGAAATTTATGAAAGACCAATTTGCTTCAACGAATTTTTCAGTGTATCTCGTCAAAGGACGCTCGAAAGTTGGCAAACTTCATGGAGTAATGGGGAACTGGGACGATGGTTACACTCCATTATCCCAAAGGTATCGACGAAACCTTGGTTCAGAGGGATGAATGTGGGTCGGGATTTCATTCGGGTGATGTCCCGGCTCATGTCTAATCATAACACCTTGGATACGCACCTCCGGCGTATCGGCCTCGTGGAGAGCGGTCTCTGCACTTGCGGTAAGGGTTATCACGACATTGAACATGTTGTCTGGGTATGTACCGAGTATTGTGGCGCCAGATCACAGCTAATTGACTCCCTTCGGGCCCGAGGTATATCACCCATGGTCCCAGTACGAGACGTGTTGGCCCATCGAGACCTTCCCTATATGCTGCTCTTATATCAGTTCATAAAGACCATTAACTTACAAGTCTGATCTGCTGAAGGGTTCCACAACATCCTCCTTCAACCTCGACCCTAACATCCGCTCGAACCCCCCCAACTGTCGTCTGTCCACCATCTTCATCGAAAAACTAACAAGATCTTTCTGCTGTCACTAATTTTTGCTCCCCCGTCCCCGTCTCTTCACCATCTCGATGTCAACTAATTAGATCTTATCGCTGACCTAAGTAGTTTCGCTCCCTTACCACCTTTTTCAACAACATAAACTTCTCTCTGTTTCTTTCCTTCTCTTCCACAAAATTCACCACCACGGAGAGCCGCTCAAGTCGATGATCATGCGGGCCATCAGCCGGCTCCTCGTAGTCGGGGGTGTTTTCCGCGGACCCACACGAACGAAAAGATGCGACCAACAGTGATGCGTACCGGCGTCGTGCCGGTTTGCTCCAGCGTACAAGATCCAGCCAGCCACTGCCGACCACCCGTTGAAGACCGGATCTCCCAAAGCTCGTATGGTGTGAAAATAAAAAAAATCTAGTTTAAGTAGTTTAAACATATGCCCTCGGCATCTTATAGCTTAACGCAATGTGCCTTAAAATATGTAATTAAATAAAAAAAAAAAAAGATGGTCACCTAATTGATGCTGATTTCAAAAACTAGTCCAATAAAATTGGAAGGAACTAAGTTGAATAAAAATGCTTCGCTTATAGAAATCGGTTGTTTTTTTCTCAAAGTCATTCAATGTTTACATACCGACATCAAAGTTGGGGCACCCTGTAGAGTGACCACAAATCGATATGCCAAACATTCACAAAATAAACTTCTATAAAAATAACTGCAAAATTTAAACACAAACTAAGCGAATACAAGCTCAAATATCGAAATCCGTAACATTTGTAAACACTTGGATATAATTGCATATTTTTGGGCTATTGAGACCAAGTTTTGAATTTGAAAATATCGATCATTTGAAATTTTCGTTGCCACATCAATAGCTCGAACAACCCGATGCACAGTGGTTCAAAAGTCCAATATTACGCTCTTAGGATGTGAACCATTTCGCGGTTAATTTTGACTTTTGGTTAAAATCTGACACTTGAGTGGTTATTTTGTGTTGGGTAATTAAGTTTAATTAAAACTGCGGCCCATTTCAAAATTCGACGGACGAAAAGTTATTTGGGTTTATTTTTCACTGGAAATAATTTCAACTAAAGAATTAATATTAGAATTTTCATCGAAAGATTTTTTTCAGTGTCGGAAAATAACCATCTATCTGTCAAAAATAACCATGCTCTCGAGCAGGGTTATTTTTGATAACATTAAATTAACCGCTCAAGTGTCAGATTTTAACCAAAAGTTGAAATTAACCGCGAAATGGTTTACAACCTTAATTGATAACACGTTAAAAATGTGGATTTCGAGGTACAGTATCTTCAGCAAAGCTATTCATAATGATGGGCGAAAACTTTTGAAAATATTATTTATATGATTAATTTCTCTAAAAGTAAGATTAAAAATATTAGTCATCATAGGGCTAAATAACTTCGACAAAGTTGTGCAGAAAACAAATTTTCATAAGTTACTATTCCAGTAACTTGAGTGTAATTTATGATATAATGTATATTCTGAAAAGGGTGTCCTAAATCCAGTTTTTGTAAGAAAAAGAATATACGATGAACCTAATAGGATATTTGCAAAAAAACATATCTCGCCAGCAGACGATCGCAAACGAGTAATACAACTACGGTATCTGCACCTTTCTGCGCCGTTTGATGATAGAGTTATGTAAAAATAACATGAAAAATGGTTCTATTTCATTAAACTGAAATGATAGCGGCATAGTATATTTGAAAAAGTTTTGTAGTTTTTAATGATGAAAAACTTTGTATAACATGAAAAACATGAAAATTTAAAAATATAGGAGGTTTCTTACAAAAACTGGATTTAGGACACCCTTTTCAGAAAATACATTATATCATAAATTACACTAAAGTTACGGGAATAGTACCTTATGAAAATTTGTTTCAAATTACTTTCTGCACAACTTTGTCGAAGTTACTTAGCCCCTATGTTGACCCTGAGCTAAAATAATATTTTTATCTCACTTTTGGGGGGAGTAATCACACAAATATATATTTTTTTTAAAATGGCGCCTATCGTTCTGAGTAACTTAGACGAAAATACTGTATCTCAAAATCACGTTTTTAATGAGTTATCAATTAAGAGCTTAAAATTGGGTATTTGAACCACTGTACGATGGGGCTGATTCTAGTATTTTTTTATTTGAAATTTTATTCCGATTGTATAGATGCTTCGTACAATTCTGGATGCGAAACAGTAAAAGTAGCAAAATTCACATAGGAAATTAACTAATACTATTATCGATATTCGGTAATGTAAAAGAAGAACGTCAGTTTTATTCGTATTCACGTCCTCCAGTTATGTCTTTGACATTACCCACCCGCCATGTTTCTTCTTGGGATTCCATTTTACATTCCCAGTAACAATTTGATATGAAAACCCCTTTCTTTGTTGTCCTTGAGTCAGCTGCTCGCAAGAGTGAGAATTTCAATGTTTCTCAGTTTCAGTTCATATGGTATCCAACTGCCTTGCTTTTGAAACATTCTCAGGAATTTTCATCGTACATAAACTGCTTGTTGAGTCACTTCCAATGATTCTGCAAGCTCCTCCTGCGTTTGACTCGGATCTTCTTCGAGTAATGCCTCCAACTGTTTGTCTATGATTCTTTTTTATTGTGCAGAGCGAAGCCTGTCTTCAACGCTGAAATCTCCACTCTTGAAACGTCGAAACGATTCCCATTTCCAATTGATTTTGGTTTATCAGCTAGAGCACTATCACTATAAACATCCACAAGCATTTGACGCTGCACTTTTTTTCAAATTAAAACCGAAAACTAAATCTTCCCGAAAATGCTGCCATCTTAACCCAAAAATTGCTCATAAATAACATTATGAAAAACAAGGATTCCAAAATTAATATATTAGTGGCAGATGTCTAACCTCTTGAAACTATCGACATCAGCAGTTACTGTTCAATATTCATAACAGCCAGAGCCATCTATCGAAAACGGACCGAACCGATGGAGACACGTTGTTGTTTATTAGTCAAAACTAAGTAATAGAATGTTGATCAACAGGCATTAATAGTTTGTAGCACGTTAAGGTTATGTTTTCAAACATTTTAATATATTTTGAATTCTGTTCCTTTTTCTGTTGACTTGGTATCATGCACATATATGCTTAATATAGTTAGAGTTCATTTGTCGTAGTGTAATCTATGCTCTAATGGAAGCAGAAAGTCATATGAGTTATGTTCAAGACGATGTGAGTAATTTGTCATGACACTGTTTATATGAATTCCAAATTACCGGATATGAGGGCGAGGGAAATTTGAAACATACTTTACTACAGCAGCTGTATGATACTTCCGACAGACTGTTTTTCCATTTACCACCCCACCCCCCTCATCCCTCTCCTGATACTCCTCCTACGCTGCATGCCTTCGAGGTAAAATAGAATGACCGAAGTAGTTTCTAATGATTCGTACAGCAGAACACCCATCCGTGTGCATGTGCTCGAATAGTACACAACCCCTGTTGCACCTTGTTCTTCCTTCACCATATGTAGTCAACATTTTGCTCCTGACATTCCATTATTGTTTCGAAAGACACACGAATCGGTCAAATCGGGGAACGAGAGGAATCTGGGGCAAGATCGGTTGGACATCGACGACGAGCTCCAGCAAAACATCGAAATCCTATGAATATGTATACAAGGTTTTAGTTCAGCATAAAACTGTAGCATGTTTTTTGTCGGCTGTCCATTGGATGATATTCTACTTTTTACCGCGTTCCTGCCGTGAAATTTCAACATGCATTTCCGCATCTCTGCACCCATTATTTACCCCTTCTGCTATTGAGCGAGTGCCAAGCAATGCCGCAGCACTCAAACAATCCGGACAACTCAACGCAGTGGAGAGAGCTTTTACTCGTAGCTTGGCGGCAGAAAAAGTCAAGAGTGCTTCTAACAGTATACGGAATATTACCTCCCCTGTGCCCGCGCCGCGCCTCTCTCCAGGGACTAGGTGAGAGGAGGTACTACTAGCCAGTCACGTTGAATTGCTGTATGTTTGTTTTTGCATGATAAATTATTGCAGTTCATTTAAATGGGTGATTCTGAATTGAAATCGGGGAAAGTCCGAACCTAGGAGAATGTACACGTAATAAAAAGCAATGCCAGTCCCTTCACTCGAGAATGGTGCAGCCGATGCTTCAGTTCATAGCTTCGTCCATTATTGTGCAACTAAATTTGACCGAATAGAGTGAAGAATGTTCTTGCGAATCACATACTCAGGAAGGACATATTTGAATGGCAAAAAAAGTTGTACGATGTAAAAGTATGATAATTTGGAATATGGACTGCGGCATTTCGTGACTTCCCTATCTATTAGAAGCTACTGGTTTTAAATATTTGTCGCATATATTCCGTTTGATTCAATACCCGAAAGGGCGATGCGCAAAGCGACAAAAATCCCAGTATTATCGAAATTATCGCAAGGAATTCTAGTAGACGTATCTTATGGACAATTTTCTGATACATATTTTTTATTAATCCATTTGTCATTCCTGAAGTATGACAAGAAACCGTAAAGCTTTTCATCAAAATATTTTTTTGCTAATACTTTCAGTCTTTCACATATGTAGGAAGACTACGCAATCGTTGTGAAAACCTACTTTTGAATCCTGACTCTTAGAACCAACTGTCATATACCATGTGAATCAGATCGACGAAATCGCGAAAGATCTGTATATGAGTTTGTACATGTATGTTATAAAAATATGACCTCCAGGTGAAGCCGGATTTGATTTACACTTACTTATATTGATATGAAAGGGCTTGTGGCCCCATTGGAAGCTCTTCAGTTTTTTTTTGACTTACGGTTCCAATGCAACAGGTTAATAGCGAGAAAAATTTCGGATTCGTGAGTGTTTTTATACGATCAAACAAAATTTCCCTTGAAATATTTCAATAACAAAATTTCCATTCAAAAACGGCCTCCTGCGTCGGGCAATTTAACAAAGAAACATCGATAGCCTATGTGAATTAGACTGAAGAAGCCGCGTATGTTGTTCAACAAAAATTTATACGTAACGATGTCAAAAGTAGCGAATTACGGGAAAAGAAACAGTTACTTCTACTTGTATGGAGATCTCGAATCATTTCCTTTAATTCTACTGTTAAAAATAGCAAAAATAAACAAAATAGAATTGAAGGGATGCTTTTTTAAATAAAATATTCTGCTAAGATGCTCAACCAAAGAAACTATGCAGATCTCTCTGGTTGATAGTCTTAGACATTTACTTGGGCTATGAAAATCGATCAGTTTGTTATTGTAAAATAAAAATTATTACAAATATAATAAAAAAACTTAGCCATGTATAGAAATAATTGTCAAAAAAATATTCTGAGAAAAATCAAAATTTCAAATTTAACATCGGTTTAAGTGAATTTCGTCCCAAGATAGGAAATTATGTTCCCTTTGCAGTGTCGTAGTGATGGAGAGGCGAGTGAGACGATCGCCTCGGACGCCAAAACGTTATAGAATTGGTAAGAGTTTGTCGCACGATAAGTTTATTCGAAATTTATTTCTTACGAATTTTCATTTATTTACATGAAAATGCAACTCTAAAGACATGTAAAATACAAACCCAGCATTCAACGATGACCGTAACAATTATCTTTCAAGACGGTTTTCTGTTGAAGGGTCGTGCTACTGCTGGTGTCTACTGTCGTGAAATGAAACTAGAGCGGTTTCATTTACTTGATGGATACTGTATTCGTCGTTCCAAGCAGAAATCTACGCTATTCTGTGATGGTAACAATCGAGAATTCAGCAGAGAAGCTGTGGTAATCTTTAAAGGCACTCAGTTCGTATGATTCACGGTCGAATCTAGTGATCGCATGTCGAACTCAAATCGAAGACCTCTGCATTTCAAATATTGTGTGCTTCTTATGGTACTCAGCTACTCTGGAATTACTTGAAATGAATGGGCTCATGGTGATGTATGCAAACTTGTGCTCAGACAAAAACATTTTTTAACAGATTTGAATCTGAAAATATCAAAGTGTCTACTGCATTTTTCCAAGCATCATTGCAGTATTCTGATCAGAGCGTGCCAAATATTATTTGTGTGAATGCGATTATGGTACTTCACAGAATTTTGTATGTAACTATTCCGCATTGACGCCATTACGTATCTGGGTTTTTGGTTCTCCATATATGGTTCAATCTGTGTATGAAATTATTCAATTGATGGATATTGTATCGTTTCTCACCCAATGTGGTAAGGAGCTATTGTTGGAGGGGTTCATCGTTCTTCCTGGAGTGAATGAATTCTTCCTATATTGACTTCAAACGATTGTTTTACGCTTCGCATCCAGTTCATCAGTGCACTAGCAGAGTATGTTGTTTTAATTTTTTTTTTTGTATTGTTTTCCAACCTCACCTACTTCCCAATTCCTTCCCATGTTCCTTTTTTCCTTGTCTTCACATCAGGAAAATGATGAGTAGCTTCCGTTAAGCACAAGTCTCCAAACAACTAAGAAAACATGCCACTTGTGCCAATTAGTTCTTATTCTTAATTTTGGAAATATGTCGCAATTAATGAAAAATTGTTGTACAATTAAACAGCAAACCTACGAACCACTTAAAGAGCATTGTGCGGATTTTAAATGTTTGGTATGGATAAAAATGACATCTTTTGTGAATTGAAAAGGTTCCCCTTTCACTAAAAATTCTGGAAAAAATGGTCGAAAGCATATTTTGCTTTTATCACGGTGAAAAGATATAAGGAACAAAAAAGATAACTGTTACTGTTAAACACAAAAATTAACAGTGATTTGAACAATAGTAGTGTAGTCCTACGTCAACAGTTCGAACAACCCCAAAGGAATATTTCATATTTTTCATAAATACGTTTATTTCTTAAGGCAGTTTACATAAGTTTTTCTTCGCCGTAGCATCACTTTTACATAAAATTCTTATCCTAATATAATTCTAAAATAGTCACAACGATTTAAATTTATTAAAACATATTCCTCTTATTACTTAAATATCATCTTAGGTAATTCGTCATTAATTATGAAATCTACTCGGAAATATTATTTGAACCAAACGATTAACTTCTATAAATTATAAAAAAAAGCTGTTTTTCAGACATTTTGTTGATAATTTCATAAACTATTTCGAGTTTGTTTGTATCATTGCATAATTTCTGTTTTAATTTAGCTATTGGTTGAACTCATGGACGCAGCTGGAATCAGAACTAAGTATTAAAAGGGCCCTTTATTTAAATTGAAACTCCAATTATCTTTATGAAATGATAAAGAAGTTTCATGTATGGAAGGTCACGACAAGCAAGAATGTCTCGAACTGGGACATTGGATAGCCTAAATGTCGGCTCTTTCATTGCCAGGAATGGAGCAATGAGCCGGGACCCAGACAATAGTGATTAGATAATTATTGTTAAATATGTCGTTCAGGCACTGTTTTATTTTGTCCAAGAAAAACCTATTTTAATCCACCTAGTGGTGTAATGATGCCTTTCTCATATTACTCATTACATCATAAATATAACCGTGAAATTCGCAAAAACAGCTGTTTATTGAATAGGAATGGAATAATTTGTTCGGATCTAATCTCACAAACTCTATAAAACCTGTTTAACCTGTAGT
Organism: Malaya genurostris; assembly: GCF_030247185.1. Taxonomy (NCBI): domain Eukaryota; kingdom Metazoa; phylum Arthropoda; class Insecta; order Diptera; family Culicidae; genus Malaya; species Malaya genurostris. Next base: position 75,975,305 of record NC_080570.1, on the reverse strand, counting down.
TCCGGAACCGAAAGTAATATCCACAACAAATTAAGGAATTCCGTATGAAACTGTAAGACTTTTCTTTTGAACCTATAAGTTTGTGAAAATCTATTCGGCCATCTCCAAGAAAAGTGAGTGAGATCCTTTTTGCAGTTTCTAATCACTATTTCCAATTCTCCCGAAACCGGATTCAGATGAACGGAATAGCCGAAGTTGGTTCGTTTGCTACCAACAAATATGACCTACAAATTGGAACAGTTTTGAACGTAGCTAAACTTATATTTACTATCTCATGCTCTATTTCGTTTAAACCAATTAAACTAAATCTAACGAAACGAACCTGCGTTTCTGTTACTACTGCGTGATAAACAGCATGAATCAGCAGCACGAAACATGTAGTAGGATTGTTATTATTATTATTGACATCACTACACAACGTGTACGAAATAGAACAAAGTACGTCTTGTTCGTTTTGTGTTTTCTTCTTCTTTCGGTGGTGTACATATTGTCACTCTATATGGCGATTTGAAAACTTTGACACTCATCGCTCTGTAACTGCGGAACCGGAAGTCGGATCCGGATGAATTTTAACGGTAGGTTTAAAGACAGTATGAACTTTAATACAAATCAAGATTTGTGAAAATCGGTTCAAGCATCGCAGAGAAATCGAAGTGAATTTAGTTTAAGGAGATTTTCTTCTCCACTTTCGGTGCTTTCGGAACAGGAAAAGAGGGGACCAGTAGTGCCGAATTAAGTTTTTATGCCCACAAACTAACAAGCTCTGCAAACTAGAAGAATTTATCAGACAGTTTTATGGGATTTGTATCTGTTTTTAACCATCGTTCGTGGAAAAATACTAATAAAATTGGTAATTTTCCACTTATCACGCTTTAGTTCCGGAACCGGAAGTCGGATCCAGATAAAATGTTCCACAAATTTTTAGGATATTATAAGACCTTTCGTTTGAATCTAAGTTTGCGAAAATCGGTTGAGTTATTCCAGAGATAATTGAGTGTAAACTTTATCTCAAATTTTCACATATTACCATATAACTCCGGAACCGGAAGTCGCATTCAAACGAAATTCAATAGCAAGCTATGGGACTATAATACCTTTTATTTGAATCTTAGTTTGTGAAAATCGGTTCAGCCATCTCTGAAAAAAGTGAGTGCATATTTTTTTCACTTTTTTGGTACATATCATCCTATATCTCCGGAACCGGAAGTCGGATCGGAATGAAATTCAATAGCATGGGACTATGAGACCTTTCATTTGAATCTTTGTTTGTGAAAATCGGTTTGGCCATCTCTGAGAAAAGTGAGTGCATATTTTTGTTACATACACACACACACATACACACACACACGGACGGACACACACACACACACACACACACACACACACACACACACACACACACACACACACACACACACACACACACACACACACACACACACACACACACACACACACAGACATTTGCTCAGTTCGTCGAGCTGAGTCGAATGGTATATGACATTCGGCCCTCCGGGCCTCGGTTAAAAAGTCGATTTTCACAGTGATTGCATAGCCTTTCTGTATGAGAAAGGCAAAACGGTTCATTCTTGCCAGTCATGTTTGAGTGAATAGCTTCAATTGCACTCAGACTATCTGTGAAGAAGAAATAATGGTTTGGAGATAAAGGAATATTTGATGCTATGTACATATAACATATAACCAAGTAACAATTCGAATGCCTTCAAGTATTATTTAAAATTCATAAAGGTGACGTTAATACGTTTGCTCTATATTAAATTACAGTTATTGTTAAGCCTTGTCATATTCGTTATCGTCCAGTTTAGTATGTTAGTTAGTCATCTCCGCTCTGTGTTAACCAGTCCAGGTTTTTGTAGTAGTCGTCAGTTAGTGTTAAATACTATCCGCAAGTTCTTACTTCATGATAATCCAGCTCATACGTTCTGAACACTGTCCGACAAAACCACAGACGTTGAATGTGCGCAAACAAAGTGATTAAAGTGTATATATGATACATGTGTTGTGGGCTATAAGATTTATTACTTTTCTGGTTAAGTGTAATTTGCAATAAGGGAAATTTCATGTCCATCATTCTGATGTTCTACCGAAGCATTTATTGAGATCAAATCAATTTTCCAAACACAAAAAGGAGAAAACACGATTAACTTTAATGTTTCATTTTCAGAACGCGTCAGTATAACAAAATTACGACGAATCACAAAAAAAAATTTAATCCAGGCAAACGCGCCTTTAATTCAGTTCCAGCGATTATTTATATTTCTTATTTTTATCATACATTCACGGAAAAAATAAAATCGCATATTTTCAAAATTCAATGAAATGCTCAAAGTCGTAAATGAAATTCTTATTATAGAATTCACTGGAATAAATTTAATGTTGTTCGTAAACCAGGCTTTAAAACATTCTTGAATTTTGAATCATTTCTAAATAAATTTAACGCAGGCTTATACTGATTCTTCATTTTGCTTAAAGAACCTTATGAAGAATTGTCCACTTGGCTGGAATATGATCTTACAAAATTGCCTTTGCCTTTCTCATATAGAAAGGTTATGCAATCACTGTGAAAACCGACTTATACCATTCGACTCAGTTCGTCAAGTACGCAAAATGTATGTGCGTATGTAACGTTTTTTTTCCACTAACTTTTCTCGGGGATGGTTGAATCGATTTTCACAAATATAGATTCAAATGAAACGTCTTTTGGTCCCATACAAAATTGATGAACATTGCCTAGATCCGACTTCCAGTTGCAGAATTATGGGATAAACTGTGTAAAAAATTAAAATATGTGTACTAACTTTTCTAAAGGATTACTGAACCGATTTTTACGAAATTAAATTTGAATGGAAGGTCTTACGATTCCATAGAAAATACCTGAATTTCATCTTGATCCGACTTCCGGTTCCGAAATTACACGGTGATTGGTGAACAAATTTAAATTTCAAATTAATTACTCACTTTTCTCGAAGATGGCGTGACCGATGTTTATAAAATAGCAGTTATACAAAGACATGATGGAAAACAGAGGAAAATGGGACAGCTGGGGCCAAATCAGTTCAAATCGATAGGTCAGTCAATGGAAGCACCATAAATAGTGATCACAAACTTTAAAATGTAACGAACTTACTTTTCTCAGCGATGGCTTTTGGTCCTATGATTCAATACATAATTCCTGAGTTTCATCCAGATCTGTCTCCCTGTTCCGGTATTACAAATTGATGAGTGCCCCAATATTTCAAACAGTCTTATAAATGGAGGTACGCAAGAAGAAAACACAACACCGTCTCTACGAACGTAGCTCGCTGTGTGTGGTGTTTGATTTCGTACAAGCGATAAAGCTCGATTATGAAAACACAAGCGAATCCATCGGCACCGAGCACACGAGCAGTGCGAGCTTTCAACCGTTTTGAAGAAAACGTAATCACGACACAGGCACGAATGACTGTTACCGGTGAATGATTTTTGTTGATTTCGGTGCTGGGGTAAAGACAGGATAATGAAAGATAAAAATGTCTAACCTTCACATAGTTGACAATACGAAAAAGTACGAAAATTTCGAAACAGATTGTGAAACTATTCGAACCTGTAGGTCTGACTATTTAATGGCTCTAAAAGCTTCGACAGTCTCTCGATTTCGGTTCCGGAAATAGTTATTCAAAATGTCCAATATGAAACTTGCATCGATTTCTCGTGAAATATTAATGAGGAAGGCACCATCACACCACTAGGTGGAATAAAAGAGTTTTTTTTGTGTATCAACTTCCAGTTTTTAGAATAAATTTTTTCAGTGTGAGGCTCCGTTTGTTTGTTTTAGGTATTGTTTTTAAAATTTTACTGATTCTGAGCAAATCTCTAATAAAACATGTTTTTGTAGGATTTGTCATGTAAATTAAAAACTTTTGAAAAAAAATGATAAAACATAGTTTTACCCATTTCAAAGTATGGACCAATTTCGGAAAAAAAACAAAATATGCAAAGAGGCTTCCTGTAACGAAGTTTTCATGTCCAGAAAGTTTTATCAAAACATTTGCTCGAGTTGGCGCGAAATTCGTTTATAATTTTAAAGCATTTCACTCAGTGTTTCTTAAATGAAGTCGTCAAAAATTTAGCAGTGCTTTTTGTGTTTTCAAAGTTCAGGTTATTTCACTGTGTTCGTGCTGACGTTTTTCATATCCCTGCAACTGGGAAGTAGATTATTCAAATTAGACCCAAGTTTTGGTGCATACCGATTTGAACAAGCGAAAATAATGGAGCTAACAAAACACACCCGAATGAAGGGAAATATACGCACCAGTGGATAGATATGCCGTTTTTCGCCATGTTACACGGGATAAATCTGGTGAGTAGGGATCGTCATATTCAACCTGATTCACACAGGCTTTCAGATGCTGGTTGGCTTCGGTAGAGCACTGCTGATACCACAATCCCTTTGAAGTCGAATCAAAGCAGGATTATGCTTTTTGGGAAGCCAAATTATAACTGGGTGAATTTTTGTGCATTCACTAGTTACTTTTAACTGACCATTGAAAAGTTTGCTTGCTGGAGAAAAAAAATGTCCTGGTTGTGGTGAGTGCGAACACGAGAACTTCCGGACATGTCAGCATACCAGAACGGACACTGTTGTCCAACACTGAAGATGAATGATGAGATATAGATCAATGTCAAACCAATGCATCTTTGGCCTGCCGGTATGTGCAGAGAGGTTGATGAGTTTGAACAGCACTCAAGCTGCACCCACACCATGTCTTTGTATGAATATGTTGCTGTGGGAAGAAACAGAGGAACTCTATACAGAAGGTATATGCATAAACGGAGCAATGCATTTCAATGCTGTCAGACGCAGCTGATTGATATCTGCTCCCTTGTTATAAATGATGTATGCATTCCGATTTTACCAGATCTATTCGATTCGCATAGACCTTAACAAAACCTGTTTCCAGCTCACTTGAGCAGTGTTCTAATCTGTACAAATTTATTTGACTACTGAATGTAACGTTATAACATGATTTTTGAAAGCAATCTTTCCAGTTCACTTCACAACAATGCTGTATACATTTTCAGAGAACTTTGCTGTCACAAATAACAAAACAAAACGTGATTAAATTCTACCACCAACGTGGTAAACTCTAAACTTAGATTGTCGACTAGAATGTATTGTGCTGTTTCTGAACCACTCAGTTTTTGCCTTTCTCATATATTTTTTTACTGTTTTGTTTGACAGTATGGGAGGTGAGTTTTTCTTTCTTCTGCGTGTCTAACCAGTAAAGGTAAATAGTCAGCCTTAGGTGAAAGTCTGTGACGGAGTGTATCTTTGTTCTGTCATTCGGCATCATACAGAATATAAATATTCTATCGTCTTGAAAACCTGTTACCTTCTCCGTGCCGTACTTCTGTGCATACCAAGTCTAATACGTCTCACTCATTCTTAGCTTGCAGATAAAGCTTACGGTGCTTTCATCTTCACTGGCAGGGCACACATACTGAGATCCACTTCACCGCATTACTAGCTTCAGAAACCGTGCGAGTAACTCAACTTGTTTTCATATTTCCGACGCAATTTAATATTGCACCTGTTTCACACGCTCTGTCATATTCCGGCGGGTGGTTTGGTGAAAGCTCTCTAAATTGAATTTCAGCTCCAGCAGCTATCCCGGGATCCGGCTCCAAATGAAAATATCTTCATTCGTAGTGACATTCAAGGCAGTGTCTGGCTTTGTCGACGACGTCTGACGGATAAACCGCAGCGGAAGAATATGCGAATTCAGTTTTTCCAAAGCCGTACTAAGAAATTTAATACGAAACCGGGTTAGACACGGCGAGAGATGTTCTGAACGAATCGTTTGACTTTTGATGTTGTTAGTGCAACATAGTGAAAGGAACACAAGGTTTCTAAGATAAATGTCATAGGAAAACAATGTAATTTTTCACTAAATAAACTGTTAACCATTTTGATCAATTCTTCAGTGCTTTTCCTATGGGAAAGCGTTATATTTTTTATATTGAATGACAAAAAGATGATATAACTAGTTCACACATTCCAAATATTTCAAAATATGAAATAATTTTTACTGTGCAATTTTTGGTATTTACATTTTTCCGTAAAATAATTATACACTAAAGCCTCAATTTACGCAAATTTAATCTACGTGACTTGTTTCACGCGTTTTATTTGAAACAACGCGATTTTTTATTTAATTTACGCGATGACCGTGTAAAAAAATGTTTTTGTCAAAATGAAGGAAATCTCTATCCAAAAACTACCTGAAGTTTAGGTCTTAAGATAAACCAGTGTAGCAATGTGCATTAACGACCTTACCGTTTTCGATCCATATTCGTAATGCCACATGCGATCAATAGGACAATTGTGATTGAACTAGGTCAGCCAAAAACTACCTGGAATTGTAGCTGTACGTCTATGAACAGCATTGAAAAAATCTAGATAAACTGCTGAATGCTCGAGTAGATCTTAAGACCTGTTTGCACTGAAGTTCTTGGACGACTGGGAACATACCTGGAACAGCTATAAACAAACAAGTAAGCAATGTTTAGCTCTAAAAGTATGAACCACAAGCAAAAACGGCATTAGCCATTCCCGGGTAGGTGTAAATAACAAACAAAGGTCAAAATAATAACAAATTTTACCATCATATCTTGGCTTGATGTTTCTGTGTTGTCAGAGCGATACTTGATATTTTCGTGATATTTCATCAAGGGATCAAGACATTATATAATATCTGTTCAACATCAAAATTAGTTATAATATCTTATTTCGTTATTGATGAGCTATTTCAATTTCATTAAGTAAATTGACCCAGTAGTTTTACCTTCAAATAAAATACCATTGAATAAACTGCATCAGAATCAGATAAGAGAAACTCTATTCTAAATGCTAGATTATAAAATAATTAACAAATTCATCTTCTATAAATATTTTGTTCTTGGTTTGATATTACAATGACAGAATTTTTTATTTTGTTGCTTTTTTCTCTTGCAAGCTTTGATATGATTTTTGATATTTTAAGTCTTATTTCAAACTAAATAATGTTAATTTCTACCATTGAGATGTTTGATTTTAATGACAGAATTTGGTATTGGTTTGCAAATCACTTCTACCCGGGTTGTAGTTCTTACTGGGACACAGTGTAGTCTCTAAGGACCATACTCCAAGTAGTTCTTGGATCTTGGAACATCTCTTAAGCTTTTCCATAGTCTCAGAACATACTCAGAGGGTTCTCAGGCGCTAAATCATCGGACGCAGTAGGATTGTCTATTTTATTTACACTAAAATCAAATGAAATTTGAAAAACCTTTTTTTAAGCGTAAATTTTGAAATAGCGAAATTTAATTTACGCACCCCCAACTCTGCGCGTAAGTTGAGGTTCCAGTGTACTTAATTATAGTTAAATACAAGGTTAAACAAATAGACATAAATTTAAAAAAATGTATTTATTTTAGAATGATTTGATTCGTTTTAATCAAACGAACTCTACGTTTAGATACTACTACCAGTTATGCCTATGAATACTTCAAATTAAAGTTCATGTCTATTGTATTATTTTAAAGATACTTTATTCGTAGTTTCCTTCGAAAGCACTGCATTTTACCCATATTATCACCAGCTCACGCATACCACGTGAAAGAACTGTTTAGTAAACTGCTGCTCAGCAAGTGCAAGATACATCGATGAAAACAAATGATATTCGGAAGGGGCCAAGTCTGTGGAATAAGGCGGATGGAGCAAAGGTTCCAATCTTAGTTCAGCAATGATGTTTTTAACCATTTTGTATTTGCATGCGCTTGCTTGATTCAATTTAACCATTTCTAGTATTTAGCTGCTAATATTTACAGTTTCTTCTAGTTTTATACGTCTAGTTTTCTCGTAATACAGATCCACCAAATGCACAGTATCGTTTTTTCCCGAATCGATGAAGTTTTACAATTGATGTCGATGGTTGGCCATGGTCGACACACGATTTTCCGCGCTTGGGATTCTCAAAATAATTCTATTCCTCATCTTTCGCCACGAGCTGGTAAAGAAACCCCTTTATTTCATGCCGAGAAATCAAAGTTTCGTGTGACGGTTTTTGTTTTTTGTCGTGAATACGACTTACTTTACTATGGGGTGCCTTTTCAAAATTTACCCTCTGAGAGAGTGATAAGTTTTTGATCGTGAATATCTATTGTTGTATCTAATGAATCAACATAACTCTTGCGACATGCCATCGGAAATATGATCACAATTTTATGATAAAATTTTCAGTTTTGTGACATAGTCTCAAATAATTCAAAATTAAACTTTTCTGAAATGTTTGGTATAAACGAGTATCAAAGAGGATAATTCATAAGGCGCGTTTGCCTTTCTCGTATTTTTAAAGCTCATAGCTCAGTGATCTGTGAAAGGATTTATATAATCTAACTACCAATAGAATCGAAATTTTTCAATTTAAACGTGTATAGCAAAAGCATTGAAGTATTTCAATAGTACACTATTGAAAAACCTGTCTCATTTGATCCATGTCAACACCAGCCAATCAGAACGCGTTCTAAGGAAGAGAACAAAATATCTGCTGCTGTACAACAAATCGTCCGGGAAAAATGTTCCGAAAAGTGGTGAATATCGCAGTGAGTTCCTCAATTTGGTCCTTGTGAATGCTAGAAACGAATCCCTACAACATATTGATAGTTTCTTCCGATAAATTATGCAAATCCGAAATGAAATAATCGACATTAAAATTCTGTATGCTGCTATTTTTATAGCCGTTAGGACCGCCCATTAGTAAAAAGCTACAAACGAAATCATGTAAAAACAAGCCTCTCAGCAAAAATTGAATCAGTTTGGATTCTATCGCCACTGCGAGCAGATGTGTTTTGTGTCGTCTGCACAGCTAGTTTCGCTTTCGACAAGAGCGATTACGTCACAGCTGCCAGTCATTAGCATTGGAAAAAAAAAACAACGGTGGAGAGCATTGCACAAAATCAGCCGTTCTAATGGCTCTAAAAATTTTCTAAAGAACTATTAGGATTTGTTGTTCGCAAATCGAAAGGAAATATCCTCAATTTAGTGCAAATCTAGAACAGTTTGGTTAGATTTGTGCACTTTTCGCTGTGTGAAATTCACAGTAATCGAGATCAAGTGAAGCCTTTTTTCGCGAAAAATGTTCCAGAGTTTAATGTCGTAGAGAATTACGCAATTTGACTCTTCTGAATGCTGGAAACGAATCTCTACAGCATATTGATAGTTTCTTTCAATAAATTATGCAAATCCGAAATTATATAATCGACATTAAAATTCTGTATGCGGCTATTTTTATAGCCGTTAGGACCGCCCATTAGTGAAAAGGCTACAAACGAAAACAGGTAGAAACAAACCTCTCAACAAAACTTGAATCAGTTTGGATTGTATCGCCACTGCGAGCAGATGTGTTTTGTGTCGTCTGCACAGCTAGTTTCGCTTTCGACAAGAGCGATTACGTCACAGCTGCCAGTCATTAGCATTGGTGAAAAAACAACGGTGGAGAGCATTGCACAAAATCAGCCGTTCTAATGGCTCTAAAAGTTTTCTAAAGAACTATTAGGATTTGTTGTTCGCAAATCGTAGGGAAATATCCTCAGTTTACTGCAAATCTAGAACAGTTTGGTTAGATTTGTGCACATTTCGCTGTGTGAAACTCACAGTAAACGAGATCAAGTGAAGCCTTCTTTGTTTTTGCGAAAAATCTTCCAGAGTTTAATGTCGTAGAGAATTACGCAATTTGACCTTTTTGAATGCTAGAAACGAGTCCCTTCAGCATATTGATAGTTTGTTTCAATAAATTATGCAAATCTGAAATGAAATAATCAACATTAAAATTCTGAATGCGGCTATTTTTATAGCCGTTAGGACCGCCCATTAGTGAAAAAGCTACAAACGAAATCACATAAAAGGAAATCTCTTAACAAAAATTCAATCAGTTTGGATTCTATCGCCACTGCGAGCAGATGTGTTTTGTGTCGTCTGCACAGCTAGTTTCGCTTTCGACAAGAGCGATTACGTCACAGCTGCCAGTCATTAGCATTGGAAAAAAAAACAACGGTGGAGAGCATTGCACAAAATCAGCCGTTCTAATGGCTCTAAAAGTTTTCTAAAGAACTATTAGGATTTGTTGTTCGCAAATCGTAGGGAAATATCCTCAGTTTACTGCAAATCTAGAACAGTTTGGTTAGATTTGTGCACATTTCACTGTGTGAAACTCACAGTAAACGAGATCAAGTGAAGCCTTCTTTGTTTTTGCGAAAAATGTTCCAGAGTTTAATGTCGTAGAGAATTACGCAATTTGACCTTTCTGAATGCTAGAAACGAGTCCCTTCAGCATATTGATAGTTTGTTTCAATAAATTATGCAAATCTGAAATGAAATAATCAACATTAAAATTCTGAATGCGGCTATTTTTATAGCCGTTAGGACCGCCCATTAGTGAAAAAGCTACAAACGAAATCAGGTAGAAACAAGTCTCTCAACAAAAAGTGAAGCCTTCTTTGTTTTTGCGAAAAATGTGCAAAGGGGAATGCTTGCATAATTCATACAATTGATCAACTAATTGATATTCGGAAGTGTTAGGGAACATGTCAGTTGTTTTCGTATTCACGACATCCAGTTATGTCTCTGACATTACCCACCCGCCTTTTTTTCTGCCGTCTAGCATTCAGTCTATTAGTAACCCGTTTTCCCACCTTTGGATGTTTACCATGACGTGTAGACGATCGGAAATGGTTTGGCAACCAGCGTTCAACCTCTTCGCCATTTATTTTTGATTTTGGGAATTGTCATGCTATTGAGTTTGGGTATTACCAAACAATCCTTTGAATTCGGTCTTTAACACCGAAATCCCCTGTCCTGATTAATTTCAGCCAACATTCACAAGTCGCCATCGATGTTCTCCATTAGCTTTTTTTAAAACAAAGTAGTGTTTCAAATGCTTTTCAATTGACAAGAATACGACACTAACTTGCAATTGACAAAGCAGTAATGGTTTCTTGGAACGTTATGTTATCGCCAAAAAAACAAAAGTTTCGATGGTGAACTAATCCCTATTTACAGGAACATAATTTAAAAAAAAAACCGTATTAATCATGGCACACCAGGTATCACTGAATAAAATTAAGTAGTTAATTAATTCATAGAATTGAAATAAAAATGACAACAAGTAAGTTTTGAAACCTAATTCGAAAACAAAAATAAAAATACAAAAAGCGGGCGCCGGCGACAGACAGTTTATGTTATAATATAGTGCAAAATTAAAAAGCAAGAGACAGCCCGTCAACTGTTGTAGAGCTGTACAGCATGTACTTTTTTACCGTGGTGACAATGTAACCGGATCCTGGTAATTGCACAATGAATACTGCAGATGTACAACGACGTTTTTATTTATTATAAAAGAAAATAACATAACTCACATCAGTGAACTCTACACCTACAATCGTGTCAAATGAAATAAAATAAAAAAGTACAAGCTACAAATCTACACTGCATATTCTTTTTGTATCAGCCAACTGAGGACAGCAATTGAGAAAATGTCCACAGGCGGCTTATTCCCACCATCTACCGTAAGGATGTCCAATGAAGGGCATATGCTTCGACCCCACAGTTTGAGAACGTAGAACCGGTCCTCGACACTGGCCTCATTTTTATGATGATTAAAGTAATCATCATAATCATTCCGTGTGTACCGAACAGCGTTGGAAAGGTAGAAGTGGTCTTTCGTTGCCTAGATTAGCGACATCCATTTTCCTCGAGTGCCCGGTATTTCTTTTTTTTTTTGTATTTTGAATGGAAAAGGTTCTGTGGCTGTAATAAAACCATTGAAATATTCTCTTTTCATACACATGGAATGTTATACATCATTCCTTTCCGAGCGATATATTTTTTCCGTTCTGTTTTATATTCTATAACAAAAAATAATAAATGATACACGCCAGCGAGCACAGGATGGATGAAAGCGGTAGAAATATATGAAACAATAAAACATACTTACGATCGTGTTGCATACATACAGGATGCACTGGCACTGGCAATCGGAAGCGTGAGCATGCGATTAGAAATTGTTATGGAGAATGTCGAGGTAACCGGCGTGAGGTGAAAAATAACTTGGTAGATAGGACAGTAAAATGGAAAGTTAGGTTGGGGGTGGATGGTGTAAAAGGAACATAACACAACTCTTGGTTTTTGATGTGGAACACATTTTTGATTTCTATATAGGGGTATAAAATAGTAATTCAATTCAGTAAACAATTAAAAAATGCGGTCAGAAAATTTCTCTACGCATCGATTTGAATAGATGAAACCTTGGATTTACAATTATAGGACAATGAATTTTTTGCTGGCTTACGCTTTTATCTAACTGAGATGATGGTTTAGAAGAAGTAATGGCATGTTCAGCAGTGTTCCAATTCTAGATGCATAAATTATGTCAGTTTTAAAATTTGAATCTGAAAATTATAACCCGAAAAACTGGCAGCCCCAGCAGCGTTTTACTAGTGTTTCAAAAATACAAAAAAATAAAACAACAGTGTATGTTCAATTATAGATCGCCCATATAATACTTCCAGCTGCTGAATTTACTCTAAGCGACATACCAGTTGGAAAGCATCGCCCCGATTAGCTACTCAAATCAAAAGCTGTAGATGTCTTGCTCGATTTTTTTAATTTAAGCCTACATGTTTACAAATGTTCCAGTTTCACATGAGACAAATGTTTTGAATTTGAATTAGTGAAACTTATTACGCAATGAGAAAATTTTGATCCCCTGTGTTTAAATTGATGGAATATAAAAATATAGCGCGACCAGCAACCATTACGTCATATATGAGCAATTCTACGCCAAATCGTCAAAAAATGGCAGAATTCTGGCACGACACCCGTGCGTGGACCGATCTACAAATGATTGTTTTTGTTCGAAAGGTGACGTTTATACGGAGGTTGTAGGCTATATTATATGAGGAAAATCCTTCGGGAAAGTGGAGAATGTATAGAAAATTGTTTTGATTATGAAAACAACTGACATGTTCCTTAACACTATCGAATATCAATTAGTTGATCATTTGTATGAATTATGCAAGCATTCCCCTTTTTCACATTTTTCGCAAAAACAAAGAAGGTGTGGAACTCACTACGATATTAAACACTGTTCGGAACATTTTTCTCGAACGATTTGTTGTACAGCAGCAGATATTTTGTTCTCTTCCTCAGAACGCGTTCTGATTGGCTGGTGTTGACATGGGTCAAATGAGATAGGTTTTTCAATAGTGTACTATGGAAATACTTCCATGCTTTTCACGTTTCAGTTGAAAATGCTATACACGTTTAAGTTGAAAAATTTCGATTCTATTGGTAGTTAGATTATATAAATCCTTTCACAGATCACTGAGCTTTAAAAAATACGAGAAAGGCAAACGCGCCTTATGAATTATTTAAATAGTTAAATTTTGAATTATTTGAGATTATGTCACACAACTGAAAATTTTATCATAAAATTGTGATCATATTTCCTATGGCATGTAGCAAAAATTTTGTTGATTCGTTAGATACAACAAGAGATGCTCACGATCAAAAACTTATCACTCTCTCAGAGGGTAAATTTTGAAAAGGCACCCCATATTAAATAAAGTCGTAGTCACGACAATATGAATACTAGATTATTAATAAAATCGATGGGCGCCAAACGTGTTAATTTGTGTTCAAATGTTACTGAGCCTACTTGATTCACGTGTTTATTTATTGCGAACCACATGTTCAATTAAGTATGGGCGCCAACTGAACAGCATACAGGTTTCCATTTTCCAATGCCGTTAAGTCAAGTTATAGAACGACAATGAGAGAAGAAAACAATTAACGAGATCACGATAAAATGACGATTCGTTGTTTTTGATATGGAACACATCTTTGTTTTCTATATAGGGGTGCACATCAAAAAATCATGGACAAATACAAGTAGAAATGTGGCAGCTTTTGAACACATTCAGCTCAGCCAGTTTAATTTTATTCAGTAATATTATTTTACCAACTAATTAGGAATTTTTCTACGGATTGATTTGAATGTTCAAAGCCATGTATTTTCAATTATATTAAATTCATTTCAATTTTATATAATAATAATTTGTCCGCTAAAACTCTCCGCCATAACAGACCATAGACGATAGTTTTGAAGGCGTAAGCGATATATCAATGGGAAAGCATCGCTCTGATTGGTCAATCGATGCAAAAGCGAAACTGTTGGAAGCACGCGAATCTATAAATGGAAGCAAAATTATAGCTAATGTTTCAGTCCTACGACACAAAGAAACAAAGCGCTATAAAACAATTTGAAGCTTGTGTCATGCGAGCGTGGATGAAACTCCATGTTATGTCGTTTTCGCCTGAGAAATTTGCAACTACCTCAGGGTAAATTTTGAGTGCTTAAGAATAATTTTTAATTTATATAAGATGAGCTTGATTAATAATGAGGAAAAGATTATCGTTTCAATCGAACTCGCAGAATGGTAGTAATGGTAGAGAAACGCTATAAAAATATCTGCTTGCATACAAAACTTGAACACAAGCTTGATTAATAGAAGCTTTAATATCAAAATCCTTATCTCAATTATGTACAAAGATATAATTGCATAAATTTGGGCTATTTTCGTCGGCTAAAAAACAAATCGAAACAAACGGAGTCTACATTCTGGGTTCGCTTTGCCTTGTTCCACATAAATGACTTAAACAACGCCATGGAGCTGATCCTTGTAATTTTTTGTAGTAAGGATCTTTCAATTGGAGTGATTCGGATTCTGTTGTTTTCTTAAAATTTAAGGAATGTGCATCTCTATTTTTACGACAAATGTAATTATTGCTGTCAAAATGCACTGGAATTTCATTCAGAGACAACAGGATTGCCACTTCAAATTGAAACCGTTAACTCAAACTTCAAAACTGTTTGGCTCTCCACTTTATGGAACAATTCCATATGAATTAGAAGGATGTTTTTAAGTTTTTTTCGACTTAAATTTTGTATACGCACTACCTATGCCGTTCCTCCAAAGGATGCTTTGGACGAGATTTTGTGCGAATTTTTGTCAAAGTCAAAGTTTCATTTGAGACCAAACATCTTCAATTGACCCAAACTTCGAAATTTCAAATTATTTGCATTTTAGTGGCTATGAACAGCTTCGTTCGATATACTCGACCCATTCCGTTTGCCTCCTGTTATGAAATTACAACATTGGAACCGAGATTTGAAAACTCATCGACATGTTTCACTTCTTCGAACGATTCACTCCCTTGCTTAAAAACTGTCACACTGACATTTGGATGTATTTCGCTTGGGTCATTTGGGACCTTTTAAACGAGAGCAGAGAAAAACTGCTTTAAAGTACGAAGTGGACGTAGTACCTGTTTAGGAAAATAAAATGCTGAGATCGAATCAAAAATAATTGCCAGATGATTCATTTTCACGGAACTTGAAGAATAATATTATCTTACTGTGCGAGAAAAATACCATTCTACTTCATTGATTGCGAGCAATCATGAGGCAATCGAAACATTTTCCAACAAGTGCGGAAAATACAAAACCAAGTACAGAAAATGAGAGAAACAAGTACAAGAAGTACTGGCACAAGTGCAGAAAATATACGGAATGTACATATGATACAGAAATAAGTACAGAAGTTACAGGACCAATTGCAGAAATTACTGGAGCAGGTTCAGGAAGTACAGGAACAGGTACATGAAATTCTGAAACAAGCACAGAAAATTGAGGAACAAACACACAAATTACAGAAACAAGCACAAGTTCAGAAACAAGTGCAGAAAATACAGGAACAGATGCAGGTGCAAAAAATACACAATGTACAAAATCAGGTACAGAAAATACAGGAACAAGTGCAGAAAAAAGTTTAATTTTTAAAACTTAATCGCAAATGTTGTCGAGATAACAATTTTGGATGGTAAATTAGACGAAGAAAATGTTATTATTCTACGCATTCCAACGATACCCACTATTATGTCATTTCAATTTGAACGTCATTTTCTCATTTGTTTAACTTTTCTGTTGTTGTCAATAATCGTTATGAGTTTGTATCGTGAATTTGGAGAGTTTTTTCAGCTTAACAATTGCATGCTGCCTGCACGCGTTTCGGCAAACCGTCGGTTTTATATATTTTACCGAAAATGTAAAACGAAACAAGTGTTTTATCATATTTATTCTCAACCTATTTTATTCAAACTTTCAGTCTTTCCAAAGTGCCAATTATCACTTTTGGATAAAGCATATTGCACATACCTGAAAATCATTTCCACATTCGGACTTATTATGTCTATCTATTATGGAATAGTTATACCCAGACAAATACTCTTACTCATGGATTCGTAGTATCTTGAGTTGTTAAATTCTTTAATAATAAGATCAAAATTAATTCAAATCTTCATATAACTAAAAATAAATTCAAGGTATTTTCCGACGGTTCTCCTCAAAACAAATCAACAAGTATGTGAATAGTCTGAATAAATTACCTTTAAAAAACATTGAATACATATCAGTAATACGATAATAAGCCGACAAACTTGACGAATTTGAAGGCCCTTTACTTCATTTCGCAACTTTAATGGTCTTTAACATACAATCTAATTCGCACCCTTCCATTTTACTTCTGACGCATAAAGGAACAGCACAAAGTCGACGTTGTTCTATTGACCAAATGTTATCAAATACACACTCCGACATGAGATAGGAACTAGTGGGCGCAAAGTTTTCTCATCTTTTCACGACCAAGTCTTTAAGACTACATTTAGTCGTCTGATAAGTAAAGCTTCCCATGGAACTAACAGTGGTACGGAATGTTTTGTTTTTTTTTTTAATGACGTGGAACTTACTAATACCATGAGTCAATTTTACCTGACAGTACCTATTTTAACAAGTGATGTTCCATGCTTCAGAAATGTATTATATAATTTTAAAACCTCTCAAGTGAAACAGTTTTGGTAAACCATTTTATTGATTGCTTTATAAGTATTTATCGTAAATTAAAACATACCAGTTGGTGTTTCATCATAAAATATTCTAAAAAATTAATGACTCTGTTAAAATCAAACAGATTTTCCATATATTCAAAAGGCAAAAGTTGTTTTCTGGGACGCATATTAGCCGCTCTTCCTCTGATAACATGGAGAAAATTCACCACCCAACTGGTTTGGTTCCTGGGTAGTGACAAGCAGACAGTCGGAATTTCAGAAAATTTAGCCGCAGGATAGACTAACAAGAGCGGGTGGCGATTCTGATGATATACGTAGTATATTGTATGATGCAGCAAGAACAAATGCGAGAAAGACTCATAATAAGAAGAATGACATCTGAAATATACTGTTGGAATGTTGTTCAAATATTCAGTGCATTTGTAACTGTAAGTAATTCATAAAACGCAATTGTTTATTGGACGGAGAAATTCCTGAGTCGTTTGAGGTAGTCTTCATGTTTTTCCAGAAATAATTTCATTCCTATGTGGGATGACAGTGATTTGGTAAATTAAATTGAAAACTTGAAGTTAATAATATAGAGAGGAAGTGTCCTAAATTTCATGAGGACTAAAATATAAAATAAAAAACATTGATAAAAAACGTCTTTATAGTTTTGACACAA
This sequence comes from Malaya genurostris, assembly GCF_030247185.1. Taxonomy (NCBI): domain Eukaryota; kingdom Metazoa; phylum Arthropoda; class Insecta; order Diptera; family Culicidae; genus Malaya; species Malaya genurostris. The sequence continues at coordinate 75,957,639 of NC_080570.1, read as the reverse complement.
ATAAATTTCATCATTACTGTGACTTATCAACTAACACATTTTATGCGTTCGAAAAACTCGTTTGTTTTCTTCTTTTTCTTAAAATTGAAAGAAAGTGTTATATTAAAAAAAACAGACGGACATTTGAACGATACAGACGCTTGACTGATGACCGGGTAAAGCATATTTTCTATTCAACTGTCAAATTATTTGGTAATTTTGCAGCAAAAGATACTCGTGTGTTTCATTACAAATTGATCACGAATTGTTTGCAAATTGTTCGTAACGACACAGGCCATTTTTTTATAATCTCCGATGACACCTCAAATTTCAATAGAATATCTTAGAAAAATCGATTTGAATTGACAGATGTTTTCACAAGCCAATTACAGAATGCCATAATAATATCATCGTCTTGATACCACTAACACGACCGACGGTTTCGATCGTTGCTTCACACCTCGCATTTCATTAAGTATCAGTTCTACTCCGTTCGGTATAGATAGGGTTCGCGTTATGCTTGAATAAATAACCCACCAATCTGCACAGTATGGACTATCGAACAAAACAGAATATTTATAGTATAGTCACTGTTTTTTTTTGCTCAGTCAACGCCAGCCGCCATGCAGAGTGGATGGGTGAAATATTCGCTTTATTATCCACTCGATGAATAGTCAAAAACTCGGTTAGCCAGAGCGGTAAAATTTCAGTTTCAATAGAATAATATCAGATGAAAATGAAACTTATGGCCACTGATCGTCAGCATATCGATAAAAATTCATTTGACTTTGGCTGCCATTCTCAAGTGAAGCTCTCAGAATTCATCGTCAGTTGAATAATCGTACCTAGTCATTTGAAGTTTTTCTTGCTCAGTTTCAAGTGCCAAGTAGTCTAGCTGATTCATTGTCTTCGCTGTGTGTAGTGAGTAATTTCGAAAAACTACAAGAGGAACCTATTAATTTATGTGTATTCTGTAATTGACATTTCAGCTACATGGATTGTCTTTCATCTATTATCTTGAACCAATCCGAATGTTTACATGAACCTCATTTGAAGGTCGCTCTCACACTATTGAAAGGTGGGTAAACTGAGCTTTGTTTTGAAGAGAATCGATTGAAGAACTGATGGCTGCCCTTTCGGTACGTCCGCGAACGTTGTGTGTGTCAGAGTGTGAAGTTTACTGCAGTAGAGAGATCGTCAGTGTGTTTCACATTCGGTTTTAATTGAATTGAATGAAGTTTTACTGCACTACGATTAGCGGTGTTCATTGTCGAACCAACTTGCACTCGGTTGTGCGCATTAGCAAATGGACTTTCAGCGGATTTATTTTCAATGTGCGTGTTCGCGTATAAGAAGATCGCTCCAACATAATTAGGATCAGTATTCTAACTTTCACTCGGTGTGGTTCGCCGAGTGCACCGTCGGGTACGTGGAACGGAGTCGACGAAACGAATGGTTCGACGAAGAGTGCGGAGTGATTTTGGAGGAGAAGAACGCAGCGCGGGAACCCAGAAGAACGTGGAACGATACAAACAGAAGCGGAAAGAGCAGACCCGCATCTTTCGGGAGAAAAAACGCCACCTGGAAGAAGCGGAGTGCGAGGAAATGGAACTGCTGTACCGCTCTCAAGAAACACGGAAATTCTACAATAAGCCCAACAAATCCCGCAGCGGCCCTGTGCCGCGAGCCGGAATGTGCAGGGATAAGGACGGGAGCCTCTTAACGGATGGACGTGAGAAGATTAAAAGGTGGAAGCAGCACTTCGATGAGCACCTGAACAGCGCGTAGAACGTAGGCATGGGGGTTCAAGATGACGGGATGAACGACTACGTCAGTGCAGCAGAAGACGGAAATGATCCAGCTCCCACATTGAGGGAAGTTAAGGATGCCATGCACCAGCTCAAAACCAACAAAGCAGCTGGTAAGGATGGCATCGCAGCTGAACTCATCAAGATGGGCCCAGAAAAGTTGGCCACGTGTTTGCACCGATTAATAGTCAGGATCTGGGAAACCGAACAGCTACCAGAGGAGTGGAAGGAAGGGGTAATTTGCCTCATTCACAAAACAGGCGACCATTTGGAATGCGAGAACTTCCGAGCGATCACATTTCTGAATGCCGCCTACAAAGTTTTATCCGAGATCATCTTCCGTTGTCTATCACCTAAAACGAATGAGTTCGTGGGAAGTTATCAAGTCGGCTTCGTCGATGGCCGATCGACAACGGACCAGATCTTCATCGTGCGGCAAATCCTTCAAAAATGCCGTGAATACCAGGTCCCAACGCATCACCTGTTCATCGACTTCAAGGCAGCATACGATAGTATCGACCACATAGAGCTATGGAAAATTATGGATGAGAACAGCTTTCCTGGGAAGCTGACTAGAATGATCAAAGCGACGATGTACGGTGTGCAAAACTGCGTAAGGATCTCGGGTGAACTATCCAGTTCATTCGGATCTCGCAGAGGACTGCGACAAGGTGACGGACTCTCATTTATTTATTTATTTATTTATTTATATATTTTAATCAACAGACAAACTAAAGTCCTAATGATTATTTCTAAGAATATTCAAAAAATTCGCTTTTATTCTGCTACGAGGAAAATGGAAATCGAATCCCATAGATACGCTATTGAAGGTTCGCTGCAATCCAATAACGGCACCGTTGATTCCGTAGTTAGTACGACGTAGAGGCATTCTGAGGAGGTTGTTGTTGCGAAGAGCTCTAGAACGAACGTTGATGTTGATTTCACTAAGTAGTGCAGGGCAATCAATATTGTTCGTCAAAATATCGGCAATCAGCATTGCACGGAACAGATCTCGGCGTACTTGTAGAGTATCGAGTCCGATGAGCACCCCACGGCTTTCATAACTAGGCAGCTGGTGAGGGTTATTCCAGGGCAAACGACGAAGAGCGAAACGAACGAATCTGCGCTGTATTGATTCAAGTCTTAAAGCTCCATTATGAAAGTGAGGGTTCCATACTGACGAACAATATTCGAGTGTTGACCGTACAAGCGAGCAGTAGAGAGGTTTCAAACAATATATATCTGTGAATTGCTTGGCGGTTCTCATGACAAATCCTAGACAACGAGAAGCTTTTGCCACGATGTACGAAATATGCTGCTTGTAATTCAATTGTTCGTCGAGAAGAACGCCAAGATCTTTGACACAATTGACTCTATCAATCACTGATCCTCGAAGACAATAATTGAAACGAATTGGTGTTTTTTTTCGTGTGAAGGTGATAATCGAGCATTTGCCGATATTTAGCGTCATTTTATTAATTTCACACCACTCGGAGAAAATTTCAAGCTCACTTTGAAGGAGACAGGCATCTTCAAGAGTCTTTATAATTTGGAATAACTTTAGGTCGTCCGCGAAAGATAATCGTGAACCTTTCAATGAAAAGTTCACGTCGTTGAAATACAGTAGAAATATTAGTGGTCCGAGATGACTGCCTTGTGGAATACCAGAAAAAGCAAAAAACTCCTTGGAAACATTTTCATTGATCTTAACCGCCAGCCGTCGATTGCAAAGATACGATTGAATCCACCGAAGAATGTTGGAACCGAAGCCCAGTCTGTTCAATTTGGCAATTGTGATAGCGTGATTAATTTTATCAAAAGCAGCAGAGAGATCCGTGTAGACAACGTCCGTTTGATGACCTTTAGACATAGCATCCGTTATAAACGTCGTGAAAGTTAGTAGGTTAGTGGCCGTTGAGCGTTTCGGCATGAACCCGTGTTGAGTTTCAACGATGTACTGCTTGCAGTGATTAAAAATAGGTTCCAAAACGACAAGCTAAAACAATTTAGGAATGGCGCTAAGAGCGGTGATACCACGGTAATTGTCGATGTTCTTCTTGTCTCCTTTTTCGTACACAGGAAACATATAAGCAGATTTCCAGATATCAGGAAATACTCCAGTCATGAGTGACAGTCGGAACAGAAGACATAGAGGTACTATAATACCACTAGAGCATCGCTTCAAAATAACTGCCGGGATACCGTCGGGTCCAGCAGAGTATGAAGACTTCAATTTTGCGACTGCTGTTTTTACGGAACTTGCGCTTATGTTAATTGAATTCATTGACTGTCCCAAAACGGGAACGTTAAGTGCCGCCTGGGTGATTTGGGAAGGTGCTAAGATTTCTCTAGAAAATATCTCAGAGAATTTTTTCATGAACATTTCGCAAATTTCCTGCGTGCTAGAACATGTCTGTTCATTGTAAAACATAAATGAAGGAAGATATGACTCCTTCCTTTGCTCGTTAACGTGCTTCCAGAATGATTTTGGATTAGACTTTAATCTCCTCTGTACACTGCGTAAATAGTTGGCATAGCAACGTTCAGCTGTCTTTTTGTAAACTTTGTTGATTTCTACGTAGTTTCGCCGGAGCAACAAACCTCCGTTCTTAGAATATTTCTTTAGTGCTGTCCTTTTTAAACTTTTCAGTCGTCGTAGTTCTACGGTTTGCCACGGTACTTGTTCGGGTGGCTTACTAATTTGTTTAGGGACATATTGGTCAATAGCATACATCAGAACGTTGGAAAATGTTTGAGCTGCAAGATCAACATCGCCATTGTCAAGAATTTCACTCCAGTCAATGCTTGTAAGAAATGCAATAATACTATTGTGGTCAGCTCTTTTAAAATTATATCTGACGATGTGAGATATCTTGCAATTGTTCAACGATCGATTCCATTCAAGCTCAATGTGCAGAGGAGGATGATGCCTAACGGACTTCACCAGAGGAGAGGGTGCTGCGCTAATTTTAGGTGCACAGTCCGAGTTGCTTGAAAAACATAGATCGAGGATTCTATTGTGCTCATTTTTAACGTGATTTACTTGACGCAGTAAATTAAAACTGTACCGGTCAAGCAAGTTGATAATAACATCGCCTTGGAAGGAGTAATGCGACGAGCCGAGCTTAACAGTCGGGGTACGATTTTCACGAAATCCAGTCAATTTGTGTGCTTTGCGGATGACATGGATATTATCCCGAGAAACTTTGGAACGGTGGCAGAGTTCTACACACGCCTGAAACGCGAAAAAGCAAAGCTTGGACTGGTGGTGAATGCGTCGAAAACAAAGTACATGCTAGTAGGCGGAACCGAGCACGACAGGATTCGTCTAGGAAGTAATGTCACGATAGACGGGGATACCTTCGAGGTAGTGGAAGAATTTGTTTACCTCGGATCCTTACTAACGGCTGACAACAATGTGAGTCGTGAAATACGAAGACGCATCATCAGTGGAAGTCGTGCCTACTACGGGCTCCAAAAGAATCTGCGGTCAAAAAAGATTCACCCCCACACGAAATGTACCATGTACAAAACGTGATCCTCTACGGACACGAAGCATGGATCATGCTCGAGGAGGACCTGCAAGCAGTTGGAGTTGTCGAGCGACGCGTGCTAAGGACGATCTTCGGCGGTGTGCAAGAGAATGGCGAATAATGAACCAAGAGCTCGCATCACTCTACGGCGAACCCAGCACCCAGAATGTGGCCAAAGCCGGAAGAATGCGGGCAGGGCAGGGCATGTTGCAAGAATGCCGGACAACAACCCTGCTAAACTGGTGTTTGCCTCAAATCCGTTTGGAACAAGAAGGCACGGAGCGCAGCGGGCAAGATGGGTGGACCAGGTAAAACGTGATCTGACGAGTATTGGGCGTGATCGAGGATGGAGAGAGGCAGCCACAAACCGAGTATTGTGGCGTACTATTGTTGATTATGTGTTATCTTAAATGTGATGTAGTGCAAATAAATGTATGTTTGTATGTATCGTAACTTTCACTCGGTGTGGTTCGATAATGCCGAAGAGAAGGTTACTTGTGCATTTTTAACGTCATCGTGATCGGACGTGTCTTGTACTCAAGCCTGTAATTATAAAGCACTTACAAAATAACATGACACTCATTCTGATATGTCATATCATTCTGATATATCGTGTACTTGTACCCATTTATAATATTAGGCATGCATTTTCAATCGGCTTGGCTGGCGTGGCGATATTTTCCTTATTTCAAGTTCTCGCAATGCCACTCCTGAGCTTGGGGTGGTTATCATGTTGAAGGTCTGAACATCTTATTCACCGACTTCAGACGATGACAAATTTCGATCCTGTTGGTGCTTGGACTTCAGTTGAATAGTAAACTGCTAAATAACATGTACCTCAAAATATAATGACTTTTACCGGGAGTTTGACGGCACGCTACATTAAATGCTCTGGATCAAACTCGCTTCAGGAGAGCTCACATTCAAAAGTTGCTATAACGGAAAAACAAACTTAGACCAAACGCGATCTTCGTTTTCTTCAGCCTATGCATATAGCCAAAAAGCTTTCGAAATAGTGGTGAAGATCTCGAGCGCAGTATGAGAATGGCATTAATCTTAAATTGATTGTTTTTGGTTTGTAGTTGTTCATGTCGAACACCGTTTTCAACTGAAGCTCATACTTTCTCTATAGAAAGGATTTAGAATTGGTTGTCATTTCCGATTCCAGAGATATAATATATGAGTGGCGTCCCGATCAACAAGGAAGAACAAAATTGTATCTGGGGTTGTTTCGTTTTTTCTATCTAAATTTGTTATAATCTTGGTCTCGTTAATAGTTAAAATAACAGAAATTATAACTCAATTTAACCTAGGTAGTAACAAATTGTTACAAACCTTGATATGTAAATATCACTATTATATCCAAATTTGTTACAAATTTAGTACGACTTTTCAGCTATTATTAATTAATCGTATAAGTGACATAACCGACAAGTCGCACTTTTTCATCCACGGATGTTACCAAATAAGCGACATAAGCGTTGAAGTGCGCTTTTGTGAATTACTCAAATCATACTAAATGGACCCAACTGAATCTATCTAAATTTGTGTCAAAAATTAGATCAATAAAAAAAATTTTCAGTGAGCCAATTTGATTGGCAAGAGAAAGGCACTATCACACCACACAGTTTTGAGGACAAGGAAGTTGTCTATTACTTTAGTAATCGATTGAAATCATAATTTGGGTTCTTTGCACGTTTACATATGGATATAGCTTCAAAACACTTCGCGTACTAAGCACAGGTGTTAGTATAAAGAATTACACTTCGATCACTTGAGGTATAATAAGATAAATTTAGTTTTGTACTGTTAATCTTCGTCGGAGATATTTTTCCGGGCCTAAAAAAAGTTACATACACTTTCTTCCTACAATACTACTAAAGATGAGTACTCGAAATCTATATACTAACAGCACAGTTCTTAAACAAAATTTGTTGTCCAGGGTGAGAGCAACAAACATCATAGCATCAGTAATTTGTTATCACGTGCGCTACACACGCATCACTAATTGAATTTTGCTTCATCCTAAACCATCTTAGCTACCGGATGGCATTGATGATCATAACAATAATTTCACCATCTCAGGCATCCTTGTCACGTACATAAAACCTGTGTGCCATTGCAGAGATGGTGTAGCTCCCCATCTTCCCCGGTCATTATCGCTATTATTATTGAGCATGACAAGCCGTTCACGTCCGCCGGATTTGCTGACCTCGAACGAGGATGTCGCTGGAGTTTCGGTAATTGCTTTCCAATTTGTCTTGGCTCTGATACAAACCAGAGCCTCACGATCAACGTGAACGTTACAAGATTCTCTTAAAGGCGTATACTTTCGTTTGGAATCCATTATTTTGAGACTCTGCGAGATATCTGCTAAATTTTGATTGTCTAGCCTATTATTCCACCGCTCTCTTTATTGTTGTAGTCGGAAATTTTTATTTCCTCCCTGCGACTTCAGTTTCCCTTTCAACAAAAAGAAAGGAAGTTGTCGCAGGAAAACGGTTCCTAAGCATTATTTCTTCCTCTCTGACTGACAACGGAAGCGGTATTCCTCTTGTCATTTCAACTGAGCTGAACAGGAACGAACTGTTGAATATTGAGGTTTCTGTGGGATGCGTTCACAAGGACAGCGATTTATATTCAGAGGGAGTAGGAATATTGTCTGCCTTCTTTTCTCCTAGCGGCGTAAAGATAACCTGCTGTCTGTCTTCTTTCCGGTTTTTGGCACGTCATGAAAAATGTAGCTTGGCATACATGAAGCATTGCCGCTCTTTGTAGGGGAATGGTCTATAAGAGTGATTGGTAGAATAAAACGAGCTGCAGAAACGTAATCAGAGCAAAAAATCGAAATAAAATAATGCGGCAGTTTAATCATGATTAGAAATACTGTCAAAAAGTTCTATCGTTATTTGAAATATCGTATTTGCATTTGTATATAAATACTGCGGAGAAAGGGTACGACTCTCTCTTGCCTTCCTCATGTAGAAAGGTTATGGCTCAGCCGATTTCATGAACTTAGATTCAAATGAAAGGTCTTGCAGCCCCATACAAAGTTCCTGAGTTTCAAACGAGTTTGACTTCCGGTTCCAGAAGTACAGAGTGATATGTTCAATAAAACGAAAATAACTGCACTAACCTTTCTCAGAGACGCCTAAACCGCTTTTCACAAACGAAGATTCAAATGAAAGGTCTCACGGTCTCATAGATCGCTATTGAATTTTATCCCGATCCTACTTCCGGTTCCGGAATTACAGAGTGATCTGAACTAAGTGTAAAAAATTGTCACTCACTTTACTCAAAGACGGCTAATGAGATTTTAACAATCTTAAATTCAAACCAAAGGTCTTATGGCTCCATAGCTTGCTAATGAATTCCATTTTTATCTGACTTCCGGTTTCAGAATTACAGAATTATCTATGAGAAAATGCGTACTCAATTTTATCAGAAATTTTTTAATCGATTATCACAAACTAAGGTGCAAATACAAATTCATAAAAAGTCCCCGAAAAACTTATCCAGATCCGACATCCAGATCCGTTATTTCAGCGCGATGAGTGAAAAATTTTCATATTCATGACTATTTTTTTACAAGTATTGCAAAACGAGATGCGAGATTTTTATAAAACTTACTGGTGAATCCATCTAGTTGACAGACCTATAGTGGAGATAACAAAAACTACTTTATGACTACTAGTCTTAGGTTTCAGCTTCCGAAAGCACCGATAATAGTAAAGAAAAAACGTGTTTAATCCACCTAGCAGTGAGATGATACCTATTTTTATCAATCCGCATGTGTTTTTTGCATGAATATTCTTCGGTGTTTAAGTTTTCATGACATTATTTTAATGACCCTCGTTTTAAGCGACAATTTGAGATTTTAATCACTCATTACTCTGTAATGTCGAAACTGCAAATCGGATCGAATTTGAATCTAGAAGTGTGATAATCGATTAAACATGCCATGATATGTAAGTTCCACTCTAGAGTTTACGGTAATTTAAGGTACTTCCAGAGCCGGTATTCAGGAACCAGCATAACCCAAACCGATTCGTATGGCCATATGACGAATAAATTACAACAGTTTTGAGTTCAACTTTGAAGCTTTTCGGGATTGTCATCTTCTATATCGGTTCGAATTTTAAAAATTCATCATCATGTAATTCGAGAACCGGAAGTCATAATTGGATAAAATAATTAATTTTTGTATATAAGTTTGCTTTAATTAAAATTTTTGTTTCTGAAATTTGATTAGGCTTTTTTTGAGAAAACGATTGAGCTTTGAGAAACGATTTTATACTGGAACCGGAATTCTAAAAGCGGTATGGCCGAAGTCAGATAAATTCACCTAAGTAGCTGTACACTTTACATTTGTTTCAAAACATTTGAAAATCAGTTAAGACATCTTTGAGAGATCATAGCACGAATTAAATTTTTAGGTGCCTTCTGATCGACAACTGAATACCACTAAAACTGAAAAAAGTTAATTTTTTTATCGACTATCCAAATCTGCTAACCCGATAAACCTGATTAAATTATGTGGAATAGACATTTTTATACAATCCCCGAAACCGGAAGTTGGATCTGACTGAAAAGCAAGATGTTTTATAGAACTTTGAAACTTTTCATTTGAATCTTAGATGATTCTTAGATTTCATTTGAATCTTAGATCGGTTCAGCCATCTTCAAGAAAAATGAGTTACACAATTTTGATTTCGTTTCACATATCATCCTGTAGTTCCGAAACCAGAGTTCGGAACCAAACATAATGCAGGAACTTTGTTTGGGAGCATACGACATTTCGTATGAATCTGAATTTGTAGAAAAGAAATTTTCCGAGAAAATTAATTGAAGTTATTTGTCACACACGCATTTGCTGATCTCGACGAACTGATTCGAATGGTATATGGATGTTATGTTGTTCCAGCATTTATTGCTGTAAGTAGTTTAAAACAAAATAATTAAAAAAAATTCTGCCATCATCTGGTTTATATATGTCATATTCGAACGATTATGTTGATAAAAACGAGCCGTGCCAAAATCGGTCCGAGGCTAAATGTCATGAAAAAGAATGCTGTACACAATCCTTTTGGTTCTTAGAAACAATTGTATGTAACAGTAAAAAAAATCGTGTTTTCCGTTGCTCCCAAGCATTTCTTTGTCATACAGCGCTCAAAACTCCTACTGCTGGAATAGGGGGAAAAGTCGCTTACAGAAAAATTTCGATATCTCCGTTAAAAATGGACGGATTTTAACAATCTATGGCTTGTTGGATAGGTATTACCGTGCGGAATCTAAGTCTGAAAACATATTCTGTTTTCAAGGTCAATTGTGACAGATACTGTCAAAAAACTGAAAATTTTGACATAAAACTTTGTATAACTCAAAAAGTAAACATCCGATCTCAAAACCATTCAATAGCGTTTTGGGTGACGGGGAGACCTTTCATTTGCGACTAGTTTGATGAAAATCGGTCCAGCCATCTCTGAGATCTCGACCTCTTAGTTGACAACACACATACGGACACACACACATACACACACACACAGACATTTGCTCAGTTCGTCGAGCTGAATCGATTGGTATATGTCATTCGGCCCTCCGGGCCTCGGAAAAATTTTCGAAAGTTTGAGCGAATTCTATACCTATTTTTTATATATATAAAAATAGGTAAAACAAGAAAACGAGACTCACTTCGATTTCTCAGCAATAGTTTAACCGATTTTCGCAAATCGCAGATCGGATTTCCGGTTCTAAAATTATATGACAAAGCAAAGTCCTGGCATTACATTCCTTTTGTGGAATTTGGCCTTTCTGTTTCAACAGACTTCGCATCCGATTCTTAGTGTACAGAATCATTGCATGGCAAGTACTATGGATTCTACTGACGCTAAGTATCCTTCCAGGTCGGGGCTCGAACATACGACAACTGGCTTGTAAGACCAGCGTCCTATGCATTGAACCGCCAACCCGGGACCAAATTATATGGCGATGAGTGTCAAAACATTCAAATCGTCACGCTTCGGTACGTAAGAAGAAAACACCACCGACTTTGATCCGTTCGCAGCGTGCTTTGTTTTATTTCGTATAGCGTTAAACGTTGCCACATTTAAATTTTTATTTTTCAGGTGAAAAATATGTAAATCTGTAATTCTTTTGTTTAACTTGTACCTACTTCTTAATATAATCACAAAATCATGTTAACAATGCTTTTCTATAAAAGTACATTTATTGTCTTTCCATATGGACTAGTTTTTGAAAACAATATCGAATAAGTGGCCTTCATTAATAATTCAAAATGACTCCTTTCAGTTCGTGCTCGCACCGCAAACGACACAGTCGAAAATTTCTTACGGTCGCGACGACAGAAACAAAGACAATACAGTGCAGTGAACAATAGAGTGTACGAAATGGGCAAATACGATTTAACAAAGCCTGAAACTTGGCCTACAAGGCCAAATTCAATTTGTATTGATTTCAAGCGCTGCAAAGTTAGACCTGCAGCAACCGAAATTGATATCTTGCTTAAGGAACGAATGCATCTAAACGTTACTGATGTAAGTGAGATTCAATTCAACAAGGCGTCGAACTGTGTGTACATTATGTTTAAACGTGAAAAAGATGCAATTGCATTTGCTTCGGTTAATAACGGGGTGCACAGTATTGATCATGACAATGTTAAATATAAAATCCCTGTGTACATGGTGGACAATGCCATAGAAGTATGCGTGCATGGCCTTCCCCCGCAGACCAGCGATGGGTATGTTCGGAAGAGTATGTCGCAGTACGGTGAAGTTCTTTCCATCGAAAAGGAAGTATGGCGGAATTTTTTCCCGGGTATCCGGAATGGCGTGCGAGTGGTACGTATGCAACTACGTAAAGCAATTCCATGTTACATCATTTGTGGTCAAGACGGGATACATCCGTGTAAAACGTTGATTACGTATGAAAATCAATTGGTTACATGTCAGTTTTGTGAACAACCTGCACACTACGGCAAACCTGGCACTGAAACTGCGAAAACAAACAAGACAAACAAAAACAAGGACAACCACTCAACAACGGAGACTAGTGAATGCAGTGCTCCTGTTTCAAAAGCACTTTCACCATCTAACCAACTATCAACTGCAATCAATGTACAAAGCGCATCTACAGCAACTGCAAATGAACCCAAGACTGCGATCAACAATGAAAACAAGGAAACGGAAACCACTCACAATTCCAACGCTGTAGCAATGGATGATTATTAGTAGGTCAAACAAATCGATTTCGGTTATTCATTTAAGAATTGAATAAAATTATTTTGAAGAGTACCACAGTATTATATATGATAGTATGATTGATATGAAAAAGGCATCATTACACCACTAGATGGATTAAAATTTTTTTTTTCCAATATGCACGTTCAGTTAACACAATTCTGTGTCTATTCTATTAGTACATCATCATATGCAATCGTTCATCTGCGAACCAAAATAAAAGCTAACTGCAATGCAATGAACTCCCACACAATCGAACATGGTGTGCAACAAACAAGTACATGCAAACCAAGCAGTTGTCTATTGATCCAGCGGATGACAAAGCAAACATTTCATCCATCCGCTCTGCATGAAGGTAGACGTTGACTGAATAAAAAAATGTGATTGGATTCTGTTCTGAGAAAAAGTTCATGCTGTACATGACGGTATTCTTTAATGCATAACGCAAAGCCTCCCTGTACTGACCGAAAACAGAACTGCTACTGAATGAAATGCGAGGAGTGAAGTGACGTCAGTCCGTCGAAACCAGCCCCCTGCTATGACGTCATGAAACTGTGGCCGATGCTGGCTATTCTGCTAAAAACCAAAACAATTAAGAAGAAGAGCTAACAGAAAATTGGATATTATAAACTACTTGTTTATTCAGTGCCCTTTACCGCACTTTCCCGCAAATTATCGATCACTACGATAAGGAAATTAAGATTTTACTCGATTTGAAATGCTCGAATGTTTTTTTACCATACTCTGAGCGCTCTGATTTCTCACCAAATGCCCCAGATGTTGGCTACGATAGCACTTGCTGCAGCGCCCTATCCTTGCCACTGGGCTGGTCGAAATCGTCAGCCGTGTTAGAGGAATTAAGACGATGACATCATTACCACATGCTGTGATTGGCCAAAAGCAAGCCTTAAAAATCGAAATAGCTTCGAGCCAAAATTAGAAGACAATTTTTCAGTTTTTTGCAACATCGGAATAAATGACATTTGTTAATTTTAACACACCGTTATTCTTGGATACCGTTTGTATGGGCCTTTTTTGTGAAGCCATCTCCGAGAAAAGTGTGTGAGCTCCGTTTGGGAGATTTTGATTCCCATTTCCGGTGCTTCCAGAGATGCATTTCAGGATTTGTCTGGCGAATAACTTACGTAACCTATGCATTGGAACAGTTTTGAGCCCAATTCAGAATAAAAAATCCTTTTTTGTTTCGTCACATTATACGAAGACTTGACATTTAAAGCATTCGTTACACAGTAATTTTGGAATTGGAAGTCACATTCGGATGAAATTCCGGAATTTTGTAAAGGACTTCCATTTGAGTCTACTCCGGGGACCGGTACATCCGATGTGAGTTTGTGTAGCTGTCAACTTGTCAGACCTGTAAAAAGAGGAATTTTTTTACTATGTTTGGGAAATTAGCTCATGTTTACATATTCTTCTATAAAATCAAGTTCATTGTTAAAAGTTTTTAAACTTATGAGAAAAGCCTCATTACACTTATAGATGCATTGAAGCAAATATTCACTGATAACCTACCACTATAACGCTATGACTGCAAAAAGCAAAATAATAAATGAAATATCTGAACGACAACAAAACTTGCTCCCTGCTGTGACGCTACTAAATAGATACTAAAACGTGTTTCCGTTAAACGAAGCTTCGTGATAAAATTCAATAAACTTGAATCTACGATCAAGCAGCGCAGTTTCAGTCACAGTGGTGGCAAAGGGCCTGTAAAAAAATCCCGACCGTGAGTTGAAAGACAGCAGTCGTGTTCGTTGCATCGTCCCCCGCCTACAATTTTGCTGCTTTCAGTATAGTTTCCCTGCATTGTTCGAGTTTCCCCTTTTCATTTCCTCGATTCTACAGGGTCGTAAGCGTTAGACATATTGTGGTGCTTTTCGAGTATTGCCATACAGTGATGCACCACTGGGCCTTATAGCACGAGGATTGAGTGCTGATTCAACGATTATACGGCGAAAATAGTACATACACTTACTAGCAAGAAAAACGAACCAAAGTCCCGTTATAAGAAAAATGTCCATTGTTAGCACTAACTCGGGTGAGCTAACTCTCTTTTTTTCGTTTTTTGATATTGGTGATGTTTCAGACAGTTTCACAGTTTGGGTTGGTAATCTATGTTTTGCTTGTTTCTGCTCCAGTTGGACATTAAAATGTTCAATAGGACATCCTTTGAGCAGTTGCGAGAAAATTTGACACCCGGGGCAACATAAGATTTGCCGTCCCAATCGTTGGATTAAGGAGCAAGACTCTATGCAAGTGTATGAGTAATGTCAACAATGTGTGCGTAATAACAAATTCCGGTGCTTCTTTTCTTGATTTTTATCAATAAGTCTCCCAAATGGTTGAAAAGGAAATCAATCGGTTCATTCTGCTTAAAATTGCAATTCAAGAAAAGCGAAAATCCTAATCTAAAACTCTTCAGTTTTCCTTAAAACTGCTTGAGAAAAATTATTTCAGCTTCAGCTTAGTTCCACTAACACATTTGATTAGCAACAAACACATTCCTATATGGATTTCCTCTTGCAGAAATTATTGCGATATAAAGATTTAAATGCCTTCTATAAGTAAACCCGTAAAATAGGAACCTTTAATTTAACACGTAAGAGGCAATGGATATGGAATGTTGTCGTGAAACTATTTGTTTTTCCGGAAAACTTCTTTTGTAACAGAAAATATTTAGTTTTGTTTATTTTGTGTAGCGCAATCTAATACAAATGCTTTGAAGCAGTGTTGCTAATTTTTTTATTAGGGAATTAAAATCTACATGCATACAATTTAAGCAATTTTCCATCAAACGTTGGTGAAAAATTGATCAAAACTGGTAAGTTCAAGAGGTTACCCCCTAATTTATGCCAGGTGCACATAACCAATTCCGTATGTCATAGATCTATGTATCATGTATGCAGTGCAACTAGTTTATCAAAGTGGTTTGCACGATTGAGTTTCACACAATCATTTTTAACAATAATTTATTCTCAAGAGGTAAAAGGTTTTTACACTCTAATTTATGCTAGATGCACATAACCAATTTCATTTGATTTCACGTTTCGTCTTAGACTCATCAGTGCGTAGCAGTTTATGTTGAACCGTCATGTCGGGGGTAGCAGCACTGATGAGTCTAAGACGAAACGTAAAATCAAATGAAATTGGTTATGTGCATCTAGCATAAATTAGAGTGTAAAAACCTTTTACCTCTTAAACTTACCACAATCTGCCAAAAGTCTTAGAATTGCATGGAACGTCAAGATTTAGTGTCATCTCGAAAAAGTATTTTTTTGAAAATATCGACTTTCTGGGACTTAGTAACAATATCAAAATTTTTCTAACTCCCAGAATGTCGATTTTTTCAAAAAAAATTTGTTTTGAGATAACACTAATTCTCGACGTTTCATGCAATTTTAAGATTTTTGGCGTCAAAAAAAATTTTCGATTTCAGAAATTTCATGTACTCCCTCATGGTGCTTTTTCAAGATCGAAAATTATCAAACTTTAACCGCTGGGAAGCACCCCTTACCCATGTCCGATTTAGCTCAAATTTTGCATGAGAACTTTTTCCGAGATGCTTAAATTTCTGATTAATAACGCTTTACGAAATTAGAGGTGATCCCAAAATATCGGCACCCTTATATACATTAGAGCGGTAAAAAACAACGTGTTTTGTCGGTTACGTCACTTATACCATTATATCTCCGGAACCAAAAGTCACACCCATTTGATCTTCGAACTTGATCAATAGCCTGATAGTACCTTTCAAACGAGCATAGATTTGTTAAAATCGGTTCAGCCATCTCTGAGAAAATTGAGCGCATTTAAATATTTTCGAAAAGTGCACACACACATATACACACACAGACATTTTCCGATCTCGTCGAACTGAGTCGAATGGTATATAACACTATGGGTCTCCGAGGCTCCGTTCAAAAGTCGGTTTTCCCAGCAATTCTAATACCTTTCTATAGAGAAAGCAAAACTCACTGTAAACTGTAATTTCAAAATTGGAAATCGGAATCGAATAAAATTCACCAATTTTGTATGGGACCATAAGTATATTTTAATTAGAATTTTGATTTATTAAATTCGTTTTGTCCTTCTTTTAGCTTCTCTATTCCCAACACTTTCGGGACTATCTTAGTGTTTTCTAAACAAAATTTGTGGGTGCCTTCCGGGACTGAAAACGAATACTGGTAAAACTGAAATAAGTTTATTTGGTCATCGACTATCAAAATCTGATTTGGATGGATCTGATTAAAAACAAACAGTTTTTATAGGACCTTAAGACCTTTCAATTGAATATTAAATGGACGAAATTGGTTCAGCCATCTACTAGCAAAATGAATGACATTTTTTTAATTTCATTGCATATATAATTATGTAGTTCCGGAACCAGAAGTCGGAACCAAACGAATTTCAGAAACCTTATATGGGAGCATAGAGCTGTTTATACTAGTTTCAGTTTGTTAAAATCAGTTAGAAGTTGTGATCTTTCAGCAATTATTGTTGCAAGCATTGTAAATCAATATAAATATGAACTAGTTTTGAATTTGAAAATACTGCCATCCTCCTAATACATATGTCATGTTCGAACGATTATGTTGCCAAAACCGAGCCGTGCTAAAATGTCATGAAAAAGGTTGCTGTGCATAGTCTTTTAGGTGCTAAGAAACAATTTCACAAAACAGTGTTGCAAATCGTGTTTTACTTCACTCTAAAATATCGCATATCATCAAGCGTGTAAAACTCCCACTAAACAATTATGGGGAAAAGTCGCTTACACAAAATATCGATATCTCCGTCAAAAAAGAATAGATTTTAACAATCTAAAGCTTGTTGGATTGCTATTTCCGTGCGGAATCAAAGTCTAAAAACATATACTATTTTCAAGGTCAATTGTGACAGATATTGTCAAAAAACTGAAAATTTTGACATAAAACTTTGTATAACTCAAAAAGTAAACATCCGATTTCAAAAACATACAATAGCATTCAGGGTGATGGGGATTCATACACGGTCCAATGATCTATGAGATCTCGACCTTTTTGTTGAAAACACACATACAGACATACACACACATACCCACCGACACATGAACATTTGCTCTGTTCTTTGAGTTGAGTTGATTGTTATATGACATATGGGCCTCAAAATATTTTTTGTTGAGCAAAATGAAAATAGTGAAGAAAAAAATAGTCAGTCTGACAGATTAAATGTTGAGTTGACAGAAAAATTATAATGGGACAGAATGGCTTTCTCCAAATCGGTGAATTCTTCTTAGTCAACATAATTTCAGCCGACTCATAAATTTTTAGGATAGCATCTAAAGTGTGTAGCACAAGCATATTTTACACGGTTTGCATTTCACTGAAATAATAAATAGATAAAGACTGTCCCAGAAAGTATGGACGCAACCAAAAACCGCTGCCATTTCGCAATTGTTCAGAATCTGTCAATTTTTATGGCTGCGTCCTGTTGTTTACACTCTTCTCTAACCACTTGTGCAGTTGTTTATTCGTTTTCATTATTTTGCTTCGAAATGCGTGGACTTTCAGCAGAACAACGACGAAAAATTGTGTACAAATGGTGCACCGAACGCGGACTGTCACTGAGAAAGATAGTAAAAATGGAAGGAGTAAGTGAAAAAGCCGTGCGGAATGCAATCAGGAAGTTCGGTGAGGATAACACCTTTGGAGGATAAACCAAAAACGGGTCGAAAAAAGGTCCTGCTAACCCTCAGTTGGATAAACGTATACTGAAGGCGTTCGAGCAAAAGAAAGAGGTTTCAGTTCGGTATGTGGCCAAAAAAGTGGGCACTTCGAAGTCAAACGTTCTTCGTGCTAAAGAACGTTTGAATCTTCGATCCTATAAGAAGCAGAAACAATCAAAACGTAGTCCGAAACAAGAAGCATCGATCAGGCCGAGGGTTCTAAAGCTGTACAATACGATTCTTGCTGGAAATTTGAACTGCATAATCATGGACGACGAAACCTACGTGAAACTCGATTACAAATCCTTGCCGGGACCGCAATATTATACGATGCGAGAAGTGCAAGTGTTAAACCAGTCCGAGACATCGATTGAAGTCGAAAAATTTGGTAAGAAAGCTATAGCCTGGCAAGCAATTTGTAGCTGCGGTAAGATTTCGAGACCCTTCATCATCACTGCTTCAATGAACAGCGAAATATACTTCAAGGAATGTTTACAAAAACGATTTCTACCCATGATTCGAATCCACAAGGATCCTGTTGTTTTCTGGCTAGACTACCAAAAATGTCACTTTCGTCCCAAAATTCATGTCATGTCCACCAAATTGCCCACAACTTCGACCAATTGAGGAGTTTTTAGCATTAACGAAGGCACATCTTAGGAAACAGGTCTCGGCAGCCGGAACCATTCAACAGTTCGAAAAAGATTGTAAAAAAGAGTCAAAACTTGTCGCCAAGAAGTTTGTACGAAATTTAATGAGGAACGTACTTTTGTATTTTCATTGGTTGATTTTTATATAAGCTATAATATCCAGGCGAGGATTGTTTCAAATATACTAAAGAAAATTAAACAAAATCTGCACAGAAATTTGAAAATATTAATCGTTTGACACTCTACAATAATTCAAACCATCTATACATTTTCGTTCACAAATCGATTGACTCTAGTTAATTTTTATAGAAAACTAAATCTATGTTTACTAAAAAAAATATTGTAAAAATGCAGAAGTTTTAGAAATTTTGAGATGTTTATAACGAAGCTATCCTTAATGAGTTCACGCCCAAGATTATTTTATACCAATCGATTGAATTTGGTACCAGCAAAACTTTGTAGGGTGAAATAATTTGGTATTCACCGAAAATCTAAAAAGATAGATATATTCCCAAAATTTTAAAAATCTTTTTATTTTAAATTTTCTTTTATTTCAATTTATTCAAAGCTATCATCTAAGCATTTTTGATTAACCAATCGGTTGAAGTTAGTACCGAATAAAATATGTGAATAGTTTACTTTCATGCCCAAATCCCGCGCGAGGAAGATGTACCGGAAGTGTCAAAAACATCTACAACATAGGATTACTGCGTAAATATTTATTTTTATTGATAAATAGAGAATCAATTTTTTTGATAAATAGAATAATCAAAGATTATTCTACCTGCTGCTAATTTCAATCGATCTCAAAACAAATGTGCTTAGATGTTTCGTTTTGAATTTCACGTCTAAAATTTTTTGAATCTCTTTTCTTAATTTTTTTACCTTTCTTTATATATATAAAAAATAGGTATAGAATTCGCTCAAACTTTCGAAAAATTTTCCGAGGCCAGCTCGACGAACTGAGCAAATGTCTGTCTGTGTGTGTGTGTGTGTGTGTGTGTGTGTGTGTGTGTGTGTGTGTGTGTGTATGTGTGTGTGTCTGTATGTGTGTTGTCAACTAAGAGGTCGAGATCTCAGAGATGGCTGGACCGATTTTGATCAAACTAGTCGCAAATGAAAGGTCTCCCCGTCACCCAAAACGCTATTGAATGGTTTTGAGATAGGATGTTTACTTTTTGAGTTATACGGAGTTTTATGTCAAAATTTTCTGTTTTTTGACAGTATCTGTCACAATTGACCTTGAAAACAGAATATGTTTTTAGACTTAGATTCCGCACGGTAATAGCTATCCAACAAGCCATAGTTTGTTAAAATCCGTCCATTTTTAACGGAGATATCAATATTTTTGTGTAAACGACTTTTCCCCTTATTCCAGCAGTAGAAGTTTTGAGCACTGTATGACAAAGAAATGCTTGGGAGCAACGAAAAACACGATTTTTATACTGTGACATACAATTGTTTCTAAGTGCCCAAAAGACTGTGTACAGCATCCTTTCTCATGACAATTTGCCTTGGACCGATTTTAGCACGGTTCGTTTTTGGCAACATAATCGTTCGAATATGGCATTTATAAACCAGATGATATCAGCATTTTCGAGTTGAAAGTAATTCCATAATTATATTGATTTAAACTACTTACAGCAATAAATGCTGGAAGAACATGACTTCCATATACCATACGACTCAGTTCGTCGAGATCAGCAAATGCGTGTGTGACAAATAATTTCACTCAATTTTTTCGGAGATGGCTAAACCGTTTTCTACAAACTCAGATTCATATGAAAACTAGTATACTTCCAAATTTGGATCCGACTTCTGATTTCGGAACCACGTTACGTTAAGATTGAAATTCGATACGATTTGCAGATTCGAAATTACAGTGTAATGAGTGATTAAAATCTCAATTTGCCGTTTGAAACGACGATAATTAAAATAATGTCATGAGAACTAAAACACCTAAGAATATCTATGCAAAATAACACATGCGGATTGATAAAAAAAGGTATCATCTCACTGCTAGGTGGATTAATCACGTTTTTTAATTTATTTTTTAATAAAAATAATTTCCTTGCGTGGATTGGAAATTTCAAACAACTTGTACTGATAAATGAGACTTAGTACTACGGATTAGTTTCCTTACAACCTTATGTAACTTAAAGGATTTTTGCATATTAGGGCAACGGAGGTATTTTTGCCACTGTAATATATTTTGTCGCAGTGCTCATATTATTGGTTGTAATCAAAATTATGTGCGTATTCATTTCTAAAATATTGAAGAATGGAGTAATCTTTGAAATTCAGAGACAAAATTTACTTCACTTTAATTACATAGAGAAATATGTATGCCGGCCCAAAATATATTGAAGTGGCCAAAATACCGATGTATTTTTGCATGCACTTTCTTCAAATCCTTGTAGCTCTTAAAATATTGTTTTACAAAAAATGTGTCTGAGAAGAAGTTCAACGATCTTACAAGAATTAGAATTGAATTACAAAAAAATCGTCTCGTTTGAAAACGTTTTAATTATTTGTGTTTCAAGTCGTAAGTTAATATTCAATGTCGTATTGATCAGTGTTAATTGATAAAAAAAGCTTCAGCTCAAACAATTTTGAAATATTCGCAGAACTGCTAGATGTTGAAAAAAGTAATTTACTATAACAGATAAGATGAAATAAATTTGCTTTCTCCTAAAAGTAGCTGTTCTCGAAATGCTCTGACATGAAAATCGATGAATCGGTGTTTTTGTTTGTTTGTGTCATTTTAGCAAGTTTACACAAACAGGAAAAGTTATTCTTAATTAAATAGTCATTAACAAATAGCTTGCTAAATTTGCGTAATTTAGTCTAATTCTGAGTACTTAGATTTTTTTTATCTGTATATGTTGACTACAATTACTTCTAGGAGAAACGTCAACATGAGCAAAATAAATTCAGTTTCATTTGAAGAATCAAAATATAGTGTTAAAATGAATATTTTATTGACAAAGCCTGAAGTTTATACCTTGTTTTAACTGTAACTTATTCAAGGTTTAAATAAAATCTAATAAAAAAAATTTCGAGAAACCTTTACTTTATTTTTTGTTTCGATACCAGAAGTTTTAACCTTGAGGTCATTCGATTTTCGCATCATAAAAAATTTCACCTTGTGTGAAAGGCTTCGACTTACTTATCATGCTCTACAATTACCACAAATTTAATTTTAGTTTTTCGGTTAAACTTTCGATACATCTAAAAAATGTTATTCATTAATATTTATTTCCTACAATTTCATCCTAAACATCATTTTTGCACAATTTACAATTTCCCAGATGAAAAAAATCATAATTTTTGCGATTTTTTTCCAGAATTATCGTTCAACAAACTAAATTCAAATATTTTGCATGATAAAAAACATCATTCGAACAACATTTTGTAATTTTTTCGTTGAAAAATATTGACAAATAAGTATTTGAAGAGGTATTTTTGAGGACGCTTCTTAAAAATCATGATTTGCGGTGTCCACTGTATCTCAGCGCAGACTATTTAGAAGTGAACAAATGAACGCAGCATAGTTAAAGTAGCAGTTTTTCTAGACCCCAACGTTTTTGTTTGATTTTTTTTTAATTTTTTAAATTTTTAGTGATTGTTCAAAGTGAAAACTACGATTTTCCACGAAAAAATCCGTCATTTTGTAGCTGTTAAACCTCCCCAAAGTAACAAACAACTAAAAGGAAAACGTTGGGGTCTGGTTTTTATATGTAGAAAGTGTGTGCAAAATTTGAAGAAAATTGGAGCAGTAGTTTTCGAATGACGATGGACACGGACTTTCAAAACCTGCTTTCGAGGAAAACGAGTTTAAAGTTTTTTGTCTATAAAATCAATGGAAACAATTAATCACTCCAACATTTTCAAAACCTGTTTTAATCCACCTAGTGGTGTAGTGATGCCTTTCTCATGTACATGTAATATTGTGGTATTCCATTCAAATTTTTCTCTTCGATTTTTGAAAGAAACCAAGAGATTGTTTATGCATAATATACAGAATAAAACAGTACTTTGATTACGTAAGTCATCCTCAAGAAAACGAAATGGGTTCACTATTATATGCACTTCCGGACCGGAACCCGAGAACCGGTATAATCAAAGTCGGTTCGTACAGCCACCAACTAACATGACACACAAACTCTTTTAGTACGCACTCTAAATTACGATCTAAATTTTTGTTGCATCCGAAAATATTTTAAGTGACGGTGTACAATATTGAACACACTTTACCTTATTACTCCGGAACCGGAAGTCGGAATTCCGTATGGGACCACGAGACTTTTCGTTTGAATCTAAGTTTGTCAAAATCGGTTCAGTCATCTCTGAGAAAACTTAGTGAGATTATTTGACACATACACACACAGACATTGCTCAGCTCGATGAACTGAGTCGAATTTTATATGACACTTGGCCCTCCGGGCCAATTTTCACTAGTCGGTTTTTCAAGTGATTGCATAACATTTCTATATGAGAAAGGCAAAAATCATATTTTTTCTTTTATAATTTATTATAACGAAACATTTCAACAATTTTGAAGTTAATCGAAATAGAAATTTTGGGCCTGTGCGCCGAGCTCTTGCTTCATCGTAGAATTAGATAGCCATAGATAAAGGTCCATAACTTCCCGAGTTTCGTTCCAATAGGCTTGAAAATTTCACAGAAAATTTTTGAAATGCTTTACTGTAAGAAACTATAAAGAAAATAATAATTGATTTTTCAAAAGTGTTAGACCCTACCCGCCCTTTGAGGGGTTACACCACTGCAGAATTTTCAAAAAATCGATTTTTTTTTTCATTGCCAAAGGTCATGTATGATATTAAAAATAATATTCCAAAAGATGAAAAGCGGGAAAAATTTCTAGACGTCTTAATTTCGAGTATGAGATACGATCTTACATCACCGACAATTTTAAACGCGTTTATCTCAGAACCACGTTTTTTGAGCTGGCCGGAAACATAAGTCAAGTAAATCTTGACCAATCGATTCAAAAATTTTACAGAATATTCTCGATAACTCCACAGAAGTACGTAGGGGTTTTTGAAAATTGTGAATATATTTTTGTTATGAACAATTTAGTGATGAAAATATGCAGTTTTATTTTCAAAGGGCTGCCATTTTACAGATAATCAATTAATTAAAAAACACCTACGTACCTCTATGCACACTGTAATATGAAATTATAAAATGTTTTGGTTTTTGTTCTAGATCGAAAATTGCGGGAGCTGAATTTCCGGCCGTCAAAGTGCAGAATTTTTGCGGAAATGCCACCAAGCCGCCATTTTGTTTTTCAATTTTTTAAACTGATCACTTTTTTGTACTTTATTATTTAAAAGATATTTTATTCAGGCCTATTTGCGTACAAGCTTTACGTGGCCGATTCAGCTGAGGTTTTAGATAAATTTTTTTGTATTGGATCTCGTTGTCACCCTTTTTCTAGGGGGAGAGGAGCTTTCATTTTCCTCCTGCGATGATTGAGGGGCAGTTTGTTCGTGGTTCGTCTCGTCATCCATTGCCGTGGTATTGTTGTTGATTTCGTTGCTAGTTGCTGTAGATGCGCCTTGTTGTACATTGTTTGTAGTTGCTGGTTGGTTGGATGGTTTCGTTGAAGGGGATACTTCCCTGTTGTTGGTGACTGTCACAGGTGTACTGGGGTTACTTGGGGTTGGTGTGAAGGAAGCACCGTTGTCCTTTGGTATAGTTGTCTCCTTGTCCGGTTTATCACATGGCTTACCGTAGTGAACAGCTTTTTGGCAATATTGACATGTGGCTATCTGATTGTCATAGGTAAAAAGTGATTTGCACGGTATTCTTGTATCCAGACCGAATGTCACATAAGAAGATATAGGCCTCCTCAAGCGCATGCGTAACAAACGTACGCCATTTAGAATACTGGGGAAAAAATTCTTCCACTTTTCTTTTTCGATAGAGAGAATCTCTCCGTATTGGGACATAGTTGCGCGAATATAAGAATCGTTGACGCTTGAGGGAAGATCATGCACACGCACTTCTATAGCACTATCATCCATGTATACTGGAATGTTGTACTTAATGTTCTCGTGCTCCACATAGTGTACATTGTTATTGTCTTTTGCGAATTGAATTGCATCCAACTCTTTATAGAACTGGATATAAACAACATTATTGGTCTTATTGCATTGAAGTAAATGCACACGTTTAATGTCAAGATGCATTTGCTCCTTAAGCAAACCTTCAAATTCTCGTATTGAAGGTCGAATTTTGCTCTGTCTGAAGTCAACAATAATTGTATTCTTTCGTACCGGCGGTAGCTTTTGTTCGTTTGGTTCACTCATTTCGAGATCGTTCTATTGTTCACTATGCAATACTGTACTTGATTTCTTCTGTCCCGAACGTAAGCGGTTTTGGTTGATCGAATGACTTGATTGAGATGTACGAGCGAACTGTTTTTTTTGTACTTGAATAGACATATCAAAAAGTGCTTTATACAGAATTCGGATTACTCCAATTTTTTGGATGCCATAATAATTCCCCAAAAAAGTCCTTCTCTTTTTTTCTACAGTGGTGGAACTCCTTAAATATTTTGATTATAAACTACGTAGGATTAAGACAAAAGTTCCTCCTGCACCACTACGAGTTCACGTAAAAGCAAAAGCTTCCGAGCAACATGTCTATAGTTGATGCAATATTTATTTTCAGGGTGAGGGTTATTCACTCCGAACAATAATTTGCAATCAATTTTAATCAATCCATAATAATCGCTAGCTGTTTTAAAATTTTCAAATCTTCTACAACCAGTTGTGGAAAGAATAAGACGTTAATGTCTGTATCCCCTAACACCAGGAAAGTATTCGAACAGTCTTAGCCAAGTAGGGTGGAAAATGTTTCAGAATTATTATGAACGCAATGAAAGCACCATAATTTATGATAAATGGTATCATTTATCACAAAATTCATTGAGAGTCCTTCCTAATTGTTGAATGGCGAGGGAATGGCTCTCCGTTAGCAGACGGGACTAGGAAAAGACCGGTATTTACCATTAATATTTGTATAATGGACGTGTTTATAGATTAAAAGTGTACTTGAAGTAGCCAGGTCTAAAAAGCTTTTGTCCGCAGCATTTTCTCTACACCAAACGTGTCCCTCCGATCCAGTGACAGTTTCTAACGCTGCTCGAATGTTTGACGGTCAAGTAAATAGGTTTGTGTCAAGTGGAGAATTGAACTACACAAAAACGATTACAATGAAGTTGGTCGAGGGGTGAAAACTGAGTGGATGCTTTTGTCAAGCGTGCAGAAAAGCGACCGTGCTGCGTCAGTCAGCCCTTTAACTCGTTGGAAACAATACGCGATAAATGCTGCTCTCGTCTCTGTGCGCTCGTGCACAAATATTGACGTTTCGAAATCGAATAAATAAACAGAGACGTTCCAGCTTTTCGCTTAGCAGCCGATTGCTATTTTGGCTTGCAAACGTGTGTTTGTGTTTCTACTTTGGAGTATTTACAAGGAATATACATTTCCGAATATTATTCTAGCGATGTGAAATTTGTAAAATTAACATCCACTGTTGTTCGTCAATAAACTTTTGTCGGATAAGGAATTACGTCACAAAAATATACAAAACTTTCTCAATTCGTGTTCTTGCGACTCAGTTTGAAAACAATATTAGTTAGTTGTGTGGCAGATCAACGGTTTTCAACTAGGGCAAGCTTTTTAATGCCATTTTGTTATTGAGAATCAATCAGGTGTACAGGCTCGCATATGAACTGTGTGAAAAAATTTGCTCAATCAGCTTGGCGAATACTTGTAGATGTCACCAGATACTTAGATGTACTAATGAATACTTGAAGATGTCACCACGATCGACACTATTTTTTGTGCGACATTCACATCAGGACACTTTTTGATTGTAAAGTTTGTACTGTTATTTGTTCATTTCTGTTGGTATTGATTTGCACGCTTGCTGCTCGGAAAACTGTACGGGGGCAACGTGAATTGCCCCGAAAGTGCCTTTTCTCCTCAAGCGGTGCAAATCAATGAAACACACTGTACCGATCTTGAATGCTCGATTGCACGAAAAGTGCCCAAGTGTTTTCAACTAAAAACGACATACGATGCATGGATGAATACTTCGATATAAATTGCATTTTCAACTTGTTTCCATTTTCATTCCACGCTATCAAAAATCTGGAAAATCAGTATCTGTGGATCTGTAATCTATATATACAGAATTTTGGTCACAAAATTATCTGAAAGATCTGTAAAATACAGAATAATCTGTATATGTGACAACCCTGATCAGGAGACAGTGGCGTAGCTATCCAAGAAGTTTTTTCGTTATTTTAATTGAATATCCGGCTTCAACTTTCCTAATGGTGTTATGATACTTTTCTCTTCATTATTAATATGAGAAATTGGTGTAAATGCCACTTTATTATTTTGGATTCCCGCTTCCGGTATTTCAGGAATTGAAGCCCAGACCGAACAGCCGTAGTAAGTTTCTTAGGTTGTCAACTAAGTCATCTTCGGGAGCTTTTGTTTTTGCTCGTCTTTGCGGATTTCCGGAGTTTGGTTCACCTTTTCGTTTTTTTCTTGCTCTCCGAAGATCGTTGCGGATTACCGGATTTTTGTTTTTTGCTCAAATTCCGGATTTTGGTTTTTTGCGCCAAATTTCCTCGGTACGCCACTGATTTTATATATTTACATCTTTTTTCATGCACATATTTGTAGGATGAAATAATACAATAACTCCTCAGCTCTCTACTCTTCAATATAATTTAGAAACAATACTGAGCGCTAATTTAAAAATACGGTTATATTCATTAAACAAAATGATGGTTTCAGTTAAGTTTTATATCGATGATGGTCCAAGTTTTCTATTCAACGGATGTCTATTTCATATTACTATTGATTTACATAGTGCATTGGAACATTTTATAATACTATGAGACCTATTATTTGAATCCAACTTTATGACAATCGGTTTAGTCATATCTGAGAAATTGAAGGAGTGCGATTTTGAAGTTTTTAGTGCTTCTGAAACCGGAAACAAGAAACTAGAGGAATTTGGTATCAATGATTTTCACCTAAACACTTTTGAAAACAAAAATACTCTTGAAATTAAAAATTTTCACGCTGATAACCCTATAGCTCGCGCGATCCTAGAATCTTTTATTTAAATATAAGTTTGCGAAAAGAGGTTTAGCCATAATTGGGAAAATTTGGTTCAGCCGTTACTGAAACAAATTAAGTGCACATCGCATTTTTTTCACATATCTAAAACTCAAGAACTTGGCATGAAGCCACGAGACAATTGATTTGAATCTTAGATTGTATGAATCGGTTATGCGAGGATAAATTGTGCATAAAAATATTATATACATACGTAGGTCGTCAAATGGTAAGATAATTAAGTCCTCACAAGTTTCTATCTCATACCTCCCCGAGCGTCTATGATGACATTTGGTCAATACAACGGCGTCGACTGGCTTCTGCGTTAGTAGTAGAATGAGAGGGTGCGAAATGGCTTGTAGGTTGAAGCCCATCCTAAAGTGCAATATTTATCTTAGTATATTGCACCCTGTGGTTCTGTTGTTTGCTGCATTATTTGTTATACATTGAATTGATTTATATTACATTGTATTATATATTGTTGTTGTTGTTGTTGTTTTTATTATTCTTATTCTTATTATTATTATTATTATTATTATTATTATTATTATTATTATTATTATTATTATTATTATTACTATTATTATTAATATTATTAAGAAATATTATATTTCTTGCAGTACGGCGACGAAAGAAGAGCATAACTTACACTGCGACATCAACTGTTATATATTGTATCATAGCATATTACTTCATATATTATCGTCTTATAATATATTTTGTTATGTTATGTTATGTTGTTGGTTTTTTACTGCATTGCATTATATCATATTATATTGTATTATATTACATTATGTTATATTATGTTATATTGTGTAATGTTATATTATATTGTGCTATATTATATTATATAATGTTATATCACAGAGTCCAGTCATTCATGCGTGTAAAGTCGTGTGCAACGGTGATTTTTAACGGATTTTCAAATGTATGTTTTACACAGCTTTTTAAAAAGGTAGTACTAGCTTGGATGTCTGTTCTCTGTAGTTATATTATATTATACCATGTTATATTGAATTATAATATGTTATGTTATATTGTATGATATTATATTATATTCTATTATATTGTATTGTATTGTATTCTATTTTTTAAATTAATTTATATTAATTTATATTATACTAGCTGACCCGTCGGACTTCGTCTCTCCCTAAAATTATTTGTTTGAATTTATGTTTTCGGACAGCAGAATTGTCAAAAGACTAAGTAGTTAACGTTTATCTCCATTATTTTTCTGATTACTCATCCTACAATCAACGGAATTCGACACACATTCGCTATAACTCAAAAAAGAAATATCACCAAAAATTAATGTGAAAGTGTGAAATACTTCTGTTAAGAAAAAATTGAGCAAATGCACAGATTGTCATCCCATCCTTTGAGTCAATAAAGAATCTCTCTCCAATGGCTTCGTCCTAATAGATATAAGGTGCAACGCTTTCTCTTCCAGATGTGATTCTAGCTTTCGGTGATGGATAAAAAAGCCTACTAACCAGAAATTTGTATTGATAAACTTAACACATACATACAAAGCATACAAACCATTCTGAACAATCCGTTTTGAAGAATTACTCATACTTGAATGTTCACCCGACGCAACAGAATAAACTTTGAAGCAGTTCCTTGTACAGTTTTTAAGCAGCGAGAAAGTTTTCTCAGAACTTGTCCTGTATATTCAAGTTGCCAAAAAATGACACGCGTACTTTAGGGCTCTAATAAAGTGGATATTGTTCAGGTACCAGGCCCGTGCGTAGGAGGGGAGGGTTTAACAAATACACCTCCCCCCCTCCCTTTCCACCCAATGGAAGATTTTTCAACATAAGGTTCCATGAACAATAGAGTACATATTATATAAAAGTGCAAATAACTTGGTTTTTCCTTCAAATTTGTGCGCCTTCCCCACCCTTGAATCTTCACCCTCCTTGAACCTCCCCCCTCTTGAACACCAGCTTCCCTTCTTTTGAACCCTCCATTGAACCATCCATTGAACCCTCTCTTGAAACCCCACACGGGCCTGTCAGGTACTGTGGAGCTTTTGGTTGCTTAGAGAGACGTCGCTTAAATTTTAATTTGATATTGATCTTGCCAATTTGAATATTCTTCTCATAATATGATATGTAAAATGGCAGTATAAATCCATTATGATAATCATATTGAACATTGATATCTAATGGCCACCTAATATGTGCGCTAAATCATTAGAAAGCAAGGAAAATCTATTAGTTTGACATCAGGGCTTCTACAGAACAATCTTTTCATTGATTCAATCAAACATTTTCTGATTTGTTAAACTCGCACTCGCGATGACCAATATTATTTATCTAACTCCATTACACACAATCCATCAACTGGTAAACGATATCAGAACTTTTTCTTCTGCCTACAGTGGTTTTCTAGAACAGTCATTTGGCAAGCAATAATTGTGATATCCAATTGAGCACGTGACTCGAAATGACAAATAACATGAATCAAGTATGCATGTGAAATCTCCACACAAAACATCTCGTTGCGCGCCAAACAATTTGTTCAACGATCTAGTATTCTTTCCTTCGACGGCCTAACACTTGTGCAACTCGTCGCGCGCCAAACATCAATCGTAGATCTAGCAATCATTGGCGACTTTTTCAATGAAAAAATCCATTGTCCATTCAAAACAACTTTATGGATTTTCCCACTTTTCTGGCAAATTTTCCTAATTTTTTTTATGTACGAACCAGGTGGGGGTAAAAACTGCTTAAACAAAAAAGAATCATGTAAACCCGTCCATCCGTTCTTACGTGATGCGATTACATTTTTATATATAGATTATATTATATTATATTGTATTATGCTCAATTATATCGATAACGGGGAGGAGCAGGGAGTGCATCAGGGTATCTTACAAGTGAATGAATGGATGATGGAGTGGATTGTCAACCTGAGTCACGTGGGGGAAGCTTTGTGTTTCTAACAAACAAACCATCAGGCGGGTAAGTGGTATAGATGGTATAGCGAAATTCTTTATTATATGGCTGGAGGCTCTTGCTGGGAGGTGCTGGGTCCTCAAAACCCATTTTGGCCTTCTCAACAGCAGTTATATGAAAGCTATCTAATAATCAAATTCGGATCTACTGTAAATCTAGCCGAATACAGTAGTAATGCCTTGAACTGAACGCATATCGCAGGGTAGCCATCTCGGGCGTTTGACATTTTTTCTGTACTTCAACGATGTCAACTTTACTCTAGAGCTCCCTTGTCTATCGTTTGCCGATGACGTTAAGATCTACTTTTACATTCGAATCCCAGAAGATGCAGGCTTTCTACAACGACAGTTGTTGAGTTTCGCCGAGTGCTGTAAAGTAAACCGTATGAAATTCAATCCTCGGCTCGACAATTACATTCTCGAAGAAAAAAGAGCCATTTCATTTTGAATGCTTTCTGGAAGGATCCCCGATAATCAGAACGACGTGTGTTAAAGGTGTCTTTCTTGATGAGCAACTGACATTCAAGCAACACATCAGCCATACTGTTTCTAAAGCTTCTCGCAACTTAGGGTTTGTAATAAGGAGTACAGACGTGTACTGTTTCAATTCTCTGTATACTGTTGCAGTGTAATGTTCTGTCGTTTGGAACCCTCACTAAATAAACGGTGGTCATAGAATCTAATCGATACAACGCAGATTCATTCGCTTCGCTCTTTGGCGCTTACCGTGGAACGATCTTCACCAACTACCATGCAACGAAAGTCGCGGGTTACTAATCGGTCTCGATAAACTACAAGTTCGTCGAGATGTTGCTCGTGCTTTATCAATAGCAGATGTTTTGGCCGATAAGATTGACTACCCTGTTTTCCTCCGCAAAATTAATATCAACATCCGACACCGTGCTCTTTACAACAGTGTATTTCTTCGACTTCCTTTACAACGAACTAACTACGGTGCTAACAATGCTATTATTGATTGCAGAGCTCATTCAATCGCGTATCATAAGAATAGGATACTAAATAAAGAAATGTACACGGTAAATAAATATTTTGTCTTTTTTGCATCGCTCATATAGAAAGGTACATGTAATCTACTAGTAAAAATTCGCCCGGAGGACCAAGTGTCAAACACCAATAGACTTAGTTTGTCGAGCTGAGCCATGTCTGTGTGTGTATATATAATCTAATAATCTCACTAGGTGTGTGTGAAATAATCTCACTAGGTAACTTAGATTCAAATAAAAGGTCTCGTAGTTCCATACGAAATCCCTGAATTTCACCTGGATCCGACTTCCAGTTCAGTAGTTATGGTGTGTTTTTATTTAATATTTAATTGCCTCGTTGTCACCCTTTTTCTTTGTTGGAATTGTATTATTTCTTGATGAACATTAGATTAGGTTGCGACTGCGCTGGTCGTGAACAGAAATCTTTATTTACAAACGGAAGCCGAAGTTCACAAAAAAGCAAAGAATATCGTTATAAATAGTTCATGAACGCAGTTGACGATTATATATTAGTAAAGTTAGTGTTTCACAATTATTTGACTATTTTCCAAATTTAAATCTGTTGATGAGAGAGTTTTAAAATTGCATCTTTAATGTCATTATGTTCGGTCGTGTCTCGCACCTGTAATTTTTTTAAATCGATTCGACTGACTTGTGGTATGATGTATCGATTTCGACTGGCGCAGTGAATAACAGTTACTACTATTTTTTTAATTTAACGATAATAAGGCACACTGATTTAGCTCTTTAAGATCCTGAGGGCATTGTTATTACTATTTGTTGCTAATGGAATATCTTTGCCATAATGGTCTAATGTTTATTTGATAGATTCAAGTAATTGATCTGCTCACTATGCTTTTGCTCGGCTTGAACGAGGAATGACAGACCGGTTGAAATTTATGCACATTTTGTTCTAAGTTTTGAAATACGGAACTTTCTCTGCACTGCCAAGGGGATCTACTGCTAAGTACAGTGTCACCATTGACCCGACGTAGTAAATTTCTCGTCCTCGGTCCTCATTACCGACTGCCATCGGTAGCAAAGAGTGGCAGGAGAGTAGTAATCATGCCTTGAAAAATGGAAGATGGAAGCGGTAAACATAATGCGAAAGTGTATATGGCACTTCACTAGGCGATGCCGTTACCTTCTGTTGGGACATTTTTTGTTCGTGCACGCTTTCAGTTTAGTAACCAAACCCGCCGGATTTGCGGTCGGCTCGTTGTATATCCAAGGCAAAGAGAGATTTATGGAATAGTGACGTTTTAGCTGGGAAAAGGAAAATTTGAATAAAATGGAAATAAACGAGAGCGGGATAAAACGGTGCAGCTGTTCGAATTGCTCCATTCTGTTACACGACTTTGAAGAAGAAATATCTTTTTACAAAATTAGTTTATATACACAAAATACACATATTTAAGCGCGGAGAACTTAGTAAGCAAATATTCGAAAGATGCACACGTGCTCCGATCTTGTCCTGCTGAACCGTATAATATGTAGTATTAATGGGTTTCGATCAAAAGTCCGGCCTTCCTGCCATTCTATATCATTTCTATAGATAAAGGAAATACAATCGTTACCAATCACAATATTAGTGGCATTTTAGACGTATTTTTCTATTTTCTTTAAATTCAAGACACTGATTGTGTGCCATAAACTTGGCAATAGAAATAACGATTTACTAATTTTAGTTTTGACGTAAAGCTGCCATGACTAAGTTCAGTTTTTGCAATGACTGAGCGGAAATATATATTGGAGAAGCCAAGTGAAAGAAAAAATAACAGAAAAGATTAATTTTTGGAAAAAGATACGCTCAGAGACAGGACTCGAACCTGCGTTCTTATGCATTCCGTGCATACGTGCTACCATTTCGCCACTCTGATCTTGCTTTAGCCACACTAAAACTCGTATGTATCTTTTTCCAAAAAATCATCTTTTCTGTTAGTTTTTCTTTCACTTGGTTTCTCCAATATATATTTCCGCTCAGTCATTGCAAAAACTGAATAGAAATAAAATATATAATTTGAATATGACACATCTAGTATAATACTTTAAGCGATACACGTACACGTAAAAGCAAATTCGTTATACGTTTTTAGTTTTTAACAATTCTCCATGCAT
This sequence comes from Malaya genurostris, assembly GCF_030247185.1. NCBI lineage: Eukaryota > Metazoa > Arthropoda > Insecta > Diptera > Culicidae > Malaya > Malaya genurostris. The sequence continues at coordinate 75,923,434 of NC_080570.1, read as the reverse complement.
CAGAAGACTTGGCAGCATAATTTCTCAAATATTGAATTACTCTTCTTTTAGCTCAAGTAGTCAGTTCCGCACAAAAATCTTCACAAATCAGAAGAGGTTCACTCGTTCCTATTTTGCTATTCAAAAGTACGCCTCATTTGAAAGTTTGCTCCAAGCAAATATTATTAATATATTTACGATTTTGAACGAGTAATATGGAGCCGCAATAACGATTCACTCCTGACTGAAACTCACTACCGTAGAGAAGTGAACTACGCCTCGAATCCAACGAAGAGATTGAGTCGCATGGCGGTAAAATTTATGCCATTCTTCTGCATCTCAAAAACATTATACCACTTCAAATGCTAAATTTCTCCAGCACAAGCCAGCGAAAGGAAACAGAAACTTCCGTAGAAGGTGGAGTTTTAATTCAATCTTATTTTAATTCAATTTACGGGTAGTTTCGCTGCACTTGAGTTGCCCATGCTACCGAAGCGACGATGGGCGGCGGATTTGCGAATCCAGACTTGTTCCTCATTTTTTGCATCGCAACTAACTGCTTTTCCAATAAAATTAATTTAAAAACAAAGTTGGCCTTAAAAAAGTTGCATATTTATTTCTGCTCAAGAAATTAGTGTGCCTCCACCGGAGTCGGTTGAACAAATGGCGGGTTTTTCATTTCCTTCTAGCACCTTTCTTCTCGCTTGGATTCACTTTCTCCATTCAGCTCGTGAGGAATCCGTTGGGAACTTCATTCGCAGTTGATGTAACGAATGTAGTTCTATTCAACGTAAAAAAAATGTCCTTTCATTGTGAGCTATTTCGAACTTTTTCCTCCTCACTGGATTAATTTACTAGAGACAGGGAAAGTAACAAAATAATTGTTAATGAAGACGAAGTTAATCTGATCAAGTTTCATGACGCTAACCACATCTCAAAAACATGTCTATTAAACCGGAGCTAGAGTGCAACACCCGTAAGTCGTCTCGAAATGCAATATTACGGAGAGAGGCAGCATCCACGAAGCGAACCAGGAAAGCTAACCGTCAAGTTTAATTTTGTTTGCGAACAGCTTCACTTTGTTTGCAAGCAAAACTATAACCAAGTTTCCAACAAGGCCTGACTGCAGTGACGGAATGTGAACGGATAGAGCTTAATCGGGAGCAGCTAAAGTGTAGCTTTTTGCGAAGAAAGGCAGCTTGGAAATAATTTATTTTTATAAGAACTTTTAGTTGAACTTTAATGAGGTCGAAGCTAATCAGTGAGTCATTTAATGTATGTACTAATTAGTTTTATTTTTTCTCTTTTTAGGTAAACATCTGATATAATCGAAAGAGGTTTCAAGAATCAAAACAAGAGGTTCAAATGGTATGTTCCCTTGATTATTGTGCATGTTGTACCTTACAAAAGAATAAATTCATTATGAACAATGATCGAAGACTCGCAGTAAATTTTCGCTTCACTATTACAGAAGTATTGAACAGTTTTTCCTTAATTTTTCCAATAATATTGCTTCTAAGGACCGATTGGCCGAATAATAAGCAAAATAATATCTAACTATCTAACATTAATGACACTGATGAGATAACTATTAGTAGAAATATTCACAAAATTTCACACAGCCTATGGTAGATGGTGCAGTGATATAGGGTAAAGTGTGTTCAATATTGTACACCGTCACTTAAACCGGCGAAACAAAACACGTAAAAAAATCTCTAAACTGGTCTCAAAACTACACAAATGGATAGTCATTATCAGTAGGCAACTAAACAAACCGATTCCGGCTATCCTGGTTCCCGGTATCCGGTTCCGGAAGTACCGGAAATAGTGGTCATATATACCAAAATAGATCTCACTCACTTTTCTCAGCGATGGTTTGACCGATTTCCACAAACTTAGATGCAAATGAAAGGTCTTCCGGTTCCATACGGAATTCCTGAATTTCATCCGGATTCGGCTTCCGGTTCCGGAGTTATAGGGAAAAGTGTGTTCAATATTGTACACCGTCACTTAAAATATTCTCGGATGCAACAAACATTTAAATCGTAATTTAGAGTTCGTACTAGTAGAGTTTGTATGTCATGTTAGTTGTTGGCCGTACGAACCGACTTTGATTATACCGGTTCTCGGGTTCCGGTGCCGGAAATGCATATAATAGTGAACCAATTTCGTTTTCTTAAGATGACTTACGCAATCAAAGCACTGTTTTATTCTGTATTTTATTCACAAACAATCTCTTGGTTTCTTTCAAAAATCGAAGAGAAAAATTTTGAATAGAATACCACAATATTATATGTACATGAGAAAGGCATCATTACACCACTAGGTGGATTAAAACAGGTTTTCTATTTTTTTATTTATAACAATTTTTATTCAGGCCAATTTGCGTATAGCTTTACGTGGCCGATTTACCCATGTTTTTGTTACACAATATAATTTTTTTATTGTTGGATCTCGTTGTCACCTTTCTTCTAGGGGGAGAGGAGCTTCCATTTCCTTCTAGCGAAGATTGGAGGTCATTTTGTCCGTTGCTCATATCATCCATTGCTACATCGTTGGAATTGTGAGTGGTTTCCGTTTCCTTGTTTTCATTGTTGATCGCAGTCTTGGGTTCATTTGCAGTTGCTGTAGATGCGCTTTGTACATTGATTGCAGTTGATAGTTGGTAAGATGGCGAAGGTGCTTTTGAAACAGAAGCACTGCATTCACTCGTTTCTGTTGTTGGGTGGTTGTCCTTGTTTTTGTTTGTTTTGTTTGTTTTCGCAGTTTCAGTCAGGCTTCCCAGCAGTACTGCTTTTCAATGACATCCGCCACGAGAAAGCATGAACTGTCTGAGTGCAAAGTCGAAAGCCCAGTCTACAAGATGTGTGAAGCATATGCCGAACTGTAATGGCAACAGCGCTCGCATGCCTAAATGAATGCTGTCACTGAGACAGTTTTTACTCACCAGTTTGATGAGAGTATTCTATCCGGAGAGTAGTCAAACCGAACGGGCTGTTTGTATCCTGTTTCTTTATGTTCGCTCATTCGCATAAAATGTTACGGGGACAGCCTTTGAAAATCGAAGACATCCTTTGATTTTTAGGGAATTACTGTTACGAAGGGCTGTCACAAGCCGGGTGTCTCATCAATGTCTCTTGAAGCAATAAACCGGCTGTTTCTGGAGACGAGCTGTGGTTCATAGTGCGCTCGCACTATTTCGGCTGCCTCAATGAAATGGTACTAGTACATACGATTGCGTTGTTGGGATTACCTTTGCAGGAAATTTTAGGGTTTCATTACATTACCATTGTGAAATAAAGAAATTGTTTTAGATTTATATATGCTGTCGGCGAAGGCAATGAATTTTAATAACTAACGAATATTAAAAGATAAACACAGTGTTTTGTGTAACGGCTCATATATCTGAATTATTGAAGTATTCATCCTTAGTGCTTCCTTCTTATTCCTAAAGAAACAGATACACTAGCATTCATTGATAATACTCCGAAAATATCTTATGCATCCTTATTCTGAATAACGACGTTTTGATTTTTCTGTTTCTCCTAACTAAACCCTAACCTAACTAATAACTAAACCAATGAATTTTTTAGGATCGGAAATGACAGCCACAATATTATTATTATTATTTTTATTATTTGATGAGTTGGCTAGAGCTGGTGCAACGAATGATTTCGTTGGTCCTTAACCAGCTTTACCACTTTCGACTAGTTGGATAAAGCACAAGATTCGTTCTTGGACTGCATCCAAACATGCCAGCTACTGGCGCAGCTTGCAAACTTGCGCTCAGACAAAAGCATTTGTACCAGATTTAAATCAGAAAATATTTTCTACTGTATTTTTCCAAGCATCATTGCAGTATTCTGGCCAGAGCTCTGACTGGACATTGCAAACTCAATTATCACATGGCTACTATTCAACGTGCTGAGTATTATTGTTATTATTATTATTATTATTATTATTATTATTATTATTATTATTATTATTATTATTATTATTATTATTATTATTACTATTATTATTATTATTATTATTATTATTATTATTATTATTATTATTATTATTATTATTATTATTATTATTATTATTATTATTATTATTATTATTATTATTATTATTATTATTATTATTATTATATTTGTTTATTCCCGCTTTCAAACTTAATTGTGGTCGTTCACCGGGGAATCACACCTACATTTTTCAATATATCATTTTTCATTTTTTTAACATAATTTCTTTTCAGAAAGAAAACTGTTAAATATATGCAATGAACTCGGCTCTCAGAATGTTTCACTATTCAGTTACAATATTTAAAGTTCCAAACGTTTAATATTTTTAAATGCGGACACAAGCTACTTAGACAATTAGACGGTAGAAAATTTTCGACATTCTTAGATTTGTAAATGCGGAAGTCGGATCCGAATTTAATTCAATAGTAACCTATGCAGCCTTTTCATTTCAGCCTGATTTGGGAAAATAGGTGCAGTCATGCCTGAGATATTGAGTGATTTGTTTGACACATACAATACACATACATACACACGGAGGAATTGCTTAACTTATCTTAGTCGAATGTCAACTTTCACTAGTCGAATTTTCAAGTAATTTCAAAACCTTTTTTTATGACAAAATCAAAATCTATGTATAGACATTGTTAAAATTCCAATGGCAGATATAAGATTCTTCAAAACCCAATTGAGCTTGAATTCATGTTTAGGTAGTTTTTGTTACTTACCATTTTTGGAAATATAAGTGTACTTTATAGGTAATCGTACTCCCCAAATTTCCCAACCAGAACCGGCAATGAAATTCAATACGATGAATCTATAGTGATTTTGAAACCGCAAACGATAAGATTTCAGCTCTAAATTAATCAAAAATAATTTTTTATTCATTTTTTTCCCATCGATTTGTAGTCTTTCCAATTGTACATGTGTGGAATAATATGATGGAGTAAGTCTTGGTTTAATTTTACTATTAAAATGTTCGACAGGTTTTGTACGGAGAATTTTGTCCGAGCTGGTGACAATACTAACGCCAGAGCGCTAAACGCTCTTTCAACAGAAACTTGCGTTGCAGGCACAGTCATGAGGGTTAAAGCAACTTCCGAAATTTCTGGATGAGAGTCTTTTCGATTTTCCCAATGCTTCCAAACGTCGAACATGTGACAGTTTCAACGTGTGTAAAAGTCGCGAACTTCTGGTAGCTATGACCAAAATAATATAATAGTTAATATGCCGTTTCTAGAGATAAGATAATTCAATGCATAACAGGAAGAAAATGAATTCCAGATTATCAGCACATACGTATTTTGGAATATATTCCAGGTTAATAGGAACACTATACTATTCATATATAGAAGATAACTTGATATGTCTGGAAAGCTTGAGATCATATTACTCAAGAAAGACATTATTAAATAACTTGGTGAACTAAAACTTTTTTTCTAAATAAAACGAAATAAACATTCGAATCTGTTACGGGCAACCATGCTGCATTCCACGCTTGGAAACTTGTTTTTTGGAAGAACCGGAATTTTTCATTCAGTTTTTGCACAAAGCTTTGTTGTACGGTATCTACAGATAAGTTTCTAAATGATTTTTGCATTGCTAATTCCGACTCCAAATTTTGCAAATCCAGGTTTTTATTCGATTGGTGGTTCAATGTACACATAACGAACTTAACGAGCCAGATTTTGTATGTTTCAGTTCTGACTTGGAAAGATTCTTAGTGTCCGTAGTATTGTAGCACTGACCATGCAATAGTCCCGTAGACTTACAAGTCGACTGCAAAGTTGAATGCTATTCAGAATCACGCTAACTAGTATCGAATACAGAATCTTTAATTTGAATATATCTTTTGCTACAAACATTCATTCACCGCTTACATCTAAAATCTGATTCAATTGACTTATACACTCTTGTATAAGAAACGATCGCGCCTTTGATATCCTGAAGGAAGAGATAAAGAGGATGGAAATAATGCTCCACGCACATCAGTACGCGCCTACACTATGAATGATACAGTCGACAAACCGAACGTAAACTGCCTGAAACGAGCACGCTGAACTGTCTCAGAGCTTTAATTATGAATATAATTTCTTGAAAACAAACATTTCTTTCTATAGAATTTCATTGATCGATCGATTCATAGAAGATCGACCAAAATATAAAAATTAACTATTCATTAAAACCAAAGTCCGTTCTTCAATCCGTTTCGTATATTATTAATTATCAATTATATTGTTATCAATGCTCTACCAACGGTGATGGCTATGCGCAATGATCAACCGCTGCGCAAAGCAATCACCAAAGGCAAAACTAAAACCCACATGCTTGCCTCGAATCTTCATAGCAAACCAAGAGCAACAAATTTGAACCGCACCGGCTACTGTCGCAGACCTGGTCAAGGGAGAGTAATATTTTGCTCTCGACAGAAACAACGCAGTGACTGATACCCGAAGTTTACTGTCGCAACAGCGAGAACTTCATGCTTCTTCGGCTGTCGTGGACCATGACAAAATGTCTTGAGATAGAATGAACTGTCGAACGAAGTGAATGACGGCAACGTTGGCTGTACATAACTATTTGTCTAAGGGCTGTCGTGATGAAACCTATCACAAGGCTGTCATGGAAAGAGTAGCAAGACAGCCTCAATAATAATGTCACGCGGCGGTACATTTGGGAAGCCTGGTTTCAGTGCCAGGTTTGCCGTAGTGTGCAGGTTGTTCACAAAACTGACATGTAACCAATTGATTTTCATACGTAATCAACGTTTTACACGGATGTATCCCGTCTTGGCCACAAATGTTGTAAGATGGAATTGCTTTACGTAGTTGCATACGTACCACTCGCACGCCATTCCGGATACCCGGGAAAAAATTCCGCCATACTTCCTTTTCGATGGAAAGAACTTCACCGTACTGCGACATACTCTTCCGAACATACCCATCGCTGGTCTGCGGGGGAAGGCCATGCACGCATACTTCTATGGCATTGTCCACCATGTACACAGGGATTTTATATTTAACATTGTCATGATCAATACTGTGCACCCCGTTATTAACCGAAGCAAATGCAATTGCATCTTTTTCACGTTTAAACATAATGTACACACAGTTCGACGCCTTGTTGAATTGAATCTCACTTACATCAGTAACGTTTAGATGCATTCGTTCCTTAAGCAAGATTTCAATTTCGGTTGCTGCAGGTCTAACTTTGCAGCGCTTGAAATCAATACAAATCGAATTTGGCCTTGTAGGCCAAGTTTCAGGCTTTGTTAAATCGTATTTGCCCATTTCATACACTCTATTGTTCACTGCACTGTATTGTCTTTGTTTCTGTCGTCGCGACCGTAAGAGATTTTCGACTGTGTCGTTTGCGATGCGAGCACGAACTGAGGTTTTCTATTTGAAATCATTATTTTTCGACAATTTTTTGTTTACGAGGAATAGTTACGATAATAATATTAATATTAATACAACGACTGAAGAATCGCCAAATGGAAAGCTAGGTACACTAACACCTCAATTCACGCGCCTTTTTTACGCGTTTTATTTGAAATAACGTGATTTTTTATTTATACACGTGTGCATATTTTTATTTACGTATACCAAACAATCCAGCATGCTTCAATCAATTGAATATTATTAAATGTACATTACGGAATTGCCTGGGTTGACGGGTCAATGCATAGGGCGTTGGTCTTACAAGCCAGTTGTCATATGTCCGAGCCCCGATCTGAAAGGATTCATAGTGTCAGTAGGATCGTAGTACTAGCCATGCAATGATTCTGTACACTTTAAATCGGTTGCGAAGTCTGTTGAAACAGATAGACTAAATTCCTCAAAAGGAATGAAAGAACTTTGGCTGGACATTACGAAATTGTTTGGTTTCATATAAATTCAAGAAATTGACTGTGATAATGTCTGTGGAAGTTCTTGTTCATCCAAAACCTCCTTGGAGTATCGGCCTTAATGTCTACCAACGTAACCGATGATATTAATGAGTTTCTTTTTTGTGGTTCATACTCGTGATGGTTCACATTCAATTAATAGGATCATTGTGGTGAATTATGAAGAAATGCTTGTTCATCGAAAAGCTACCTGAAGTTCAGACCTTAAAATCAATCAGTATAACAAAGTACATTAACGAACTTATTGTTCACGGTCCATACTCATGATACAACTTAGGCTTATCGAAGGCATCGAACATTTATTCAAAAGGTGCTGATTGTTCTTAAGACTTGTTTTCACTGAAGTTCTTGGACAACTGAGAACATACCTGAAATAACTATAAGTAAACAAGTAAGCAATGTATAGTTTTAAAAATAAAGTGGGCCCAAATGGTAAAAAATACACTCCGGCAAAAAGACTGTAGCAGGATTGTTTCGAGGTGTAATCATAAAATATTATTACCATTCATAGTTAAAAGATTACTCTACAAAATGGATATAAATGTATGCGCGTATCTATTTGGCATCTGAATAAACATAAATGCTGAAAATTGACCTTTTTACCCCAGTCTCCCCCATTTTTTTCTGGAAAATTTGTTACGAACGAGTTTTGAAAGTCGGAAAATGATAATCTTTGGATCTTTTCAGAGTCCGAAGCATTTTACAAAGAACTAATGAAATTTTATTTAAAAAGAATGATTTATTAGTAGAATAATATAACAAGAAAGTGCATTTTTAAATTGATCAGCCTGTCGTCCTTTTCGACAGCAGCCCTACGTCAACTCTCGCGGTTATGTCTCTGACACTACCTACTCTAAGTTTTAATGTGGAACATATAGGGGTGCAAAGTAGAAACACAAGGAAAATACACGTGAGAATGTGGTCAGGTTTTGATCACTTACAGCACAGTCAATTTTGTATCAATTATTGATATTATTCCACCAACTGTTTGGATATATTTCCACGTTTCTATTTGAATGTATCAAGCCACGTATTTCCAATTATGTATGATTGAAACTTTGATTAATAGCTAGCTGTGCCCTATTTTGTCTGCTGAAAATCTAAGACACTAAGCTGGATTACTGGATTTCCCTAACGGACACGATGGTTTTGAAGGAATAAGCGATCTATCAGCTGGAAGGCATCGCTCTGATTGGCCAATCGATGCAAAAACGAAGCAGTAGGGAAGCACGCGAATCTATAAATATAAGCGAAATTGAAGCCAACGTTTCAGTATCACGTGTAACATGTTTTAGAAAGGTTGCTGCTAAGCAGCAAAACACAAAGTGCTGTAATACGATTTGATGTTCTAATTGATTTGCTTTGATATTGTGTCATGCAAGTTTGGTTGAAATACTTTGTTATGTCATTTTCGTCTGAGAAATCTGTAAGTAGCCCAGGGTAAATTTTGAGTTCTTGAGATTAGTTTCTAATTTAAATAAGATGAACTCGATTAATTATCGAAATGGCAGAATGGTAGTAATGGTAGAGAAATTAACGCTATAAAAATAATTGCATGCATGCAAAACTTGAATACAAGCTTGACGAAGAGAAGCTTAAGGGCTGAGGCCAGTGTGTTTTAGGGTGATTTAGAGGGCTATTTTCACGCTTCAAATCTGATTTTCTCAGAAACGATGACGAATATAAAAAAATCCATCTGACAATCTCTTAGAAAATTAGTTTAGATTATTCTGTGAAATTTCAGAATGATTCATTGACTTTAACGGTCGGGAAAGTCTTTTTTCGGAAGAAAGAATTGCATGGCTGAAAACGCCGTCTTTCAACTTATTCATTAAACATCTCGCCTTTGCATGGATCAAAAATCTATACTGACAATGTCTAGATAATTTAATTCAGATTCGATTAGTGCATAAAAAATGTTGTCGCGATAAAAATGAAATGAATGTTATTTTTGTGAAAGCAAGTCGATTTCTATGGCGGTGCCATTTTTTTCTCCTCTTGTATCCTGGTAACGTAACGAAACATGAGAAAAATGAAGTGAATGTTATTTTTTGTGAAAGTAAGTCGATTTCTCTTCCAGCTCCCTGAAAACGTAACGAAACATGAGTAAGAAAGAAAATCGGCTCAAAAAGGCTGCCAAACAAGCGAAAATATCAAAACTTTCTTGGCCACCCGGCCACATCGAGAGCCATTTTGCACATTTGCGAGAGAGCATGGAGAGAAATGTAATACGCACAGCCAGAGCTTAAAATTGTCAAGCATTCTTAATGAAAGAATCCAATCCAACAGCCTCATTTTCAATATTTTACTGTCTCATTCGTAGATGACCGACACCAGAGCAAACGAAAAGAGACGAGGAATTTTCGTTTCTCATTGAAAAAATGAGAGAATAATTGCCAATGTCACTTTTTTCTTTATGACAAGACAAAACCAAACTAACGTCTTCAGGGAGCATCAGCAGAATTTCAATTCTGATTTTTTCATCGATGTATTGAAAATCTGTGACGCTTGGCTATAAATAGTGACTAAAATATGGCAAATCGAAATAATTACATCCCAGAACCTCTTTGGAAACCAAAACTACTAAAAATTCGAGCACCAACAGGTAAAAGTTATTGTGAAACCTTTTTATGTCATTTTTTTATTTAAAAGATATTTTTTATTCAGGCCTATTTGCGTACAAGCTTTACGTGGCCGATTGAGCCGATTTTTTAAATATTTTTTTTTTTGAGTTGGATCTCGTTGTCACCCTTTTTCTAGGGGGAGAGGAGCTTCCACTTCCCTCCTGCGAGGATTGAGGGGCACTTCGTTCGTGGTTCGTCTCGTCATCCATTGCTACATCGATGGTATTGTTATTGGTTTCATTGCTAGTTGCTGGAGATGAGCCTTGTTGTACATTGTTTGCAGTTGCTTGCTGGTTGGTTAGATGGTAAGTTGTTCACTGCAGTTAATGCACTTTGTTCTATAGGGGATACGTTGGATGGTTTCGTTGAAGTGGATGCTTCACTGTTGTTGGTGACTGTCACAGGTGTACTGGGATTGCTTTGGGTTGGTGTGACGGAAGCACTGTTGTCCTTTGGTGTAGTTGTCTCCTTGTCCAGTTTATCACATGGCTTACCGTAGTGAACAGCTTTTTGACAATACTGACATGTGGCCATCTGATTGTCATAGGTGACAAGTGATTTGCACGGAATTCTTGTATCTTGACCGAAAATCACATAAGAAGGTATAGGCTTCTTCAAGTGTATGCGTAATACACGTACGCCATTTAGAATACCGGGGAAAAAATTCTTCCACTTTTCTTTTTCGATAGAGAGAATCTCTCCGTATTGGGACATAGTTTTGCGAATATAATAATCGGTGACGCTTGAGTGAAGATCATGCACACGCACTTCTATAGCACTATCATCCATATATACTGGAATGTTGTACCTAATGTTCTCGTGCTCCACATAGTGCACATTGTTATTGTCTTTTGCGAATTGAATTGCATCCAACTCTTTATAAAACTGGATGTAAACAACATTATTCGTCTTATTGCATTGAAGTAAATGCACACGTTTAATGTCCAGCTGCATTTGCTCCTTAAGCAAACCTTCAAGTTCTCGTATCGAAGGTCGAATTTTGCACTGCCTGAAGTCAACAACAATTGTATTCTTTCGTGTCGGCGGTAGCTTTTGTTCGTTTGGTTCACTCATTTTCGAGGTCTATTGTTCACTACACAATACTGTACTTGGTTTCTTCTGTCCCCAACGTAAGCGGTTTTGTTTTATCGACTGACTTGGAAGAGATGTAGAACCGAACTGTTTCTGTCATTTTCGATTCTCACAGCTTCGGTTGAATATCGACACTGCATACTAAGGGGTTTTCACTGAAAACTGCAAATGACTGAAAGGGCAAATGAAAGAAAAACACAATTTTGAAACTACTCTCCCGCTTATGTCATTGACTGGACATGGATTTCGTTCTCATAGTTTGCAAGCGAAGCTGAGAGTGACAGTAATTTCATAATTTTCGTCTATTTTGCGTAGTTTCGCTCTGAAAATTTTCTTAGAGCACTACGCATCCATGCGAGTTTCTTTATTTTTCCTTTTTTTATGAGTTGTTGTTTAGGGCGCGTACCACGTGTTCGTTTTACTTGGAGTCAGAGTCGCCCGCGTGTAGGTTCAAAAACGAAAACGGTATAATGTTACTTCAGTCTCAGCGATGACTGCATCATTCGATGCAAACCTATCCCAAGAATGGTTCTTATTTAAATCTGAGAATAGAAAATAGTCGCTGGGGGCGTAATCTGACAAACAATGTTTACTTTGTGGGGAAAATCCATTCTTAAGAACTTTGTAAAATAATGCTTCCATTTAATTATAGTGAGAAGATTAATTTGAAAGCCACTTCTCTGCATTCGCCATACACGTGCGAAAAGCCGTATCGCAAAGTCGCTGTGCTCTGTGAATGAAACGCTTAATTACCTATAAATTTTTCACTTCCCGCTAGCGCACAATCACTACCTACACTCACATTTGATATTCATTACACACAGATTTGGCTTTTATTCAAACATACAACGACACCAAGTCTGCGACTGAACCGCCTGAACCATAAAGTAGTAGACAGAGCAGTTGTTTGAGCGGAACCATGGCAAACTGAGTTGAGTAGAGTTGAGCAGCTAGGCGTCACATCAAACCAGCGACGTTGAACAAACAAGCTCTAATTAATTAAAACCGCTTGTAGCCATGCCCGCTACCATGAAATGAGGCACTGAAATATTCAATTTGTCAATAAACTATAAAAAGGCAGCTGCTGGGTTGGAGTTTTGTTAGCTAGCCACGTCGAGTTATAGTCGAGTGAACTAGCAAAGTATATGGAAAGGATTATATTGGACAATAGAAAAAATATAATTCGCTGACATAAACCTCTCGCCTCGTTCCGAAACTGAGCGATTTGTTTCAAGTTCTATATTGCTGTAACCTTTACCATCTGAACTGTGCCGAGAAAAGTGCGCGAAAGTTTACCACTCTCCTAGTTTTACGATCGACGAACATAAATCTTTCAGTGTTTCTTCAAATCGAATAGAAAATCGTTTTGCGACATTTCTCGCTACTGCGTGAAGGACGAGGAATGTCGAAAATTCATAAAGTCATTCCTACGGGATAACTTTATGCCATCGACTAGGACGATTAAACTTTCTATAGCAGAATGGCTCAGTTTGTGTGTTATTTGTTCAAATACCGAAAATAAACCGATAGCGACGGCGTGACCATGGATCAAGCAGCAAACAACGGCTTCAACTGCATGTCAACTCGGTCTAACGAACTTTCACCACTACCACAGGAAAGACGATTGGAATATTGTTTTTTTTTTATAAAATATACAAATTCAATTTATTTTATTGTTTACGTGTCTGCCATGTTCGGTCCATTGACTGTTGGTTCATTTTTGTTAGCTCGTTCCAAATTGGTTGTCGGACGAGTGCTACTAGAAATGGGAAGTGGAGCAACAATACATACATCCAAACCGTAATGGATTGTACTAGTTAGTGGGGTGAGTGGGGTAAAGGCACAAGTGGTTGACAGGTGAAATTACGGCCCAATAGAATAACTAGCAGTTAGTAGTGCTGCATAACACGCTGTATTGCTTTTATGTTGCTGTATTACGAACACGGCTGGATTGCTTTTAGACTGATGGAAAAGTATCATATTGGTGCAACTAATTCGTCTATATAAATGCATACTATTTTCTATTATGATGAATATGAGTACATGTTTTTGTAGACATCACGCCCAACAACTTTTTATGATAATACGTTGCTAAAAAATCGATTTAAATAAACACTACAATTATAGAACAATGTCTATAAAATGACTGTCTCATGAGCACTTCATAACAAAATGCTATTCCAACCGGCCCGAAAATACTTGAAATAATATGATGCAGATCAACAACCTGCGAACAGCCAGTTTTGGTTTTAGGAAGTTAGAACCTTCAATTTCTAATATCTAAGTCAAGCGCGATTAAGAAGTATGTAATAATGATCAAAACAAAAACGTTTTTGCGAACTGTACGATATTCGAAGTACAAAGCGATACTAAAGCTACTTTAATTAGCTTGAATGAACTATATAAAATGATTCGGTGCATTCTGACTTTTGACAGTTAAACTAATGGTAGATAATTTCAGATTCACAATTGTTAATCATACAGTGGCCTACTTACTCAAGAAACCATTTATTCTACTTATACCGTTTTCGTTTTTGAACCTACACGCGGGCGACTCTGACTCCAAGTCAGCGCTGCTAAATGTCACTATCAACTAGTAACTTTACACGACGAAGATTGGAAAGCTCATGTCACTGAACTGCTGCCAATCAGGCTATACCAATCATCATATATTGAGTGTCTGAGAGCCGATCTGTCATAACTTAAATTCACTTGATATTACATTCATCAGGACGCTCATTGATTGCCGATGCGATTGGTATTATCTAGATTTCTCCTGTCACTGCTTGACTACGATGTGACTAAATATTAATCAAGCAGCATAAACATTAGGTAAACGACTGGACAATGCGCAATTCAGGCCCCAATGTGGTTCTTAGCCTCTTGTTCAGTAACTCCTATCTCTACCTCCCCGCGGTGCCGGCTGGGGTACGAGTAACCATAGAAAAGATCGGGTAACCACCCCGGTGGGACCTTGGTCGTATGCTGACAGGGAAGGGGGGGCTTGCCTTCTCTTTACAGAGAGCGAGACTACCCGAGCGTCTGTTCTCAATGTTAGGAGCGGCTGATTACCGTCCTTGTGTCAGTGTGGAACTCTAAACAGTGCTGACACGGTGGCCCTCCGGCGAGACAGGAGGTTGGTGTAGGCCTAACAAGCCGCCCGGAAAACACTTGTTTCGAATAATCAGGATATAAATACGACTCGGAATAATCGGTAAAGACCTACGCGACGAAATAAGGACTACGATTGGAAGCTTGGCACATGGAACTGCAAATCGCTTGACTTCCCAGGATACGACCGAATGCTGCATGATGAGCTTCAAATCCGCGGCTTTGATGTCGTAGCACTGCAGGAACTTTGTTGTACTGGATAGAAGGTGTGGAACAGTGGGCATCGAGCGACTACCTTCTACCAGAGCTGCGGCACAATCAACGTTCTAGGAACGGGATTTGTAGTGTTGGGCAAGATGCGCCAGCGCGTGATTGGGTGGCAGCCAATCAGTGATAGAATGTGCGTATTGAAGATCAAGGGCCGTTTCTTCAATTACAGCATCATCAACGTGCACTGCCCACATGAGACGAGACCCGATGACGAGAAGGAAGCATTCTACGCGCAGCTGGAACAAACCTACGACAGCTGCCCACGGCGGGATGTAAAAATCTTCATCGGCGACATGAATGCTCAGGTAGGCCGGGAGGCAATGTACAGTTCCGTGATCGGGCTGGAGAGCCTGCACGCGGTAACAAACGACAACGGTCAACGATGCGTAAACTTTGCAGCCTCCCGAGGAATGGTAGTTCGAAGCACTTTCTTCCCCCGCAAAGATATCCACAAAGCCACCTGGAGATCACCTGATCAACATACGGAAAATCAAATCGACCACGTTCTCATCGACGGGCGATTTTTCTCCGATGTCATCAATGTCCGCACCTACCGCAGTGCCAATATTGATTCTGACCACTACCTTGTCGCGGTTTGTATGCGCTCAAAACTATCGACGGTGCACAATACTCGTCGCACAGGAACGCCGGGACTCAATCTCGACCAGCTACGTAGCATTCGTTCTGCAGAGGAATGCGCGCAACAACTGGAGCTAGTGCTACCAACGAAAGAGCAGCTTGGCGCGGCGACTCTTGAAGACGACTGGAGGAACATAAGGTCCGCCGTGAGTAGCACTGCTGCAACCGTTCTAGGTACGAGGTTATCGAATCGAGGAAATGACTGGTTCGACGGCGAATGTCAGCAGTTGGTCGAAGAGAAGAACACATCAAGGGCGAGGATGCTGCAACACCGCACTAGAGCAAACGAGGAACGATACAGACAGGCACGGAACAGACAGAACACGGGTTTTCGGAGGAAAAAGCACCACCAGGAAGACCAAGATCGCGAAGCGATGGAACAGCTGTAGCGCGAATGATACACGGAAATTCTATGAGAAGGTGAACCGCTCACGTAGAGGTTACACGCCACAGGCCGAAATGTGCAAAGATACCAGTGGTAACCTTCTCACGAACGAACGTGAGGTGATCGACAGGTGGAAGCAGTACTACGACGAGCATCTGAATGGTGAAGCACAGGATACAGAGAACGACACAGGAATCAATTTGGGTGCACGCTCAGCCGACGACAGATTCCCAGTACCTGATCTGACGGAGATTAGTGAGGAGATCGGCAAGCTGAGGAACAACAAAGCCGTGGGCAATGACCAGTTACCAGGCGAGCTGCTCAAACATGGAGGAGAGGCACTGGCTAGAGCGCTGCACTGGATGATTTCTAAGATTTGGGAGGAGCAGATTCTACCGCAGGAATGGATGGATGGAGTGGTATGTCCCGTCTACAAAAAGAGCGATTAGCTAGATTGTTGCAATTACCGTGCAATCACATTGCTCAACGCCGCCTACAAGGTACTCTCCCAAATCCTTTGCCGTCGTCTATCACCAATAGCTAAGGAATTCGTAGGGCCGTACCAAGCGGGATTTACTGGAACCCGTGCCACTACGGATCACATATTCGCGATAAGACAAGTACTACAGAAGTGTCGTGACCACAACGTACCCACGCATCACCTATTCATTGACTTCAAAGCGGCATACGACACAATCGATCGAGAACAGCTATGGCAGATAATGCACGAATACGGTTTCCCGGATAAACTGACGCGATTGGTCAAAGCAACGATGGATAGAGTGATGTGCTACGTCCGAGTATCTGGGACGCTCTCGAGTCCCTTCGAATCTCAGATAGGGCTACGTCAAGTTTGCTTGTATCTTGTTAAATATTGCCCTGGAAAATGTGATTCGAAGAGCGAGGGTCTTCCGAAAGTCCGTACAACTTTTTGGCTTCGCTGACGATATTGATATTGTGACACGTAACCTTGATGGAAACCTACATCGGACTGAAAGCTGAAGCTAGGCGTATCGGACTGGCCATAAATGCGTCGAAAACAAAATACATGAGAGGAAGAGGCTCTAGAGAAGAAACTCTACGCCTCCCACCACGAATATTGATAGACGGTGACGATGTCGAGGTGGTTGACGAGTTCGTGTGTTTGGGCTCACTGGTGACCGCCGATAATGACACCAGCAGAGAAATTCATAGGCGTATTTTGGCAGGGAATCGTGCGTACTTTGGACTCAGAAAAACCCTCCGATTTAGAAAAGTACGCAACCGCACGAAATTGACCATCTACAAAACGCTCATAAGACCGGTTGGTTGGACTATGCTGGCAGAGGACCAACGCGCCCTCAGTGTTTTCGAAAGAAAGGTACTGAGGACCATCTATGGCGGAGTGCAGATGGAAGACGGAACGTGGAGACGGCGTATGAATCACGAATTGCAACAGCTGCTAGGAGAACCACCCATCGGACGTCTACGATGGGCTGGGCATGTCATAAGGATATCGGACGACAGCCCAGTGAAAATGGTTCTTGAATCTAATATGACTGGTACAAGAAGAAGAGGAGCGCAGCGAGCAAGGTGAATCGATCAAGTGGAGGGTGATCTCAGAAGCATCCGTGCCTTGAGTCGCTGGTGACGAGCAGCCATGGACCGAGTTATGTGGAGACGTATGCTTGATACAGCAAAGGACACCCCAGGCCTATAGCTGTTAGGTAAGGTAAGTAAACATTGAATTAAATTCATTTACACTAATAAACTCCGAAGGCCGATGACTTTTTGCAAAGAACAATGAACTTTATCAATTTTTGTTTATGTGAGTACTCTCATGGATTTTTTTTACTTCAAAAGGGAAAAGGAGAATGAGAGAGTGAACAAAAAAGTCGTCTGTCTTTGAGTTTACTTCTACTTGGTCATAGAACTATCGAGTACCTCATTTGACAGACACTTTGACCGTACCGATTACAGTTGACGATGATTTTAGTCAGTCTGTCAAGGTTGCTAAAACAAACATATCAAGAATTGTTTGGGCGACTCTCGGGCTGCTCTGATCAATAAACGAAAACGGTATTAGTGAAAAATTTAAAGGGTGGTATATAGAACACAGACTGCTAACAGTAATTTTTGACATCTGCCATCCACGATAATTCGGTATTCTGACATCATACCTGATCGATTAACTGAAATGACTGTTGAGTTCATCGGACCAAGCGACCGTACTTTGACTTAAGCTATTGAGTTCAACTTTATCCAACTAACTGACAGCTCATTCACTTGATCGTTCAGTCCGTCAGTTTTCCTTTAATCAGTACTATTTGTGTATCAAAAAGGAGTACAGTTAATCATTTGTCGAAGCGTATAGATCCTTGCCGAAGTTATGGGATCTACAAACTGTTAATTACAGCAATAAAATTAAAAACGATATTTTAATCGAAAAGCTAAAACCGATCGATCCGCATGCCGATCGCGAAGCAGTTGCAAAAAAATTCAATATTTTCCCGGCTTTTCGGAAGGAGCATACAAAAATCGAGTAATGCAATATTTTCAACAAGTCATTCGAGCATTGTATATACTAAACAATATGGAAGCAGCCGTTCATGTTTGCAATCTACAAAAATTGTGATCTTAAAGATGTGAGAAATGCTACACGAACCTATCCGCTGCCTCCATGATATTCGAAATAATTGTCAGCTCTGTTGTTCTCTCTCGTACAAAAAGTTATATATTAACCGATCAGCATGGATTCTTTCCAGGACGATCCTTTAGCACAAATTTGATTTTACCTCGACCCGCTTTTCGCGAATAGAGGAAAAGGTACAAAATGATGCAGTGTACACCGATTTAACAGCGGCATTCTATTCCCCGTTTACGAACAAATCAGAAGTTCCACAAGGCAATAAGACGGGTCCTCTTCTATTCATACTGTTTTTAAATGATATTGTTTGGTTATGGATGCAAGCTGATTTACGCCGACGATTTGAAGCTGTACTTGGTAATTCGTAATTATGAGGATTGCATACATCTTGAAAATATGCTGGATAAATTTGTCGCATGGTGTCGACGAATCCACCTTGTGATCAGCATCCATTAATCTTCGACTACAAATTTGGTGAATAAACACTTGTTAGAGTTGAACGTGCCAACGGTCTTAGATTTGTACTGGAAGCAAAACTTACTTGAAATCCGCATCGGTCTGCTTTAATATGTAAAGCAACGAGAAAACTCCTATTCATAGCTAAAATCGTCAGTATGCACATTGTTTGAAGGTCAAGTATGCACATTGTTTGAAGGTGCATACTGTTCCTTAGTTGCTTGAAAATGCAAGTTTGGTCTGTAGTACACATAAACTCGTTTGGAGCCTGCGGATGGGGTATATTCTAAAAAGATTTATTCTGCTTGCGCCAAGAGATTTCCCCTGGTAAAATTCCTTGGACCTGTCGCCGTACCCTGATCGATGTCGCCTGCTAGGTCTTGACACCCTGGAACGACGAAGGAACATTCAACAAGCTACGTTTTCGACGAAGATTATCAACGGCAAAATTTCGGTCTTAAGTGACAGTATAAAAAGTGCATCGAAAATGAACTCCACAATTTTTTCTTTCAAGTTATGATAACAAACGACAGTTTTTTCAAACTAAAATTTTAACCTTTATTATACGAGGTTAAAGTTGAGCATAATGAAAACAGGATGAAATTTAAGTTATTCCTTCATGAATTTTCGAACTTTTGATCGAACGGTCTTCATCAAGTTCCGGATAAGTGTTGCATCGCATTTTTTTTTGACGCTTCATCCCAATTGTTTTCGAACTCCTGCATGTTCCCAGCTGCCTTACCAGTCTGCTTGAAGACCCTCTTCACGATTGCCCAGTAACGTTCGATGGGTTGAAGCTGAGGGCAATTTGGTGGATTGATATTTTTCTCAACGAAATTTATACCCTCTTCCGAAAGCCAATTGAGAGTGGTTTGGCATAGTGAGCCGACGCTAAATCCGGCCAGAACAGTGGAAGTTTGCTTCTATATAAAGGCAGCAATCTCTTCTGGAGCCACTCAGATCGATAGATTACGGCATTCATAGTTCCGGTAGTGTAAAAAATGGGTGACTTCGAATCACAGTGTTCCATGCAGGAGTTCAACAACAATTGGGATGAAGCGTCCAAAAAATGCGATGCAACACTTATCCGGAACTTGATGAAGAGCGTTCGATCAAAAGTTCGAAAATTCATGAAGGAATAACTTAAATTTCATCCGGTTTTCATTATACTAAACTTTAACCTCGTACAATAAAGGATCAATTTTTAGTCTGAATAAAATATCGTTTTTCATCATAATTTGCAAGAAAAATTTGTTGATAGCATATTTTCGATACACTCCTTATTCAGTGCAAAACATTTCCTGTTTATATTAGACGCTTTTCACATTTAAAACAGTGTTTCATTCATGTTTCAAATTTTCATTAATTTGAAACAAATTCGTCGAGCAGTTTTAAACTGTTTCGAATTTGTGCTCGAAAAATAAAACTGGATCTCAGCGTAGCGATCGACATGGTCTAGTCGTAGTTCTAAAATATAGCTTGCTTCAGATAGAATTGGAACAAAGACAATTGCCTGTATTTCAGTTATTTATAATTGAATTCAAGATCTTTTTACCTTTTTTTATATATATATAAAATAGGTATAGAATTCGCTCAAACTTTAGAAAAATTTTCCGAGGCCCGGAAGGCCGAATGACATATACCAATCGATTCAGCTCGACGAACTGAGCAAATGTCTGTGTGTGTGTCTGTATGTGTGTTGTCAACTAAGAGGTCGAGATCTCAGAAATGGCTGGACCGATTTTGATCAAACTAGTCGCAAATGAAAGGTCTCCCCGTCACCCAAAGCGCTATTGAATGGTTTTCAGATCGGATGTTTACTTTTTGAGTTATACGAAGTTTTAAGTCAAAATGTTCAGTTTTTTGACAGTATCTGTCACAATTGACCTTGAAAACAGAATATGTTTTCAGACTTAGATTCCGCACGATAATAGCTATCCAACAAGCTATAGATTGTTAAAATCCGTCCATTTTTAACGAAGATATCGAAATTTTTGTGTAAGCGACTTTTCCCCTTATTCCAGCAGTATGAGTTTTGAGCGCTGTATGGCAAAGAAATGCTTGGGAGCAACGTAAAACACGATTTTTTATACTGTTACATACAATTGTTTCTAAGTAGCAAACAGACTGTATACAGCATTTATTTCATGACATTTTGCTTCGAGCCGATTTTAGCACGGTTTGTTTTTGGCAACATAATCGTTCGAATATGACATACGTAAACCAGATGATGGCAGCATTTTCGAGTTGAAAGCAATTCCATAATTATATTGTTTTAAACTACTTCCAGCAATAAATGCTGGAATAACATAACTCCCATATACCATTCGAATCAGTTCGTCGAGATCAGCAAAGCGGTATGTGACAAATAATTTCACTCAATTTTTTACCTTTTGTTCTAAGATTCCGTTTTCTACAAAATCAAATTCATATGAAAAGTCGTAGGCTCCCAAACAAGTTTTCTAAATTATGCTTGGTTCCGATCTCTGGTTCCGGAGCTACAGGATGATATGTAAAACGAAATAAAAATTGTGTAACTCATTTTTCGCGTAGATGGCTGAAACGATCTAAGATATAAATGAAATCTAAGAACCATCTAAGATTCAAATGAAAAGTTTTAAGATTCTATAAAACATCTTGCTTTTCAGTTAGATCTAACTTCTGTTTTCGGAGATACAGGGTGATTAGTTTAAAATTGTTTATTTCACATAAATTAACCCGATAATTAGCAGATTTGGATAGTCGATAACCAAATAAATCTATTTCAGTTTTAGTGGTATTCAGTTTTCGATTCGGAGAGCAGCCAAAATTTAATTTGTACTACGATTTCTCAAAGATGTCTACACTGATTTTCAAACATTTTGAAACAAATGTAAACTATACAGCTACTCAGGTGAATTTATCTGATTTCGGCCATACCGATTTTCGAATTCCGGTTCCAGTATCGAATCGTTCATCAAAACTCAATCGTTTTCTCAAAAAAAGCCAAATCGAATTTCAGAAACAAAAATTCAAATTAAAATAAACTTATAGTCTCATACAAAATTAATTATTTTATCCAATTATGACTTCCGGTTCTCGAATTACATGATGATGATTTTTTAAAATTCAAACCGATATAGAAGATGACAATCTCGAAAAGCTTTAAAGTTGGACTCAAAACTATTGCAATTTATTCATCCTATGGCTATACGAATCGGTTTGGGTTATGCTGGTTTCTGAATACCAGCTCTGGAAGTACCTTTAATTACCGTAAACTCTAAAGTGGAACTTACTTCGACATATCATGGAATGTTTAATCGATTGTCCCACTTTTAGATTCAAATTCAATCCAATTTGCGGTTTCGTCATTACCGAATAATGAGTGATTAAAATCTCAAATTGTCGCTTAAAGCGCTATCCACACTAGGCCGTGACGTATCCGGAACGGGACCGCAACGTGCCGGGATTTATTTGTAAAATATTCTCATCATACCGTGCACCTTCCGTGTCGCTACCGTTGCTATTAGTAACATACACAATCGTTGCATTTGATGTGTTTCTGTTCCTCACGAAAATGGCACAACGCAAAATTGGCCAGAATTGCAATTGCTCTGAATGACGAAGATAATCAGCAGTTTAAAAACAAAAAAAATAAGAAAGAAGATTTGGATGCACGAACTTTGACAAAAAAGAGCAGTTGAGGGTGAATTTACCACCTTATATAAGCAGCTTGTGAATGACGATATCAAGGAATATTTTCAAATGCCAGAAGCCTGTTTCAACTCGCTGTTGAGTAAAATTCATCAGTTTCTGAAGAAGCATGACACTACATTCCGATTAGCAGTGACTCCCGAGAGGCTGGCAGTTTGTTTAAGATATTTGCATTGATTTGTTTACAAGATTTCTTTGTAAATGTCAAGAAAACTCCAACCAAAAAATGTATAACGATCATTGAGATGGCTTATAGTTTGTGTTCGTCTCATGATTTCAGATATTTAGCAACAGGAGACACGCAAAAAACCATAGCATATAGTTACAGACATGGGGCGGTCTACCAGATTGTTCACGAGATATGTCGTGTAATTATCGAAAAAATTGCCGAAACCAACAGAAGATATGCGGAAGAAGATTCAGTTCAGTTCAGAAGTTAACCATTTTTGTGGAATTTCCCGCTGTGTCTTGGAGCCTTGGATGGAAAGCATGTGACAATTCAAGTATTAGCCCATAGTGTCTTTGAGTCAACGCATGCTTTGACCGTGCTTCGGACGTGTGTCGATACAGACACGGGTACGACACGGTCTAGTGAGAATATTCACATGGAGCTGCATTAAACAATTTTGAAGCGTAACCCGGTCGGGATTCGGTCCAGTCCTGTTCCGGATACGTCACGGCCTAGTGTGAATAGCGCTTAAAACGACGGTGTTTAAAATAATGCCATGAAAACTGAAACACTAAGAATATTCATGCAAAAAACACATGCGGATTGATAAAAAAAAGGTATTATCTCACTGCTAGGTGGATTAAGCACGTTTTTTGTACAAATGTAGCGTTTTCTTCATACTTTTAAGAAAAAATACGGATAAAATTATTCGTCACGGTTTCGAAGAAATTCTCGAATTTTTCCTGTAACACGGTTCATTAGGCGGCGCACACCTTCTTCGTCTATCGTTTTAGCTATCTTATTCCACCAGGTTGCCATCTGATTGATGTCTTTGACAACCTTTCCCTTTTCATTCAGTAATAGCCGTTCAACCGAGAAGGTTGTGTATAGAAGCGTACAGTTTAATAACGCTGGTTGGTTTACACGCGTTAAATACGACAACGGTTGAACTACAGGTAGAAACCTGTTGGCAGCAGCCGTTAAAACGTATAGTCGTGCTGCATAAGAGAGCCCTAGTGCTGGGCCAAGCTGGTGAAGGAAACAACAAAGGGCGTTTCCCAAACTCTACCCAGGCCGCAATATACAGCCACAAGTGCTGAGCAGGAGAGTGCAAAGGCACATCGAAGAGGAAGAGTGCAAAGGCACATAGAAGCAGGAGAGTGCAAAGGCACACCGGTGCGAAGGCACTTCGGTGCAGAAGCATATCGGTGCGGAGCACTAGGAAGAAGGAGACAAGACAACTCGGTCTTTCCACTGCCATACAACACGCAGGTATACACCGGTGACCTGCGCTGGTTACAGCTGGCGAAGACGAAAGCAAATCTTAATTCGAGTGGTGCTGGATGTCAGGTAGCAGTAGCATCACATCATATTCTATCGCTACAGTGAGCTTCAGCATTGTATCAACGTCCAGATACATCCAACAAGAACATCTAGAGCAACGAGGATCTACACGGCAGTGCAACGGAGATAGACAACAATTTCAAGGTAGAAGTTTTTTCTTTTCCTTTTGATTGAGTACTGTGTAGTGTTGGTTTCAAATTTTATTTTAAAGTTTAGTTAAAAATTTTAATGTAATGGATGAATCCATGGACGTAAATCCTAGCATGAATCCGATACCCCCACGAACGAAAAAATATCAGGAGAGCTCTTCTGGGCCTTGGATAGTCTTTTTTAGACGTTTATCAAAGCCATTAAACATTTTTCAAATTAATAAAGGTTTGACATCACGATACTCTTCAATCAAAGAGATCATAAAAGTAAATAACGATAAAATTCGTGTTGTGGTAAATAATTTGAAACACGCGAATGATATTGTCTCTTCGGAACATTTGAATAAAGAGTATAAAGTTTACATACCCTCCAAAGATGTCGAAATTGACGGTGTTGTTACCGAAGCGAGTCTTTCGGTAGATGATTTACTCAAGCATGGTGTTGGTCGTTTCAAGAACTCTATGCTTGAGGGTGTGAAAATACTGGAGTGCAAACAACTGTACTCAGTAGTTCATGAAGAGGAAGAAAAAGTTTATCGCCCATCAGACTCGTTTCGAGTGACATTTGCCGGGTCTGCGTTGCCGTCCCATGTCTATGTCGATAAAATTCGCCTCCCTGTTCGGCTTTTTGCTCCAAATGTAATGAATTGTACGAACTGCAAAAAATTCGGCCACACAGCTACTTACTGTAGTAATAAATCAAAATGTATTAAGTGTGAAGGGCCTCATAAAGATAATGATTGCAACAAGGAAATTGAAAAATGTATTTATTGTGGGAATAGTCCTCATGATGATATTTCAGTATGCACTGCATTTAAAGTGCACAAAGACAAAATTAAGCTTTCTTTAAAAGCACGGTCTAAGCGCACATATGCAGAAATGCTTAAAACGGTCATTGATGTCCCCCCTTTGGAAACCGAAAACGGGTTTTCAAATCTAGAGGAACCAGAGGACTCTGACTCTGACGAAAATAGTGAAGGTAATTCGTTTATCACTACCCAAGGGTCAGTTAAGAGAAAGAAGTCTTCCTCCAAATTACCAAAAAAGACACCTAAAATTTCATCTTCAAAAAAAGATCCCCGTGTTAAACAAAAAAAGTCAAAACCAAAGACTGTGCCTCCTGGTTTGTCAAATTCACAAACCAATCCAGGATCTAGTACAGAAAAAGATAATAATCCAGTGGGCTCCATTTCACAGCCACCAACAGGATTACTGAAGTTTTCGGAAATTGTTGAATGGATTTTCTCAGCATTCAATATATCTGAACCCTTAAAGACCCTCATAATGGCATTCCTTCCAATAGCTAGAACCTTTTTGAAGCAGTTATCAGCTCAATGGCCAATTGTCTCAGGTTTTGTATCTTTTGATGGATAATTTATCACCCGTCGCAAATGATACAATCACTGTCCTGCAGTGGAATTGTCGAAGCATCATGCCAAAACTTGATTCATTTAAAATATTATTGCATAGTCAAAAATGTGATGTATTTGCTTTATGCGAAACATGGCTTACTTCAAACATAGCTTTAAATTTTAATGATTTTAACATTATACGTCTCGATAGAGACTCTCCGTATGGTGGAGTGCTTTTGGGAATTAAGAAATGCTATTCCTTTTATAGATTAAACATCCCTTCAACTTCTAGTATAGAAGTTGTTGCTTGCCAAATAAACATTAAAGGCAAAGATATTTGCATAGCTTCGGTTTATATTCCTCCAAAAGCACAAGTTGGACAGCAACAGCTTAATGAAATGGTTGAAGCCCTTCCTGCACCACGATTGATTCTGGGGGATTTAAATTCGCACGGTATTATGTGGGGTTCCGTTTACAATGATAGCAGATCATCTTTAATACAAAACATTTGTGACAATTTTAGCATGACGGTATTAAATATGGGTAGCATGACACGGATCCCAAGTCCTCCGGCACGCCCAAGTGCATTAGATCTATCTCTTTGCTCAACATCAATTCGACTAGATTGCACCTGGAAAATACTGCCTGATTTACACGGTAGCGATCATTTACCAATCATCATCTCAATTAGCAGTAGCAATTGCATTGCTACTTCCGCTAGTATTCCATATGATTTGACAAAAAATATCGACTGGATTAAATACCAAAGTAGAATCTCTAGTATTTTGAATTCAATGGAAGAGCTCCCTCCACTTGAAGAATATGACTTCCTCATTTGTTCGATTCTGGAGGCAGCAGAACAATCCCAAACTAAACGCTTTCCTGGGCCAACGACTAACAGAAGGCCTCCCAACCCCTGGTGGGACAAAGAGTGCTCAGAGGCTAAACTCGCAAAACAAAATGCTTGCAAGACGTTTCTAAAACGGGGAGGAGGAACTCCTCAGAATTTTGAAAAACTTATGGTTTTAGAAACCAAGTACAAGAGCATACTTCGAGCCAAAAAATGTAGCTATTGGAGACATTTTGTCGAAGGTTTGTCAAGAGAAACCTCAATGAGCACTCTTTGGAACACGGCCAGACGAATGAGGAATCGTAACGTGGGCAATGAGAGTGATGAATACTCGAACCGATGGATATTTGACTTTGCTAGGAAAGTTTGCCCAGATTCTGTTCCTACGCAGAGCATTATACGGGAATCTCCTCCAAATAATGGTTTTATTAATAACCCATTTTCAATGATGGAATTTTCTATAGCACTCTTGTCTTGTAACAATAACGCTCCAGGGTTGGACAGAATTAAATTCAACTTGGTGAAGAATCTGCCCAACCTCGCAAAAAGACGTTTGTTGGAATTGTTCAACAAGTTTCTTGAGCAAAATATTGTTCCACCTGACTGGAGACAAATGAAAGTTATCGCCATTCAAAAACCGGGGAAACCAGCTTCCAATCACAACTCATATAGACCCATTGCGATGTTGTCCTGCATCAGAAAATTGTTCGAAAAAATTATTCTACGACGTCTCGACACTTGGGTCGAGACGAACGGTTTGTTGTCAGATACTCAGTTTGGCTTCCGTAGAAATAAAGGGACGAATGATTGCCTTGCATTACTTTCGTCTGACATCCAAATTGCCTTCGCTCAAAAGCAACAAATGGCATCTGTATTTTTAGACATTAAAGGAGCATTTGATTCAGTTTCCATTGATGTTCTTTCAGACAAGCTTCACCAAAATGGACTCCCAGCGGTTATAAATAATTATTTGCACAACCTTTTGTCAGAGAAACACATGCATTTTTCACATGGCGATTTGGCAACACTCAGAAATAGTTACATGGGTCTCCCGCAAGGCTCATGCCTCAGTCCGCTCCTCTATAATTTTTACGTAAATGACATTGACAGCTGTCTAGTAACCCCATGTACACTAAGACAATTGGCAGATGATGGCGTGGTTTCAGTTACTGGACCCAAAGCTATTGATCTGCATAAACCATTGCAAGATACCTTAGATAACTTGTCCGATTGGGCTGTTCATCTTGGTATCGAATTCTCTGCGGAGAAAACAGAGTTAGTCGTCTTTTCAAGAAAGCATGATCCCGCGCAGCTTCAGCTCCATATGATGGGAAGAATGATCCAACAGGTTTTAACTTTTAAATACCTCGGGGTGTGGTTCGATTCCAAATGCACGTGGGGAGGACACATTAGGTTTCTGATAACAAAATGCCAACAAAGAGTAAATTTTCTTCGAACAATAACAGGATCTTGGTGGGGTGCTCATCCGGAAGATCTAATAAAATTGTATCAGACAACGATACTTTCAGTGATGGAATATGGATGCGTTTGCTTTCGTTCCGCTGCAAACTCTCATATTATCAAACTGGAGCGAATTCAGTATCGTTGTTTGCGAATTGCTTTAGGGTGCATGCATTCGACACATACAATGAGTCTTGAAGTTCTGGCGGGAGTTCTTCCATTAAAAGATCGATTTTGGGAGCTTTCATCACGCCTGCTAATAAGATGTGAGGTGCTGAATCCCATGGTAATTAATAATTTCGAACGACTAGTCGAGCTTCGATCTCAAACAAAATTCATGACAGTATATTTTAACCATATGTCACAGGAAATCAACCCTTCAAGATATATTCCTATCCGTGTCAGCCTCCTAAATGTCCCTGACTCAACTTTATTTTTCGATACATCCATGCAGCGCGAAGTGCGTGGAATCCCGGATCATCTACGTTCGACGGAAATCCCAAAAATATTTTCAAGTAAGTTCAGGCATATTGACTCTGAGAAAATGTTTTACACGGACGGATCGCGAATTGAAGAAGCGACAGGGTTTGGTATGTTCAACAATAATGTTTCGGCCTCATTTAGGCTTCAGGAACCTGCATCTGTTTATATAGCAGAGCTAGCAGCAGTTCAATATAGTTTTTGTGTAATCGTCACATTAATTCCAAACCATTATTTCCTCTTCACAGATAGTCTGAGTGCAATTGAAGCCATTCGCTCAAACATGACTGGCAAGACTGAACCGTTTTTCCTGGGCAAAATAAAACAGTGCCTGAACGACATATTGAACAATAATTATCTAATCACTATAGTCTGGGTCCCGGCTCATTGTTCCATTCCTGGCAATGAAAGAGTCGATATTTTAGCCAAACGTGGTGCTATTGAGGGTGAAATTTATGAGAGACCAATTGCTTTCAACGAATTCTATAGCTCGTCTCGCCAAAGAACACTTGCCAGCTGGCAAGCTTCTTGGGATAAAGATGATCTGGGTCGGTGGATGCACTCAATTATTCCGAAAATATCGACAAAGGCATGGTTCAGGGGACTGGATGTGAGTAGAGATTTCATTCGTGTGATGTCTAGACTCATGTCCAATCACTACACGTTAGATGCACATCTCCTTCGAATTGGGCTCTCCGAGACTAATCATTGTGCTTGTGGCGAAGGTTATCGAGATATTGATCATGTCGTTTGGACATGCGTGGAGTATCGTGATGTCAGATCTCAACTAATAAATTCTTTGCGTACCCAAGGTAGACTATCCAATATCCCAGTTCGAGACATTCTTGCTTGTCGTGACCTTTCATACATGAAACTTATTTATCATTTCATAAAGAAAACTGGAGTTTCAATTTAATAAAGGCCCCTTTCAAGACTTAGTTCTGATCCCAGCTGCGTCCATGAGTTCAACCAATAGCTAAATTAGAATAAAAATAATGTAATGATACAAACAAACTCGAAACAGTTTATGAAATTATTAACAAAATGTCTGAAAATAACAGCTTATTTTATAATTTATAGAAGTTAATCGTTTGGTTCAAATAATATTTCCGAGTAGATTTCATAATTAATGACGAGTTACCTAAGATGATATTTAAGTAATAAGAGAATATGTTTTAATAAATGCAAAACGTTGTGACTATGTTAGAATTAAATTAGGATAAGAATATTATGTAAAAGTGATGCTACGGCGAAGAAAAACTTATGTAAACTGCCTTAAGAAATAAACGTATTTATGAAAAAAAAAAACCTTTCCCTTTTCCTTGAGTCTCCTCTTCATGATTGCCCAGTATTTCTCAATAGGGCGAAACTTGGGGCAGTTGGGTGGGTTAAGGTATTCGGAACAAACTGGACCCCTTTCTCTGCATACCATTCTTGAACGACTTTGCTGTAATGACAGCTTGCCAAATCTGGCCAAAACATTACGGGATGGTCGTGGAATCGAATGAACGGCAAAATTCGTTTTTGGAGACACTCTTTTTGGTATAGTTCTGATGTCATTGTCTTATTTGCAACGAAAACTTTCGTTTTTTGCCACAGCTGCAAATGCTCTGCCAAATTATAAATTTTCTTGATAATTTGTCGGCAAAAACAATTTTAAATTTGGCTGGTACATCCCCCCGAGTCGTTGCCAAGTGAAATTTTTTGACCTGGGATTTGCCCGAAGTAAGCCTTGACATAGGTTTCATCGTCCATCAGGAGACACCCGCCGAACTTGGTCAGCACCTGGTCATATAGTTTGACCACACTATTCTGTTTTATGGGCCGATTTGGCTGTTTGCTAGCACGATACGACTTGATTCCTTCCCGGAGTCGAGTTTTCCTCCCGGTACTATGGGCAGCGCCGAATTTTCTGGCCAAATCACGGTCCGACAGATTAGGATTCCTCTTAATCGTCTTCAAAATCTTACCACGCAGTTTCCGGTCGACAGTTCCACTCCGACGATTGGCTTGAGGCTTCCGAATCGTCGTCAATGTTTCCTTATACCTTTTGAAAACGCGCCATATGGTATTTCTGGGCAATTTCAGCTATTTAGCTAGCCTAGATGCAGAACACAATGGATTTTCCAAATAACTGTGCACAATTTTTTCCCTTCTTTCGGCTTCCATGGTGATTGTTCACAAAGTACAATCGATTTGCGGAATGTCAAAAATCATACGTGAAGCTGACAAAATTCCCGACACGTGGGTGCCAAGAACTTCCAAATCCGTCCACTAGGAGCGCAACAATATGAGCAAAAGTTTTTTCCAATTCAAAATGAAGCAAATTTTAGATGAACCATACGTAATAAAACAGCGTTGAAAACAACCTTAAATATCGAAACCCGTTACGCTAGTATGTACATAGGTATAATTGCATATAAAAAAAGCGGTTGGGTAATGTCAGAGACATAACTGGATGTCGTGAATACGAAAACAACTGACATGTTCCTTAACACTTCCGAATATCAATTAGTTGATCAATTGTATGAATTGTGCAAGCATTTCCCTTTTTTACATTTTTCGCAAAAACAAACAAGGCTTCACTTGATCTAGATTAATGTGAATTTCACACAGCGTAACGTGCACAAATCTAACCAAACTGTTCTAGATTTGAACTAAACTGAGGATATTTACCTTCGATTTGCGAACAACAAACAACAGTTCTTTAGAAAACTTTTAGAGCCATTAGAACGGCTGATTTTGTGTAATGTTATCCACCGTTGTTTTTTCACCAATGCTAATGACTGGCAGCTGTGACGTAATCGCTCTTGTAGAAAGCGAAACTAGCTGTGCAAACGACACAAAACACATCTGCTCGCAGTGGCGATAGAATCCAAACTGATTCAATTTTTGTTGAGAGGTTTCTTTTTATGTAATTTCGTTTGTAGCTTTTTCACTAATGGGCGGTCCTAACGGCTATAAAAATAGCCGCATACAGAGTTTTAATGTCGATTATTTCCAATCGGATTTGCATAATTTATTGAAAGAAACTATCAGGGTGCTGTACGGGATTCATTCCTGCCTTTCAGAAGGACCAATTTGTGGAACTCACTACGATATTAAACACTGTTCGGAACATTTTCCTCGAACGATTTGTTGTACAGCAGTAGATATTTTGTTCTCTTCCTCAGAACGCGTTCTGATTGGCTGGTGTTAACATGGGTCAAATAAGACAGGTTTTTCAATAGTGTACTATTGAAATACTTCAATGCTTTTGCTATACACGTTTAAGTTGAAAAATTTCGATTCAATTGGTAGTTAGATTATATACATCCTTTCACAAATCACTGAGCTATGAGCTTTAAAAATACGAGAAAGGCAAACGCGCCTTATGAATTATCCTCTTTGATACTTGTTTATACCAAACAATTCAGGAAAGTTTAATTTTGAATTATTTGAGATTATGTCACAAAACTGAAAATTTTATCATAAAATTGTGATCATATTTCCGATGGCATGTAGCAAAAAATTATGTTGATTCGTTAGATACAACAATAGATATTCACGTTCATAAACTTATCACTCTCTCAGAAAGTAAATTTTGAAAAGGCACCCCATAGTAAAGTAAGTCGTATTCACGACAAAAAAATCGCATAGCTTCGAAAATCCTCGTGAAAAGCCGCGTACAATATTTAGAATGATCATTTATTCAAAGTTCAAAGTTTTTTATATTTATGTTCGAGAAATGAGCTGCGCTTTTTCAATAACACAACAGTTACCAGAATAGTGATATAAACTAAATTAAGTTGCACAATCAGTATAGGAAACACGGGACAGCAACTTAACGTGCCACTTAGGGCAGTTAACTGTGCAGGCTAACATGAATGAAATATATCAAAAGTTAACCTATTATACTTATCCAGTAGAAAACGCAGAAATGAAATTTCACTTACTACCTAAAAACCGTCGTCGCGGGTATGAGAAAGACAAACCCCCGTCATGCGTTATCTTCTTTGATACTCGTTAATGCCGTACATTTTTTGTTTTACTATAAATTTGAATTATGTGTGGTTAAGTCATACAACTGAAACTTTTATCGTAAATTGATGATCATATTTTCGATGGCATGTAGCAAAAATTATGTTGATACGTTATATACAGCAAGAGATATTCACGATCAAAAACTTATCGCTCTTCCAGAGGGTAAATTTTAAAACGGCGTTAAGTAAAAAATCATTACATTACTTGTCTCAATATTCACTTTTAATATTCTAGTAGTTGGATTGCTCCCAGTCGCGTGCGCCTATCCATCCGGCAGGATTATCCGATTTGTGCAAGTACTGGGCTCATGTATATTTCAAACTTTTCAATATGGTATTTGATGGAAAACATGCACTGCCACATCTACAAACCGAATTGAACATTTTTCATTGAATTTAAATGTAAAATTCCCCTTTGCCTGGCACGTCACGTCGACCACCTTCCAATAAATCAATTTTATGTAAAATTATACACCGTTTTCCGCCCGTTTGCACACAGTCCACAGTTCCGTTAGACATGCGGATTTCAGGTGTTTTTATTTGACCAATTTGTTTAGCGATAGAAAAACCGTTGCGCTCGTCGCAGGGGTACCATTTTTCATTTTATGTTTACATTATCACACTGCGCTCCCTGTGATTTTTGCACTTAATTACATTGAAACACAGTTGACATTAGTTATGCTGAATATTTTTTGTTACCGTGAAGAATGATTTCACGAATCAAACTACGATAGCTCATAAAATCACGAAAATTACCTTCTTAAAAAGTAATAAACTTGCTTGTAGTTATTTTTCCGCTCGTTCCTTCGTTTTTATCCGGTCGAACGATAATGGCGTGTAATAAAAGACGCTGGTATATTAGCTACTTGTTGTTTCTGGTGAAAAGAACCGCTGCTTCGACGGAAACAGATAGCTACTGTAACAACAGTGAAACGAAAATCCTAAAAGAAAACATGATCAAAGAAAGAAAAGTTCCATTATGAAATATAGCTGGTAGTTTGGTCGCAGAGCAGTATTAGCCGGGCCATTCATCGACAAAAGAAGAAATCCGATTCTTGTTGAAGCGAATGCGATGAACGGGCGGTAAATTAAGATAAGCACCAGGCACATTAAAAGCAAATACGCCTGGGAAAGGAAAACAACATGAGACGGATCACAAGGGAAATCAGAAGAACAGCATCACTGGAAACCGGAGAAAAATTCTCTCAAGACCGACAAAATGGATACAATGCCTAAGTTTGGGAAACATCATGAACCTGCAATGCAGAAAGGGATGAGGGTTTTGGGTATTGGGCGATGGGCTTTCTTCGATTGAAAAGGCGTAACGAAATAGGACCACAGGAAAACGCAGATGGATCGGCAGTAATGTTTGAACCCAACGGGCAAAAGTCGTTCGGTCGTAGACGCATACTGATGATGCGGTTTCCCGGTGGACTGTGTCAGATACCGCACATTCACTGGGCCAGCCTACAGGGCAGAAACGTGAACGATGGATGTTTTGGTTATTGATTTTATCGGTTAATGGTCTCTGGTGAGCAGGATGTTTGTTTATGAAGGATTCGCCCATAAATTGGTGTGGAAGGCTCAAGGGGCCATCGAATGTTGGGATTGTGTTTGTATGGTGAAATTTTATAAAGTCTTTTGCACAATTGATTGAATTCCAATAATATATTGAATTAAACGGACACACTTCTATGGGAATATCGCTCAATCGAATAATGTTTATTTTTCTCGAATATTTTTCTCGAATTGAATCAAAACTTCAGTACCATTGATCAGTCTTTCCGTCAATTAGTTAACTGGGTAAGCCAAATTAAACATGAGGTCCGCAGACCCTCCCGGTAAACAAACTTACACCTTCAAACGTCCAGTAAGTCCTCTGCCTAAAATCATAGTGTAGACAAACAGTCGAAACACACATCACATGGACATGAAGCTAATCTCATGAATAATTTATCCTCTATCATGCAGGCCTTCGTCCTTCGGAACATTTTTTTTTGATACACCTACAAACCCTTCTTTCGTGGCAGACATACCTAGACCGTGAGTTGTCTGCTTAGAAAATGTTAAACATGGAATGTTTCCCGTACACTCCCCTCACTATTAATGTTCTCAGGAGCATCATCAATTTTCCGCCCATTTCGCTTTAATCCTTAGTCTTAGCTTTCAATTCACTCGCACTGATCTGATGAATAAATCATTGGGTTAAAACACGCCTGATCGGTTGACACTTGCTGAATCGCTCACGATTGCGATTCGGTTAACACTGGATTCAAATTGAAATCCACCGAACTAAATGGCATTCAAGATGCTGTTACACATGTTAATGATGATTTGCAATGCAATGAACGCATTATTAACTTGCACCTTGGATTATTGACAAAATGATTATGCAAATTAGCTTCAAATAAATC
This sequence comes from Malaya genurostris, assembly GCF_030247185.1. Taxonomy (NCBI): domain Eukaryota; kingdom Metazoa; phylum Arthropoda; class Insecta; order Diptera; family Culicidae; genus Malaya; species Malaya genurostris. Next base: position 75,888,404 of record NC_080570.1, on the reverse strand, counting down.
AATTAAAATTCATGCAATCAATCACTCGGGTATAACCAGCCTGCAAGCATCGATCAATCAATCAAGCCGAATAGCACAAAAACATTGCCATTCCACAAATACCGGAAAAGAGTTAGCGCTCCGGTGGAAATGAGTGTTTGTGGCTGGAGGTTATGCTTTTGTGTCGAGTGTAATCGATCCGTGGTAATCCATTCGCATTATACATGATTGACTAGAAACAGAGTTTTAGTGAAAAGATCTTTCTCATGTACATTCGTAATTAATTTTAAATAACTTTACAATGATTGTTCCAACATTACCCCAACAATGAAAAACCACTACGATCTGTGGCTGACTATTTTTGCGGACGTTTTACAACAGATGATTCTTATAACAATACATCCCTCTCAAAATACAAAATATTTTTTGTTTCCATTATATTGGAGTTCCATACATGAATTTGGTTTAAAACCGACCCGAATTTAGGTTCCATTCTAACGACTGGTTTTACAGGAGCTAAGGTGGAAAGTGCGTTAGGTTCGGAAACAAGCGAAAAGGATATTAGATTATTGCTGAGTAATGAACAAAATAAAGTTATTTTTTACAATTTTTAATATCATACAGAGCAAAACTTGATCAAAGGAACATTTTTTCGCATGAACGAATGCAGGAGTAAAGTTATTTATTGCATTATAAAACTGAATGGAATAATTTTCATCCCATTTTTCAACTTTTAAAGTACTAGTTGTACCAGGAAATAAAAACACCCATAGTTCATCCCGATGAAATTAATTGAATGGTAAATGATATTCAGTTTTTCAGGGGGACATTTCAGTGTTTTTTTTTAATTTTTCTACATAAAATTTACAACGCTCAAGATAAAATTGAGATAACAAAAAGAATGTGTGAATTGCATGGTACTACTTTTGCTGGTAATATGCAATGATATCGTGGCTGACGAATTGCCACTTAAAACCCAGTCCACATTGATTCTTGGATGTAATCTAACATAACACATGAGCTGAGCTGAGCTGGAGTAGATCGCCTGTAGTTGCACTTCGCGATTGACCGAATGAGTGGAAATGTACAATGAACCAAGAAAATGAAGCTCGGGAGAAGCAATTTTTTTTAAATCATTTATTTTACCCCGGCTTTACCAAGAAGCAAATCATTTTCACTGTACATACACATTCACTCCTAACTTTTCATTAAGGAAGTAATGTTAGTCCGATACTCGTTGTTTCTAGAAACCGCGGGTATCTCTGTATCTCCACGAGCATCACAGAATAGAAGATGTGTTAGTTGGGAGGGAAAGATATCCGGATATGTTTTGGTATACAATAAGATCTCAACAAAAGCTGATTTTAGATACTCAAGAGAAATATAATAAGGCATAATGTAAGGAAAAAACTACAAGGATCAGCCCCATGGGGTTGGTCGAGCCATTGATGTGGAACAAGGCAACCAAAATTTCTACTGATCATAAGGAACCAAAACCAAACACGCGAACCCAGAATATAGACTCTATTTGTCGTGATTTGTATTTGTTTAGTAGCCGACGAAATTACATCTATAGCCTAAATGTAAGCAATTATATCTTTGTACACGCTTGCGATACGGATATCTATATTTAAGCTTCTCTTCGCCAAGCTTGTATTCAAGCTTTGTATGCAAGCAGTTATTTTTATAGCGTTTCTCTACGATTACTAACATTCTGCGATAAACTTTTTCTCATTATCAATCGAGTTCAACTTATATAAATTGGAAATTAATCTTATGCATTTCAAATTTACCCTGGGGTAGTTGTCAATTTCTCAGGCGAAACGACATAACATGGAATTTAATCCGAACTTGCATGACATATCAGAGCATACCAATTAAAGCTTCAAATCGTTTTATGGCACTTTTTGTCTTGCTGTCTAGCAACAACCTACCTCTAGCATGCTACGCGTATGACTAAAACGTTAGCTATAATTTTACTTATATTTATAGATTCGAGTGCTTCCAACAGCTTCGCTTTAGCATCGATATGTCGCTTACTCCTTCAAAACCGTCGACTATGGCAGGGAAATCCGGTATGCCGGGGATTTTTTGCAGACAAAATAGGACACTACTAGCTGTTAATCAACATTTCAATGATATACAATTAAAAATACATGGCTATGAGCATTCAAATCAATACGTAGAAATATTTCCAATCAAATGGTGACATAATATTAATAATTGATACAAAACTGACTGAGCTGTAATTGTTCAAAACCTGACCACATTTTGACGTGTATTTTTCTTGAGTTTCTAATTTGCACCCCTATAAAGAAAACAAAAATGTGTTCCACATCAAAACTAACTTTAAGGAACGATTTCACCAGTATCCTTTTTCTTCTATTCGTAGTGCTGTTAACAACGAGAGATGAAACACTGAAAAAAATAAAATAAAGTAAAAACTCGCGGTTTGCTGCTGACAAATTTTAGATTTTCATCTTGAATAACACGATTAAATTGTAGGCTTTCACACATTCCATCTGAGTTTTATCATTCAATTTATAATGTTTAAAAACTAGCATTAACATGGAAGAAAAAAACGAACAAAACTCAGAAGCTAGATGGAAATATATGAGAGATCATATTGTCGTAAAATGGTGAGAAAATATTCTTGAACAAAGCTCTTTGTACAATGAATAGATGATGTAGTAAACAGGAAAAAAAGAAACTCCTGCAATTGTCGCCTTTTACGACATGGAAGCAGAAACCCAGTGGATTTATTTTTTTCCGCCGGATTCCACACGACATCTAGGCTGGCCCTGTCCGGAGAAAGATAATAGGTACCATCAATCTCCTAAACTCAACTGAAGATCCACTAAAGATAAACGAAACAATTGTTACGTTAACAGATGAACTCATCTGTTACATTGAGTGAAATAGATAAATAAAAACTTATTCAAGGAACGATCTCTCCGGAATTTCTAACAATGCACAAACTGAAATTATTCAGTAACAGCACTCGCAGTTCTTCCAACAGAACAGTGCCCCAACGTAACTTTAATTATTTTCCGTGAAAGAGTAAACTAATACCGGGTGATCTATATGTCACAATACGACAAACTACTAACGAAAAGGTATGAACGTTTGCAATCACTAAATTTATTTCGTTTAGTAGAACTATCATGAAGCAACTTTCCATGCTGCTGTCCCGAAAAAACACCAATTTCTACAAATAAAGCGAACGTCTGGCATCTGCCTAGTTTTCTTTTCTTATCTCATATGTAACCTAACATAACACATGGACTGAAAAGTCCCCGGGCCTAACAAAGAGACCATCTCTTTTTTGGTTCAAAATAAACTTAATTAGTCAACGTAATCTCCATCAAGAGCAACGCAATTCATTCCAGCACCGCTCTAACATTTCGAAACCACTTTTGTAGAACGATTTATCCTTAGCCTCAAATAAGCCAAAGTTTCAGCGATAATCTTTTCATTCGTGCAATATCAATGAACCGGAAGTCGCCATCTTGGATTTCCGAACCACTTCAAACATCGTTTTCCGTCATCTACTCATCAATCCCGTTCTGAAAATACCCATATTGTAGTAATTTCCATGAGGCCGGAAATTGTTTTCATTGGATGCAAAAACATCTTTTTACGAAGTTGGTTCGTAAAAAAAGTTTACGTTACTTGGGATTTTTTTCGTAAAAAAAGATTACGTTATTTGGGATTTGGTTCGTAAAAAGAGTTACGTAAAAAGAGGTAACGTAAAAAAAGTGTTCGTAAACGGAGGTTCTGGTTTACAATTAGATGTCGATATCACAATATGACTCTACTTGACTCTACTCAGGATGCTTGGTGAAGAAAATCTGTAATTTTCGCCGGGTGAAGGTCATGTGTACCTTGTTTTTTGCACATAATGTAATCTAACTCAAGTTGAAAGTTGTGTCTCCATCTCAAAAGATTTTAGAGCAATGATAAGGGGCTGTCCATAAAAGACGTCACGCTTTTTTTTTTTGACGATTTTTGACTCCCCATCCCCCCTTTGTCAAAAATTGACACAGAAGCAAAGACCCCCACCCCCCATGTCACGAATTCAAAATAAATAAAATTCATCTTAATACATTCTCAATATGTATGACAAACCATACAAATATGAGGGAAAAATCGATTTATTACATGCTGTCATTAGATTAAAAAATATCTCTAAAACTACAAAATCATCGGAACTAATTTATTAATATCAATTATATAAATTAACAAAAGTATTTTGTTGGAATTGATGAAACATTTAAATCATCTGTTTTATTCCTCCTAGGGGTACACAGATATATTATTGTTTTAGGTAAAGAATAATATTTCCTTAGTGTAGCATGCAGGGCTGAGAAAAAAGACCAAAACCTCATCAAAACGAGATCACTGCCGGAGAATCTTTTCATGATCAGTTGATCAGTGAATTTTAAATCACATCGATCAAAATCGGTACTGATCTTCCGTCACACAATGGGTAGTGATTTGATCTAAAATGATTGCTGATTTATGTAAGTTTAATCATTGGATGATTCGATAAGCTTTGATGTTGGTGGAGGAAAATCACATATGATCAAGATAAGAGATGACATGATCTACGTCTGAAATCGTTTATCTCCCGCCCTTTTTTAAATGGAGTACAATTGAATAAACTGCATCAGAATCAGATAAGAGAAATTCTTATGATATACTATTATCAATGCTAGAAAATCAAATGAATGAAAAAAATTTCAGTCCATAACTTAAAATAAACCGTTTGAAGGCATCTTTTTCTTTTTTACTCATATTAGGCAAAACTTGTTAATTTCGCTAATTTACTCGCTCCTCCGTGCACTTTTGCTAATCACAACAGAAATGATTTCCTGCATCACTCAATTTAGAAATGATTTCCTGCATCCCGAATTTACAAGAAGAAGCTTTTATATCAACAAATACACGTTTTCCTATAGAATGTAAACGTTTATTGTGGAGAGTTTTTCAGGAAATAGGGCAAAGCAGTAATATAATTAGGTATTTCGAAAATGCGCTTATTGAAAATATTGGACGTCACATTCCAAAAACCTCTCCCCCTTCCCACTGTCACAAAAGGTCACGTTTTATGAAACACCCCCCTCCCCCTTGCGGCGTGACGTCTTTTATGGACAGCCCCTAAGCAGAAGACAGGTGGTTTCCGCTATATGACAGAAAAGTCAAATGAGATATGTTTTTCAATAGTGTACTATTGAAATACTTCAATGCTGTTGCTATACACGATAGATTGAATAAATCCTTTCACAGATCACTGAGCTATGAGCTTTAAAAATACGAGAAAAAAGCAAACGCGCCTTATGAATTATCCTTCTTGATACTCGTTCATACCAAACATTTAAGAAAAGTTTAATTTTGAATTGTTTGAGATTGTGTCACACAACTGAAAACTTTATCATAAAATTGTGATCATATTCCCGATGGCATGTAGCAAAAAATATGTTGATTCGTTATATACAGCAATAGATATTCACGATCAAAAACTTATCACTTTCTCAGAGGGTAAATTTTGAAAAGGCGCTTCATATTAAAGTAAGTCGTATTCACGACAAAACCAGACGATTTCAAAACGAACTTGAATATTTAAAATTCATTTACTTGTAGAGACAGAAATCAAATGAGATACGGGTTTCCAACAAATGTTGACCGATTTTTTTTTCTAAATAGATTGAACAGTTTTCTTAGTACTTTTCCACTAATTACATAGCACAATATTGACACAAAGTTACTATGTGTTTGTTTCTGCCCTTACTGAGCGATAAGATATCGAAAACTAGGTATCACTACCAGTGCGGTAAAATTTCATTTTCAATCGAATAATATAAGATGAAAATGAAATTTATGGCCGCTGACCGTCAGCATATCCCTACTAATTCATTTGACTTTTGCTGCCATTTTCAAGTGAAGCTCCCGGAATTCATCGTCAGTTGATTAATCGTACCTAGTCATTCGAAGTTTTGCTTGCTCAGTTTCAAGTGCCAAGTAGTCTAGCTGCTTCATAGTCTTCGCTCTTGGTAGTAAGCAATTTCGATCGAATAGAATTATAAATGGAGTAAAGTGTTAAAAATGAAAACTTAAGGAGGAAACAATTAATTTATGTGTATTCTGTGATTGATATTTCAGCTATCTGATTAGTCTTTCATCTATTATCTTGAACCAATTCGAATGTTTACATGAACCTCATTTGAAGGCCGCTCTCACACTATTGAAAGAGATATTTTGTCACTTCAAAATATCAACTGACGGTGGTTAAGCTGAGCCTCGATTGAAGAGAAACGAGTGATGAATTGAATGCTGCCCGTTCGGGCTGTCAGCAAACATTGTGTGTGCCAGAGAGTGAAGTTTACTGCATTAGAGAGATCGTCAATGTGTTCCACATTCAGTTTCAATTGAATTGAATGAAATTTTACAGCACTGATCACTACACCAAATATCATTTTCTTTCAGCACTATGCTCGCATGATTTTCCTAAAAACAACTCCATAGAAGAAAATTTCTACTGCACGGTATAGTAACTGAGAATGTCCTAAATCCCCATATAATATACTATATGGGCCGTAAGTTTTGTTTGTGGAAATATAATATGGGCCGTAAGTTTTGTTTGTGGAAACCTTTCGGTGACATTGCATGCACGTCTAGATTTTGTTGGTATTCGGTATTTGGTAAGTAGGCAAATATTTAGCAATGGCTCTGCGGTAGAATGAATGGTGACAGCGAAAGCTGAACGTTGCAGAATGTGACAAACGTTGCACCCATTAAATGTCAAATCCAACATGCGCTCACTCACCTGTCTACTGATGCTGCCATAGCAGGTGCATGAAATAATCCCCGCTAGCGGAAACCACAGTGCGCGATGCAAACGAGTGCAGTTTGTGTGAAATAAATAAGCCGGATCCGGCGGAGAGATAAAGCTAATTTTGATGGCTAATGAACGTGATAAATGTTGTCATGGTTTGAGGCTACTTTTGTGTACATTAAACCACGAGCACTTCCACGAAGGATTTGGTTTGATTATGGACTGGACGTTGATCGTTTCATAGCTCCACCGGGAGCATTGTGATGTCGTGTAAGATGTAATAAGTTGTAAGCGTATTGTTCGTAAGTGAAGAGGTTAATTACATAGGAATTCCATCTCGTCATCTAAATTTCGATGAGTTGCTGCAGAGTCTTGAGTCAAATTGCTTGTTTAATATGTTGCCAATTGTTATTAAATCGGATTGGTTAATGGATACAGACGATTATAAAATTACAAAATAATAACATTAAGTTTTGATGGTCAATTTTGACAAATTCGCTTTGAGCTCCGGTAGTATTGATTTATTTTTTGTTTCCACAATTTGTTCAATGCTTTTACATCTTATTTAAGTCTAAACTCCGGTTTCACGGCTACTTTATTTCCTTTCGTTCCGATTTTGACTTTGCAAAGTTACAAATCTAGCTATTATCCAAAATTTACGTCGGACGAATAAACAAACTTTACTTTACTTTCATTTACTCAATTTTAAAATTTTGAAGCACTGGAAACTTCTGGTGGTCAAGCATTCAGTTTTTGCATAAACTTTATCGCTTTGTTTTGCGCTGCGGTCCTGACATGGAGATGGAATTAATAATCTCGATTAAATTCGTCCAATTAGAGGACATGCAAATGCAGCGGTACACGCAAGACACAACAGAACACACAAAAAATGCGGGTGCTAGTGAGGTTCTGGTAAATAGAGAACTGTTACGTGCTGACTATATTTCAGAGGAAAATGTTATAGTTCCTGCGATTTGAATCTACCGGAAGCTCTATGGCTGATAGTGTGTTCTAAGGGAATTCCATTTTCCATTCTTTCATTTCGTTTGAAATGTGACTTCATTCTAAAACTAGGTATGTCAATTCACTTCAAGAGTGAAAACCTGTTTTTATCAACCTGGTCGTGTGGTTAAGTCTTTCTAATGTTATCCAATCTACAAATCGAAACAGTGTTGAGCCAAAATTAGAAGAATTTTTTTCTGTCCACTCAACATGCCGGTTTGAAATTTCGAACACATTTTCTTGTGGTTCCGGAATAACTTTTATCTGGGCCTAGCCTAATCAGTGGAGCCATCTCGAAGAAAAGAGAGTTTTGAAGATTTTGATCTCTATTTCCGGTATTTCCGGAACATACAGACAGTCTACGATCTCGACGAATTGATTCGAATCGTATACAATGATACTCGGCTCTCTTGGCTTCGGTTCGGTTTTCACTGGGATTATATGCTAAATTATTATCACTTAAGTAATATGTAATTATGGGGTACAAGCACTTGAAACAAGTCTTGTGATTGATTTGATAAATCAATTGACTTTTTCTAAACAAGTTTCGGGAGATGTTCAAAATGTCCGCTATTTCGAATTAAGTTATTTTGACACTTGTTGGCTTTCTCAGGAAATAGCCATCGACTTTTGAACCGAAACTCGGAGAGCTGATATACCATTCGAATCAGTTCGTCGAGATCGCAAAATGCCATTTATCTTCGAGATGGCTGAACTGTTTCTCCCAAACTTAGGCTCAAACGAAAGAACTATTGTTCCATACAAACTTTTCAAATCTGATATGGATCTGACTTCCAGATCCAGAATTATACGGTGATGAGTAAAAATAAGGCGGGTTGGTAATGTCAGAGACATAACTGGATGTCGTGAATACGAAAACAACTGACATGTTCCTAAACACTTCCGAATATCAATTAGTTGATCAATTGTATGAATTATGCAAGCATTCCCCTTTTCCACATTTTTCACAAAAACAAAAAAGGCTTCACTTGATCTAGATTACTGTGAATTTCACACAGCGAAAAGTGCAAAAATCTGACCAAACTGTTCTAGATTTGCACCAAACTGAGGATATTTACCTTCGATTTGCGAACAACAAATCCTAATAGTTCTTTAGAAAACTTTTAGAGCCATTAGAACGGCTGATTTTGTGTAATGCTCTCCACCGTTGTTTTTTTTATCAATGCAAATGACTGGCAGCTGTGACGTAATCGCTCTTGTCGGAAGCGAAACTAGTTTTGCAAACGACACAAAATACATCTGCTCGCAGTGGCGATAAAATCCAAACTGATCCAATTTTTGTTGAGAGGCTAGTTTTTACCTGATTTCGTTTGTAGCTTTTTCACTAATGGGCGGTCCTAACGGCTATAAAATTAGCCGGATACAGAATTTAAATGTCGATTATTTCATTTCGGATTTGCATAATTTATTGAAAGAAACTATTAATAGCTGTAGGGATTCGTTTCTAGCATTCAGAAGAACCAAATTGAGGAACTCACTACGATATTCAACACTTTTCGGAACATTTTTCTTGAACGATTTGTTGTACATCAGCGGATATTTTGTTTTCTTCCTCAGAACGCGTTCTGATTGGCTGGTGCTGACATGGGTCAAATGAGACAGGGTTTTCAGTAGTGTACTATTGAAATACTTCAATGCTTTTGCTATACACGGTTAAGCTGAAAAGTTTCGATTTTATTGGTAGTTAGATTATATAAATCCTTCCACAGATCACTGAGCTACGAGCTACGAGCTTTCAAAATACGAGAAAGGTAAACGCGCCTTTTGAATTATCCTCTTTGATACTCGTTTATACCAAACATTTCAGAAAAGTTTAATTTTGAATTATTTAAGATTATGTCACACAGCTGAAAATTTTATCATAAAATTGTGATCATATTTCCGATGGGGTGTAGCAAAAATTATGTTGATTCGTTTGATACAACATGAGATATTCACGATCATAAACTTATCACTCTCTCAGAGGGTAAATTTTGAAAAGGCACCCCATAGTAAAGTAAGTCGTATTCACGACAAAACTGCACATTCAATAGTAATAAATTATTCAAGTTCACAGTTATGAGAAGATGACTACCCAAATTCACATCGTATATACCTGTCCCCAGAATCCGGTTCTCAAAGTATCGGATATAGTGGTCAAAAACTGCAAACTCTCTTACTTAATTTGTCTCTGCCACGGCTCAATTGATTTTTTCGAACTTATATTCAAATGAAAGGTTTAACGATCCTTCAAAGAATCCCTGAAATTTGTCTGCATCTGACTTTCGATTCCGGAATTACACGGTGATGACTATTAGAAAATGCAAGCCGTCGCCTAGAGTTACGATGTAAAAACGAACAAAAATCTTTTAGTTTCGGTTCAAAACTTTTTCTTTTTTTAGATTCTGTCTGTTGACACCCGAAAAAACTTTACTGCTTCTATTCAATGAACAATTTGTTAAAGAATAGCACAGTAATACTTATGAGAAAATGATTAATATGAGAAAATCATTATCACACTACTAGGTGGATTAAAATAGATGTGTTGTATTATCTTCGAGCTTACACGTACTCCGAAAACAATTTTTCTAACATTTTTTGTTTTGATATAGTTAACGTTTCTTAACAGCTTTTGACGGAACTTGGCGAAACGTCATGTTAGTTGGCCAAATACTGTATCGAAATGTCCAAATTTCACTAGAAATTAGTAATCAGTACTCGCGTTTCTGATATGAACACATGGTTTCAAAGATGTGAACATACAGAACAGTGGTAAGGTTTTGAGCTCTTACAACTCAGTCAAATGTTACAGCCGGATAAACATGTGAAATCGACCCCCAAAGAAAATTCGTACTGTTATGTCACGTTTAAAAAAGCTTGGACTTTTTATTTGATTTTTGTTGTTGGGATGTTATAGTTTTTGCCTTTCTCATATAGAAATTCGTTTCAGTTCGTCGAGTACGCAAAATATCTGTGTGTGTGTATGTAAGATTTATTTGCACTAACTTTTTTGAAAATGGCTCAACCGATTTTCACAAACTTAAATTCAAATAAAAGGTCTTGTGGTCCTATACAAAATCAATGTTTATTATTTGGATCCGACTTCCGGTTCCGGAAACATGTGGTAAAATGTGCAAAAATTTGTTAAAGTAAGTGTACAAACTTTTCTCAGAGATGGCTAAACCGATTTTCACAAACATAGATTCAAATGACATTTTATTCTGATCTGGCTTCCGCTTGCAGAGATATGGATTAAAATGCGCAAAAAATTTAAATATATGATGACGTGACCGATTTTTACAAACTTAGATTCAAATCAATGGCCTTAAAGTCTTTTATAAAACTTCTGAATTTCACCTGAAACCGGCTTCCAATTCCGAAATTAAAGGGTTATTGGTATAAAAATTCCTATTCAAATTACTTACTTTTCTCAGATAAGGCGCGCCTACAATTACTTTACCAACTTAGATTTAAATGAATGGTTTTGAGGTTCTATGCAAAACTTTCACCCATAAGCTTTCAGTCGTCTTCGCGAAAGCTTTCAGCCTTCAAGCGTCCAGGGCAATTGTTTAAGACGGACGATTAAGAGAGGATGAGCTGCAAAAGAGTTGGCAAGGAGCATGAATTAGAGATAGAAATAATCGCTCCGGCTGCTGCACATTTCAAATAATTTAAATAGTTAGAACCCCGTAGCTTTGGATAGATCATGTGCAATTCGTACCACCAATCTGTACGCCTTTGTGTAATCTTTGAAGCCCATGTTCCGACCTCGAGCATCAATTCGGGTTACGTAGCAAGGGCAGACGTCGTTTTGTGTAGGAGCACTTGTTCAAGCACTTGTGTTGAGGTAAGGAATCAGAACTAATTGGCTCAAGTGGCACGTTCCACTAGTTATTTGGAGGTTTGTGCCTTGCCGTTCTTCTCATAAATTTCCTGATGGGAAGGGAAGGATAAAAGGAACATGGAATGGAATTGTGAAGTGGGTGAGGTGGGGAAAAAGCACAAAACATAAATAAACAAATCGTTGTGCATCTCCGAAAGGACCCCCGAGAGAATTTAGAGATTTAACAAAAGCGACACCATTCTGCATTTTCGGAAAAATGCAAGCTGCGCCAGTTGCTGGCATGTTTGGATGCAGCCCAAGAACGAATCTTGTACTTTATCCAACTAGTTGAAAGTGGTAAAACTGGTTCAGGACCAACGAAATCATTCGTTGCACCAGCTCTAGCCAACTCATCAGCCCATTCATTTTCAGTAATTCCAGAATGGCCGGGTACCCATAAGAAGTAAACAGCATTTGAAATGCTGTGGTCTTCAATTTGAGTTCGACATGCGAACACTAGATTCGACCGGAGAATCATTCGAACTGAGTGCTTTTAAAGCTGCCTAACGTTCGAATAATCAAAAAGATTTACTTATGGTCAGATAACGAAGATTCGAGTTCATCAGAGACGAGCCAATTTACCAACTCATGCGCAATTCTATCAGAGCAGAGAGTTACGTCCAAAACCTCCTCTCTTCCAGATCTCGCAAAAGTTGGACGATTTTTTGCAATGACTATGCGCTGGTTTGAACTACTCACAAATTCCATCATATCAGAGCCTCTCGAATTTATATCTGTGCTGCCCCAAATGATATGGTGATCATTTATGTAACAGCCGATTATAAGCGGGAAATCACTTTTGCAGCAGTATGGTACAACTTTTTGAAGCCATCGCTTGGCGAAGGTTGGCTATGCGGTAAATATGCCGAACAATAGACACATTTCCTCTCTATGCCATCAATAGTCGTACCAACTGTGATAGCACAAATATCCCGAGTTATGAGCTCCGATATGAGAGAAACATCGAAAGTATTATTTGCAAGTATGCATGCACGAGGCATTTCACGTGGATTAGTCATACCGTTCTTGTTGAAGGCAACGAAGACTGGGTTTAACAACTTTCCAACGTAGAAGTTTCCCATTTGGAAATATGGTTCTTGAGCCAAAGCTATAGAAGCTTTATCTTCTTGCAGAAGTCTGGATAAATTCATATTTGCTGTACTTTTATGCTGGAAATTGATTTGTGCCACTCTAACCATTATCAATTAAAGTAGTGAACACTACATCTCCAGCACTTATCGTACAACAACTAGAAGAAACCAAATATATTGGCTTATAATCGCCTATAGCGAACCATGGAAGGATTTTTTTAAATGCTTGCATCATTTAAATCCCACGAGCTGCGAAGAATGAAATCGTCCACTGTGCCAGAGCGTCGATTAACACAGTAAGGGAAAAAACCCAAATATTCCGTTCACGAATACATTGTTTAACCTCCTGCAGCCATTCAGTCATCGGAAATACACCTTGACTTTGGAGTTCCTATTTACGACATGGAACAGGAAACCAGTTGATCAATTCTTGGTAGAAAATATTTCCGCCTGATGCCACACGGCTTACCTGTTTGGTGGACTTATACCACCGGTACAGGTGGACCGTAGCGTTGTTCTTAGCCAGTTGAGAAACCGTTACCGACACTACACGGCTATCTAGACTGCTCAGAAAGGAAAGTTGACATTGATGATCAACTTTCATGTGTAACCGAGCAGCCGCGGGCAGCTAAGGAAGAATATACAGGAAAAAAACTGCGGAACCGGAAGGTGTCTGAAGAATGCTTTGTTGGTGAAAGAGACGGTCTCGTCATACAAATGAAGTAACGGACTCGTCGTTCAAATAAGGGAAAAAGGAAATCAGTAAAGTCTGTGAAAATTGATTCGAAGTTATAGAATCGGTATATACAAGCATTTTGACCCTGAGGTACTTGGTTCTCAGTAACGTTCGCGGCTGTAGACTTACCGGAGATAACATCCTCCGATGAACTCTGCTAGCCAACCCCAATGATTTCGTAGTTTCCAATATTGAATCAGGATTCAGAACAAATTCGCTCTGGTAGCCTGTTCCAACTATCGGAAGGTTGTCTGCAGTCGCCTCAATTCTAAAAGTAGTATACAGTAACAGGACTATTGCATGGCCACAGATGTTACCATCATATCTTGTCTTAATGTTTCTGTGCTGTTATAGCGATACTTGATATTTTCTTGATATTTCATCAATGGAATCAAGATAGAGTACAACATCTGTTAAGCATCAAAATTAGTTATTATATCTTATTAAGCTAGCTATTGGTGAGATATTCCAACCTCGCCTTTCCATAGCCCTTTCTCAAAGGGATTCAAGATTGTCACAGATACTTGGACATAATACATCATTCTATCCATCGTCGATTAGACCAATTACGACAATTTATCCGGCAAGCTGCATTCGTACAAAATCTGTTCACAATCGATTGTGTTGTATACTGCTTAGATGTTAATAAACATGTGATGTGTGTGTGTACTTTAAATTTAGGACCGTAGTAGTACGGTCGCCAATAAATCGTGGTTGCTACGACCCTACGAACTCCTAGGAAGTTTACCAATCTTCTCACTTATAGATTAGATCGATTTTCATGATATTCGAAGTATATAATGTTTCACCACTCAGATACTCGTCGTAGCACTGTTTCTAACCATGAATTACCTCACATTCGTTGATCAGAAATCTGTCACTCATATATCTGTACATATCAGCCAGTGGAGTGTTGATTCTTCCTGAGCGGTCCACTTTATTGAGAGCTTCCTGTAGAGCTTCCTGGTGTTGTTGGCGCTTTTTCCTCCGGAAAACCTATGAGTCTTCTCATTGACCAACACATGGCATTTACCATCAAATCAGTCATTTTCTCAACTCGATGACCTCGTACATGATATGGTCTTATATATTTTAACGCACCAAGGGACTTTTCCGTTTGTAGCACAGACTTCAGCTAATGCGTGTATTTCTCGGCAGTATGTACATTATTTACGTAGCTGATTGAGATTGAGTGCAGTAAATGCTGACAATAATGACATTGGAGATCTTATTTTCGATGCATTTATAACCAGTCCGATAAGCCTAGCTTCGGCTTTCAGTTCGATGTATGTTTCCATCATCTTCCCAAAGATACGTGGCACAAAACCAACGTCGTTAGTGACGTAGTAGTCGAGTCGAACCTTACTCTTCGAATCACACCATCCAAAGCAATACTGAACAAGAGACAAGAGAGTCACTTGCTGAAGCCTTCTCCGGGATTTGAAGGGGCTCGAGAGTGTCCCAGACACTCGGATGAAGCACATACATCGTTGCATTGACCAATAGCGTCAGTTTATTTGGATAACCGTATTCGTGCATAATCTGCCATAACTGTTTTCGATCGATTGTGTCGTATGCCACTTTGAAGTCAATGAATAGGTGAGGTGAGGTGCGTGAGTACTTCATATTCAAGACTTCTGAAGTACTTGTCTTATCGCGAATATGTGACATCTGACATCTGTGACCTGTGTTTAGTTCTGCCTACGATATGGTTATCGCACCCTTACTAGCTCGCACCTAATCATTCTGCTACGGCTTCAACTGGAGACACGAGATCGGGACTTGCGAGTGGCGACTCATCATTTGATGACCAATGATGGCCTACGTCCGTGAATATTTGCACTACTGATAAGTGCTTCCAAATGTCAGTTTCAGTCCCATCTTTTTAAAATGTAACTGACTTGTCAAATATTTGGCATAACTTGTCAACTGGTCTAACGATTAAATCTACTGCTATTATAGTAAATAGTATAAAAAATATAAACATTGTAGTTGTAAACCAAAGTTATCCGACTGCACCAAATTTCGTCTCGACATCAATCATTTCTAAGGGCATGAGGTGTTCTTCCGTTTCCTGCCAATAACCTTCGCGAGTCATTTTCTAGTAAAAAATCATTCTAGTTTTACAATTTTTCTCGTGTGTGGAAAGAAAGGAAACTTTGATCTCTTCCTCTAGATAACAACCATGGCGTAAGTGACACTGTCTGGTTATCCCTGAGCGCTATGTATACTGTAGGGTAAGATCGACGTTTTCCGGCTCTACTTGATATCTTATTACTTTAACGTCGCCGAACTCACCGAGTCACATTGGTCAATTTCGATTTTTTGTCATCGGGATTACATACACAAGACTGCCATAACATTTTCCTACCCTGTAGGCTTTTGTTTGAAAAGACTTTTAGAACCCTCCTTCTTTCGACTAGCATCTGGTTTTGTGCTCATTTCTTATCACCAGCTGCAATCAGCAGTTACCCTCCCAGTTGAAAGACGTTGATTGGGGGATGTGAAAAACAGTGCCATTCGCCTACCGAAATATACACTTGAAAGGTGAGAATGAGGGAAGGTGAGTGGTTGGGGCAAAAAGTTACAATCCGTTCGTGTTATTCAGGTTCTGTTTGTTTCGTTCAGGATTCTCTTTTAAAGCCATTTTTAAGCCACTCACCACACCATGTTTGTGGTCTAGAAAAACGATCTTTTGGATATTTTCAAAGCATTCTGTTCGTTTGGAAGTACGCTTAAGAACATTTATTTCAACTGGTGAAAGTCTTACTGGAGGTTAAAAAAAAAGAACATCTCGTCAAAGCTTTTCCTTGCGGTTATTTGGTTTCTCGTGTAAATGCGAAAAAAAAGAAATTTGCGCCTTTTCCTTGGGCTTTAAAGAAATTTTCATTTACTTTGAGTGAGCCTGACACCATAAATCGCAATTTACCATTCATCTTGCATCAATCCTTTTTTCGGGGTGAAATGATGCGCTCACCGGATGAATAGGATGGCTTCAACATGATACGGCACATAGGGATTCTTGGGACGCTTGGATCAATAAACGTCGTACATAAGCGATATACTTTCCAACAAATGCTACAACCCAAAAACTGAAGGGGAGCGATGAAAATGTTGCAAGACAGCTCGGTCCATTGGTGGCAGGAATACGAGAAAAAAAAACCGGTAAAATGTAGGCGAAAATGGATTATGATCTTCATCTTTCTTTTATTATATTTTATAGCATTTTATCCAATAATAATAATAATAGTCGTAAAAGTAATGGTGATTCAGCAAAGTCTCTGCAACGAAACTGATTGCATCTGAAAAGTATACAACCAAATCACACCGACGGTTGACTAAAATAGTGTCTCGACGAGGAGACATTCCAGTAGTCGAGCGCTTGAGATGATAGTAGACATGGGAAATCAATAGTTTCGAAAAAGCACCGGGTGCAGATAATAAAAAGCAATCATAAATGTGTATATATTCGATTCAGTTTAAGGACGTCTGTGCGGTGCGATATGCTGCATTGTTGTTCGAGTGTATATGATAAACTGTTAGCTGGAACATATTGAAACATTCACAGTCAAAGTGATATGGGATTTTATTCTGAACAAAAAAAAAAAAATTAGAGATAATATTGGAATCAATCTGCGCTGCGAACTGAAAATCAATATTTCTAAATTTAGCTTCCTCGTTAACAGTGATAAATTTTCATTGATTTATCTCATTCGACACAGAAAGAAATAATGAAATTTACACGACATGTTTATTAATAATAACATGGAATAGTCATGAATTGAAT
The DNA here is from genome assembly GCF_030247185.1 of Malaya genurostris. Classification (NCBI taxonomy): domain Eukaryota; kingdom Metazoa; phylum Arthropoda; class Insecta; order Diptera; family Culicidae; genus Malaya; species Malaya genurostris. The sequence goes on along the minus strand of NC_080570.1, from coordinate 75,871,091 downwards.
CGAAAGCCCAATTGAAAACTATCATCGATGAAAAATTAAGTTGGATATCATTGAATTTTCGATGAATAGAACTGTATCCTTCAAGTAACGCTTAGTTTTGCGATTAAATTATATTAAAACGAACACAATTGTGAAGTAACTTTGTGTTTTATTGCCTGCTCCGAATATGTGCATGAAAATTTATGTGAGTTTACAGAATATTTTTATCTGTGGAGGTTTCATAGTACAAGCCCCGCACAGTGGGGAAAACAATCAAACATTTAATTCGACCAATCGGAAGGTATTCCTAACATGTTCATAAGTAAGATAAATGGATTGTTTTTAATAAGATTGATCGCCAATAACTGTATTCTGTTTTACCCCCAGTCATCTTCTTCCATGAATTTACAGAAAAAAAAGTTCTACTGATCGGTGTTTGGACCAATTATGGTTAAACAAGGCAGTTCTATGTTTCGCATATAACCTCAAAAAATAATTAACAGATAGTCTCCATGACCATATGCTTCGCGCTACATAGTTTTACCCCAATTTTCCCACAAATATAATTTTATGTTGAATTCAGATTTGCAATCCCGAAGCAGCTCCAATATGACCAACCATTGCAAAGTGTGGAAAAAACGATCAAAAACGCGACTTTGCTCAATAGTTTAATAAAAACATTAGCAAACATTTTCAAAATTAGTATTTCTTATGCAAATTTTTCTGTAGAATCGATTTATGATAGTTAGAAGATCCGCAAAATTCACTATCATGCCCGTTTTGCTTTAATTCCTCTTGTATCTGACATTACTTTGGAAACTAACTGAAACTCAGGAAAAAATTCAATTCCACCAATCGGAAGGTATTCCTGACATGCTCATAAGTTAGATAAATGGATTGACCGCAGGCTGATTGCGGTTGATAATAATCGATTGATATTACGAAGAAAGACCTAGAAATAAGATTACAATTCAATGGCCGCACGAATCTTTTTATACCGTTTTACCCCCATTTTATTTCATAAGTCGTATTTCTGGTTAGACTTTCTTTAGCATACCGAAAGCAGGGTGATTGCGGTTGATAAAACGTGATTAATCCACCTAGCAGTGAGATGATACCTTTTTTTATCAATCCGCATGTGTTTTTTGCATGAATATTCCTCGGTGTTTAAGTTTTCATTACATTATTTTAGTGACCGTCGTTTTAAGCGACAATTTGAGATTGTAATCACTCATTACTCTGTAATGTCGAAACTGCAAATACAATCGAATTTAAATCTAGAAGTGTGATAATCGATTAAACATGCCATGATATGTAAGTTCCACTTTAGAGTTTACGGTAATTTAAGGTACTTCCAGAGCCGGTATTCAGGAACCAGCATAACCCAAACCGATTCGTATGGCCATATGACGAATAAATTACAGTTTTGAGTACAACTTTGAAGCTTAATTGGATAAAATTCATTAATTTTTGTATGTATGTATAAAACTAATTAATTTTGTATATAAGTTTAATTCAATTTGAATTTTAGTTTCTGAAATTTGATTAGGCTTTTTTGAGAAAACGATTGAGCTTTGAGAAACGATTTTATACTGGAACCGGAATTCTAAAATCGGTATGGCCGAAGTCAGATAAATTCACCTGAATAGCTGTATAGTTTACATTTGTTTCAAAATATTTAAAAATCAGTGAAGACATCTTTGAGAAATCATAGCACGAATTAAATTTTTAGGTGCCTTCTGAATCGACAACTGAATACCACTAAAACTGAAAAAAGTTAATTTTTTTTATCGACTATCCAAATCTGCTAACCCGATAAACCTGATTAATTTATGTGGAATAGACATTTTTATACTAATCACCCTGTATCCCCGAAACCGGAAGTTGGATCTGACTGAAGAGCAAGATGTTTTAAAGAATCTTGAAACTTTTCATTTGCATCTTAGATGATTCTTAGATTTCATTTGAATCTTAGATCGGTTCAGCCATCTACGAGAAGAATGAGTTACACAATTTTGATTTCGTTTCACATATCATCCTGTAGTTCCGGAACCAGAGGTCGGTACCAAACATAATTCAGGAACTTTGTTTGGGAGCATACGAATTTTCGTATGAATCTGAATTTGTAGAAAAGAAATTTTCAGAGAAAATTGAGTGAAATTATTTGTCACACACGAATTTGCTGATCTCGACGAACTGATTCGAATGGTATATGGATGTTATGTTCTTCCAGCATTCATTGCTGTAAGTAGTTTAAAACAATATAATTAAAAAAAAAATCTGCCATCATCTGGTTTATATATGTCATATTCGAACGATTATGTTGCCAAAAACGAGCCGTGCTAAAATCGGCCCGAGGCAAATTGTCATGAAAAAGGATGCTGTACACAGTCTTTTTGGTACTTAGAAACAATTGTATGTAACAGAATAAAAACTCATGTTTTCCGTTGCTCCCAAGCATTGCTTTGTCATACAGCGCTCAAAACTCCTACTGCTGGAATAGGGGGAAAAGTCGTTTACACAAAAATTTCGATATTTCCGTTAAAAATGGACGGATTTTAACAATCTATGGCTTGTTGAATAGGTATTATCGTGCGGAATCTAAGTCTGAAAACATATTCTGTTTTCAAGGTCAATTGTGACAGATACTGTCAAAAAACTGGAAATTTTGACATAAAACTTCGAATAACTCAAAAAGTAAACATCCGATCTCAAAACCATTCAATAGCGTTTTGGGTGACGGGGAGACCTTTCATTTGCGACTAGTTTGATCAAAATCGGTCCAGCCATCTCTGAGATCTCGACCTCTTAGTTGACAACACACATACAGACACACACACATACACACACACACACAGACATTTGCTCAGTTCGTCGAGCTGAATCGATTGGTATATGTCATTCGGCCCTCCGGGCCTCGGAAAAATTTTCGAAAGTTTGAGCGAATTCTATACCTATTTTTTATATATATAAAAAAAGGTAAAAATCGAAGAAAGACCTAGAAATAAGAGTACCAATTGATTGAATGACCGCACGAATTCTGTTATACCGCTTTACCCTAATTTTTCTTTATTGGAGCCTTAATATTTTTTTAAATCAGCCTATTTTTACTATTTTCTTCGTAATTTCAATCGATTTTCATTAACCGCAATCACTTGCTTTCGGTATGTCAATGAAAGTTCAACCAGAAATACGACTTTTGATATAAATTTGGGTAAAACGGGTTAAACAGGCTAGTACTGTCATTCCCATTGTGTTTGATTTTATCATAGATGTTTTGTACGTAATATGAACCATTATTAATAGATCGTATTGGTTCTGGTAAAGAAATGGGGTAAAACGGTACAACGAGTTTGGTGCTCTCATTAAAACTGTATGCAATAAATTTGTTAGATTTTTTTACATCAGAAAAAACTCTATTCGCTTTTATGCAAGTTCTTCGGTTTTATGTTATATAGTTAAGCTTGAATACAAAGCAGTATAAAAAGGGAACTTGGGGTAAAATGAACATGATAGCGTTTCATGTGGTCCTTCTAAATACATGGAATCGATTTTACTGATCATTTTACACCAAGTATCATGCATCCAAAAAATCGTCGCGTCCATCATGCATAGATGAGTATATTCTTTTATCAAATTATGTTATTTTGCTGCAGGCAAAAGGGTGAAGTGGAGAGAGATGCCGCCCTTTTTTTTAATTTAGATTAAATTTAAATTTAGATAAAATTAACAGCAAGTTACGAAGCATTATTGTAAAAACTTTTTCAAATACTACAAACATTACTTATTAGTTCTGTGTATTTGTTAGGAGAAAAATCAATGGCTAAAATAATAAATTATCAGCAACAGAAAAAAAATGTTTTGGGAAATACACAGATAAAATTATTTTTTGAATTTACATCAATTTTCATGCACATATTTGGAGCAGGTATTTGAATAGAAAGTTACTTTACAGCTCTAAGCGTTTTTTGAAATATACAGTCTAGTTCATGAGAAAATCTATGAAATCCAATTCAATTGTACATCGATCATTATTTTAAATCAAATTTTCGATTCAACTTCTGTCTATTTCATTATATTATTGATGTACATGACGTGTAAATTTCATTATTTTTTTCTGTGTATGCCGCTTTGGCGGGTGAGATGCCACTGGTTGCGAATTAATTCGAGGTGGATGAGGCAAGAAGGAAGTACTCGATCTTAGTTGAAGAACTTGTAGTATGTAGTGTTAGAGATATAACCACGAGATTCTCGTAGGAATGCTGTCGACAAAAGACAGCACACTTTAAAAATGCACATTTATTTTGGTACATTGATCTACTAATAAATTATCCATTTCATGTAAAATCTTTGTAAAACGCTTTGGATTCTGAAAAAAACCGAAGGTTACCATTTCACAGTTAACAATTATTTCGGATCTATTAAATGTATTTTTTCTGTTACTCGCATGCAAACGACCAGCAGCTGAATGATGTAATCGCGGAATTCATTTCAGGTATCAGAAGATGGTATTTTCTATGATATTGATATGCCGTATGCTGGGTTTATTTGCATTCGTTTGGTGCGAATTACGCACAGCGAAAAGTGTACAGCCTATCAAATTATTCTAGATTTTCACTAAACTGATGACTCTTATCTTTGAATTGCTAAGAAAGTAACGTAGATACGGAACATTAGAACGGCTGATTTTGTATAATTTTCCACACCGTCGTCCACTTTTCGTTTTCTTTTCCTCCAGTTTAAACGATTAGAAACTGTCTGACGCAATCGATCTTGTTTAAAGCTAAATTGGCTTTTCGAAAGAACCAAAACAAATCTGTTCGCACTGCCGATTAATTCCAAGCTGAATCAATTTTGGCTTTCTCATTCGTGTTTTCGTTTGTAGTTTTTTCACGAATAGGTGATTTTGATGTCGATTATTTCTTTTCGGATTTGCATAATTCATTGAAAGAAATGATGAAAATATTGTACAGGATTCATTTCTGGCATTCAGGAGAGCCAAATTGTGGAATTCTCTAAGATATTAAAGAATGTTCGGAACATTTTCCTCGAACGAATTTCGCAAAAGTGCACGAAGCTAATCAAATTATTCTGGATTGGCACTAAACTGATGATTAAAACTGATGAGAAACTTTTCAAAATGTTTCTCTTTGATTTTTGAAAGAATCCAAGGGATTGTTTGTGCGTTAACTAGTATAACCTACAGAATGAAACAGTGCTTTGTTCGCGTAGGTCATCCTTAAGAAAACGAAGTGGGTTCTCTATTATATGTAATTCCAGTACCGGAACCCGAGAACCGATATAATCGAAGTCGGTTCGTACGGCCACCAACTAACATGACGTACCAAACTCTACTAGTTTTTATTCAAATTTTAAAGTTTTTATACGACTTTGCCATCGTACTCAAAACGACGGTTTAAATTTTTGTTGAATCCGAAAATATGCAGTAATCTTTGGTAGGACCATAAGACCTAACTTTTCATTTGACCCTAAGATTGGAAATATCGGTTCTGAGAACGTTAGTGAAATTCACTTTTGAGCATATGACTATTTTCTCCCGTCGTTATTCGAAAACCGTGAGCCAGGATAGCCAGAATCAGTTTGTTTAGCTGCCTTCTGATAATGGCTATCGACTTTTGTAGTTTTGTGACCAGTTTAGAATTTTGCGTATTTTGTTTCACCGTTTTAAGTAACGGTGTATAATAATTAACACACCCTATAACTTCGGAACCAGAAGTCGCTTCCAGATGAAATTCAATAGCAACATATGAGACTACAAGGCGTTCAATTTAAATCCTAGTTGAAGAAAATCGGTTGAGTGGTCTCTGAGAAAATCGAATTACTCCCTAACCGGAAGCCGATCCGAGTAAAATTCAATAGCGCCCTATGGGACCAAGACACCTTTCTTTTAATCTAAGTTTGTGAAAATCGGTCGAGCCATCTCCGAGAAAATCGAGTACACATTTTCGTTACATACTCACAGACATTTGTTTAGTTCGTCGAACTGAGTCGGTTTTCACTGAAATCGCATAAACTTTCTATATGAGAATGGCAAATAAATAAAGAAAGTTACACGACATATAAATGAGTGATAATATGCAATGAGCATCACATTCATTGAAAATTTTATTGGAAACCGTTATCGATTTAAAGCTGCATTGAAATTTGTAGACTTTTAGTTAACGAGGATATAATTTTATTTACGTTCAAAACAAAATGTAAAGTAAACATAATTTCTTGCTCCAAATGAGTGCATGAAAAAATATGTAAATTTACAAATTCTTCTTATCTGTGAGGTTTTATTATCTCTCACCACATGGCAGTAGAAATCCAGTGAATCAATTCTTGGCTGAAGTATTTTGGTTACCGGATGCCACTCAATCTCTAGACTGGTTCCATCCGTACCAAAATAATAATTTTCTGTCACTACGTTATAGTTATACATCGTATATGCTGTTTCTAAATTCAAATGTGTAGCTCGCAACAATGGAACAACCCTACGGTAGCAGTAAAAACATAAGTTTAATTCTTGTCACACTATGGAAATGAAGGCAAATATTGCTGAGGCACCCGTCCGGCTGTAAAATATTCAGCACAGGACCCTCACAATAACCGTTAGCTTTGATTTTACTATCGAGATCTGAGAATCAGCAACGTAACCGTAGCCGCCTTTCGACCTCTGGCGTATCACCAATGAAACAAATCCCTACATGCTAATATAGCCAAAGGCAATAATATTTATTATCTCACTTTATGAACTGTTTATCTTCCAACCAACTGTTCAATGCATAATTAGAAGACATTTCCATCAAAATTCAGAAGGTATGTCATAGCTTCGCTTTGATTATGGCACATAATACTGCAGACTACGTGGAACGATCTTTTATCTCTCTTTAGCACTTATACAACGAATACTTTTAAATTGTTTTTATCTATTCATTTTCTACATTTGAGATAAAATTTGCTTGCAAAAGGAACTCTGAAAAAATAACCTTGTTACGTAAAGCTTTGCATATTCGACACAGGAAAATTAATCTCTCTGCATCAAAGAATTCCTGTGTCATGAAATGGCTGCAAGCATGATTAATTCAACAACGATAATGAAACGCGTTAAAAAAATGAATTATTCATATGAATGAACATCATCACACTTTCTCCATTTAATGATACGATAGAGAAAAAAATCTTAAACAATAGCGTATCCGCATGGATGGAATGTATCCTTTTTACGTATACAACACTTCTCTGGAATTTGCAAGAAGAAAGCCGAACAACATGTTTATCCCCACATACGATGTATTTACGAGGCATTGGTGGTGTACTGAATACGGATTCCATTCATATTTCAGTGCTGAATTTCTCTCGTCATTTCCGGGATCGGAATCATCAGAATCGCATATAATCGCAGACAACCTTACACCAAATGGGTCGGTTGAAGGCGATATAAAAGATTGAACCGATCACGAGCTAAGACGAGAAACGAGATACAAGAAATCCTAACGGTTGTTCAGTAATGCTAGTATGGTGGATAGGAAGGGGGACACATCCAGGTTCGTTCTCCGGACATTCCGTTTTGGGTAGAGCCACTGGACGAATGGATGATTCTGTTCATCCATTGGAAATTGATTCATGTGTGGAAATTGGATTTTTGCAGTAGATTGAACCAACACAGCGGGTAAGCCGAACAGTGTATCTCCTCGCATTGTAGTCGTCCTATCAGGGACTATGCTTGAATCGTGTACATGTATATCGCTGCTACTGAAGGCTCAATTCAGAGCAGCTTTGTTGGATCTAAACGAACTTTGATTCTGATTGGTGAAATCTGAATTATATTCCGAGGATCAGGAAATTACTCAGTTTATGCTCGTTCGTCATTTTTCTTGTATTGGTGTTGTGATAGCGGATGCTTTAAATGATGCACGAGCTCAAACAATTTATAAGGCTCGCATCCACCGTTCCGTATTCGAGAAAAAAGACGTATATCTCTTTTGAAAGGTCATAAACGTTTATGTGAAGTGATATTTTCATATATAGGGTAATTGTACCAATAACCATCTCATAACTCGAGTCATCGTATTTATTTGCTGATTATTTGAATGATATGTAACGAATAGTGATGCGATTAGACCCAAAATTTTCCCGTCGGTCCTAAGAAGTAACAACGAAGGAAAATTGGGAGTAAAATTCTTAACTTTTACTTGGTAGCCTTGGGCCATTTTTTTTAACTAGGTATATAATTAATTAAAGGTATTTAAATAATTCGCACTCTGGCATTTTAGTATACCTCCTTACCTTCATTGTAATATTTTGTAATATATTCTTTTACAACAGATCACATAAAAATTGAACTTGAAAATTTATTGTCATTCCAAAGCACCCTCCTTGTCGGGTGCCCTGAGTCACAATTATTATCAACTATCATAATTGAATTTATAATTGTTTCAATTGATAAAACTTTGAATAATATTAGGTGTACAACTTTGCTTCCGCCATTTTTTCCCAAAATTTAAAGCTTTATTGCGAAAAAGTGCTTACAGATGTATTATTCAAAGTATTGTCCGTCGCTAGCGACAACTTTCTCCCATCTTTCCGGAAATTTTCGGATCCCGGCTCGAAAAAAGGAGTCTTTTTAGACGCTATCCATGAAGCAATTCATTTTTCCAACTCTTCGAAGGATTGAAAATGTTGATCTGCCAGGCCGTGTGCCATCGAACGGAATAGGTGGAAGTCAGAAAGGGCCTCATCTGGGGAATACGGCGTGTGGGGCAAGACTTCCCATTTTAGCGTTTCCAGGTACTTTTTGACCACTTTTGCGACGTGAGTCCGAGCATTGTCGTGTTGGAGGATACTGTGGCCGCTCTTGATACTGTGGCCGCTTTTCTTTTAGCGCGCGACTAAGGCGCATCAGTTGCTTTCGGTAGCGATCTCCTGTGATGGTTTCACCCGGTTTTAAAAGCTCGTAGTAAATTGTTATTCATCTTTGAAGGTTTTTTCTCTTCCACCATCATCACCCTAAGTTTTTGGAAGCATTCGATGCGCTTCAGTTGCATTTTTTTCGAATTGTAACAGAAAAGTAAAACTTCCCGCAAATGGCGAGAATTGGGCGCATAAACAGACATGTTCGAGCGTGAATCATACGAAAACAAGAACAACTGTCACTGAAACGGCGATGACAATTCGTTAGGCACTGTACACACTCACTTAAAAGGCATTATCATCTATGTATTTTAACCAGTCTCAACCGGTACAGCCACCTATCGGAAAACGGCGGAAGCAAAGTTGTACACCTGATAACTTTCCTTGTATAGGAAAAAAATGATTAAGGGATGTGTATGCTCTTCAATTCTTATTTTTACTATAGATTATATCGTAAATTTTAATATAATATTATATAATATCATGAAAGTAAAAATGAAAAAATATTGATTCGAAGTGAAATTGATTTAGAAACTTGACGCAATAGCGTTTTTACTGATTTTCTGATGACTTCTTACGTTTTTTATCCGCATTGGCAGTGGCCCAAAGCTGCCTACTGAGCTGTGAACCTCTATTTATGAAATATATTCTGTAACATTCGAACTTCCATTCTGTCAATTTAATGATAAAAATCTTGAACTCAAAAATTTACATTGTCGTCTTAAAAATGAGGTGAAGAAAATTGCCGATTTCTCATGGGTTTACCTTCACCCGCACTAACGAAACTACTCATTCAGCATCAATCATTGTAACCTATGAGTCAGCAGACGAAATTTGACAGCTCTATCAGTCGAACTCTAACTGTGATGGAAATAACAGTGAAGCAACTCCGGTCAGAAGTGTGCACCCCACCGCGTCGAAAACGGACATCGTGCGGCACTTTGTGGATAACGAATACGCACGTTCCGGCATCTACAACATCATGGCACTATTAGACAACAATCAGTGCCTCGAAAGAAAATCCGATTCCGGACGGCCGACTATCCTGAACGATAGGAAGCTGAATAGGAAGACCGAGAGAGGTAGATGCAACCGGCCAAACAGTTAGAAAGTACCTGTCGAACATATATGTCAAGAAGCGGAAGCCGCGTCCACTGGTTTCGGAGCTGCAGTCAAGGCAGCAGCTGCAGCGGATGAATAAGATGGTCAACTTGATCTTCCCGGCGAATCTTGACGTGGCAGTGGTGATGGACGACGAGACCTATCTAACCCTGGATGGCAACGACTGGCAGGGTAATTCGTATTTTACTTCCTCCACGAAGGAAGTAAAGTCCGAGATGAAGTTCATTTTACACACCAAGTTTCCCAAGAAACAGCAGCAGCTGAGCGCGAGATGGGAATGCCAAAGCTGTTCTTCTTTGCTTCGAAATGGCCGTGAACAGGGAAATTAATGTAGGAAATGTCTGCCGGAAGTTTCGTCGTTCATCAAGAATACCATAAGGGCGAAGACGCGGTGCTCTGGCCGGATCTGGTGGCACCCACTACTCGAACTTCCCGGGCCTAACTGAAAAATCAAGGGCCTAACAACGAGAACACGTTTTTTGGTTCAAAATTAACTTTATTCATCAACGTAATCTCCATTAAGAGCAACGCAATCATTTCAGTACCGCTCTAACATTTCAATACCACTTTTGTAGAACGATTTGTCTTTGCCTCAAAATAGGCCTCAGCTTCAGCGATAATTTCTTAATTCATGCGAAATTTCTTACTGGCGAGAATTTTTTTCAGGTCTACGAACAGCCAGTAATCACTGGGAGTGAATTGTGACACGGTGCGTTGGCTTCATGAACCAAAATTTTTACAACGTTTTATTGTTGTGTCTGATGGAGCGGAGTCTCCATAACACTTTTCAAGCCATTGCTTTGCTTGAACGGTATTTTTCCCATCAAGAAGCAGTGAAAAATTAAAACGCGAAATTGTTTTTGATCCATTTGGCTGAAAATAACAAAAGCGTCACTCTTAGCACAATAACTCACAAACTAATGAATAGGATGTCATGAAATTTCAACAGCTGTCTTTTAAAGCTTGATATTAACTGAAAATATGACTTTAGTTAAACTAGCGCCCTCTATGTGTTAGGCCCGGGACATTTCAGCCCATGTGTTAAATATGAGTGCATTTAAAAACTAGGATTTGTCGGTAACGTCACATATTAGACCACTCCCAAACCGGAAATGTTCGTCATAACCTTTCCACACTTGACCACATTGTAGATTTTAAATACATCTATTTTTTAATTAAGGTTTTTTTTTTAAATTTAATTTAACTTAAGTATTTTTTACCTTTTTTTAAATTTCAAAGGCAATTGCTTAAGCTCTAAGATGCCGAAGTAATGTCTAAGTTCATAGAAATTCGCTGAGCCATCTTCGAGAAAATTTAGCCAAGGAAAACTAAGCGATTAGTCGATTACATCACTTATATCTCAGGAACCAGAAGTGATAACCATTTGATCTACGAACTTTATCAATGGTTCAACAGAAGCTGTCAAACGAGGCTTGTTAAAATAGGCCCAGCCATCTTTAAGAAAATTGAGCGTTGAAAAAACAAGCGTTGTCGGCTACGTCACTTATACCATTATATCTCCGGAACCTGATTTGACAGCCATTTGAACTTCGAATTTGGTTCACAATGCAATAGCAGCTTTCGAACGAGATTAGGTTTGTTAAAGTCAGCCATTCCTAAGAAAATTAAGTGTTAAGAAAAACAACGCGTTTTGTCGGTTAGGTCTCTTATACCATTATATCTCCGGATCTAGAAATGACAGTCATTCGATCTATGAGCTTGATCCACAATGTAAAAATAGATTTCGAGCAAGGTATTCTGGATAGAATAGGTAAAAACTGTTTTAATCCAGCTATTAGTGTACTGATGACTTTTTCCTACTACTCATACTTTCAGAAATATGAATGTGATATTCTTGTAAAAATTATCATTGCATGGTTTGTACGGGAGTAAACTACTTTTTCCATCTTATGCAGTATCGGTCTAAATGACGGTTTGAATTTTTAAACTCTAGTCCCCTTGTATACTATACGCTGTATTATTTTATTATAGCCTCTTTTGCTTCAAATAGCGCATTTTGGTAGCGAGTTTATTTCCTTCGTACTTCTAGTTGAATTGAATAGAACATTATCAGTATTATTTAGTCGAAGCAAACACACTTCCTTCATATCTAGCTGCATTCATTCCTCAAGCAACGTTTAAAGTTTTTGAAGTGAAAAACAAATTGGACTCTGGACACCGTTCAATTGTTCACAACACTGCACTGCACTTGATTCTAAATAAGCTAATGAATTTTAAAGTAATTTAAAAATTCGAGCCGAAACTATTCACTGCTTATGGACGGGTCAAAGGTCCATAAGCAGTGAATAGTTTCGGCTCGAATTTTTAAATTACTTTAAAATTCATTAGCTTATTTAGAATCAAGTTTTGAGTCGAATTGGTCTCTCCATCTTGCATATCGAAGGCGTAGGCATCCAAACCGAAATATGTGGAGTTTGATGAAATGTTACTAGGCCGCGCAACAACTTTACACTAATAAGCTTCAGAAATTCAGAACTTTGAAGGTAAAGTTTAACAACTGTTAAATACCGCGCATTATCCGGGAGTACGCTATGAAATTTGTATTAATTGCTCTATTATGACTGTCTAAATTTGAATAAATTGTCTTTGTCACGGCTCCAATATTTTGATAACTTGACGGGACTAATATAATATTAATAGCTTTTGTATTTATGCTGAAAACGCTGAAACACAAGCGACAAATCACATCCTCTTCAATGAAATACACATTCAATCCATAATGCTCCTATTCATTCATTTCCCTCACGAAGCCGATCTGATATGGACTAAATATGCAAAACGTAAATACGTTGACAAACGGTAATTACTTATTTCACTTCCATAATTGGCTAGCACACGGAATGTATTTACATGGCAGTATTTCACTGCTACTAAAACATTCAAATGGTACTGAATGAATTTTCCAGACGGATGACAATCGCGGCTAAATTAATTATGGAACATCGTTTTTTTTCTTATTCAGGTGTACCTAACCACTAATGGTTCGTTTGTTCTAATTTTCTGATTGAATATCAATTAGTATCAGATTTGAACGCTTTTATCCTGTAATAGTGAAACAGAAATCCGAGTGTTATATTTTTTTCTAGCAATTAGTAATATTTAACAGATTCGCAAGAAAACGAAAATGAAATTATTTGACTGCAAGTAATTTATTTAATTTACCTTCAAAGTTTCGTTTAATTTTGAATCAAACGAAACAAGTTCTTGAAAACATGACAACATTAGTTTTTTTTTATTCCGATATCAATACAGCCAGACTTCGAACACGAGTTGTTTCTTTCATGATAAATAAGTTCGAATTGTGTGTATCAAAGTTTCGCTACTCTCTACCTGTTCAAATATGTATCAGCACTAATCTAATATCCATCAGTGTAACCAAACAAAGGGGATATCTTTATTGATTCTTTGCCGTAACTCCCATTTGTCTGCAGCATCATTTGTCACACGAATACCTACTCTCCTATCAGAAAGTTATTGATTGTTTTATCAAAGTGGTTCCTTTTTCTCATTGCCCATTGAAGATGAACTGTAATCAACATTTTTCGGTGCTTTCAGTCGCTGGATCACTGAACATTGTTTAACGTGCCCCTTTTAAGGCTCAGTAAATTTATGCCGTTTTCGCTGGATGCCAAAACTAATCCAGTTTCAACATAACTGCTGTCAAACTGTTTGTTTGAAGCCAGTTTCGAAGTTATTGAGCTGAAATTCGAGTCAGTTCCAAAATTGATTCTTATATCGGGTTTGCTCACACCCCCGTTGCCAAGTGCGAACCCAAAAGTGTTTGTTTGATGAAGCGGCTCTGGGTCAGTTTTCGTTTTCTCAAGCGAGAATGACATTAGTAAACTTAACCTTCCCACAAACATTAGCGCAGCATTTACACACTGATAAATTTTCATTCTACGTTTTTCATTCCAGTATCGACGACGACTGTGGAAGCCGTGCTCGGTCGAACGGCAACCCTGCCCTGTGATATTACTCCGGATGAAGCAAACGATCGCGTTTACATGGTGCTGTGGTTCCGCGAAAGTGCTGGAAAGCCGTTGTACAGGTGAGAGTCTTTTTTTTACAGAAGTGGAAAAACGACGGACGATTGACCTCATTTTTACTATCAACTAAGTTTTCGCTAAAAAGTACAAGTGGCCAAGTCTTCGTTCATAATATGGCGGTGAGCTTCACAAATATGAAAACTAGTACAAAGTGTGAATTGATTTGAATCAAAATAATAAGTATCTTAATTCTGAGCCACAAACACACGCAATCAAACGGGAGGTGTTTTTCAGACTCTTGCTTAGTGTTATTAAGTCAAGGTAAAAATCTGTGCAATAGAATTCCATTATGAGGGGGAAATGCGAATTATTTAATCCAAGTCAATTCGTGTTATTCAAATAACCTGAGAATAAGGGAATAAGGGTGGTTGTTAGTATTTAGAGTGGAAATTCTCAGTTTACGTTGCGTTGTAACGATTGTTTTGGCAGATTATCCACTGATATCACCATGTTTTCTGCTGGTTGAATTGAAGAGTTGGTTAGGAAATGACATGGGAAATTAAAATTCTCATTCCGGTTCAAATCGAACTTCCCAACAAAATGACAGTCACCGTTACTGGCCGTTCCCATTTTCACCGTTATCAGGAAAGGATAAAAGATATGGAAGAGGGAAAATGTTTATGCTTCACCTATTTTACGGACGGGCAACGACTCATCAGACTCTTCCAGAGGTCCAGAGATTACAATGAGAAGAGGTCAAGAATTAGCTCTTAGTAAGTTATACGACCATGGGATAAGACCGATGACGAGTTTCGCGCCAGCTCGAACAAATGTTGGCGATACCTTCTCAGATTTAAATGAAACTGTTTTCGACATGTAGACTTTGTCACAAAAAGCCACTTTGTATACTTTGTTTTTCCAAAATTAATCTAGACTGTCTTTTGAAAAGGACCAAACTTTTTGAACCTATTTTTATCGAATAATTATAATGGCAAAAACTAGAAATCCTACAAACAAGTTTTGTACTAGTGATTTTCACAAAATCAATCAAATTTTCGTTTATTTTCCCTGTCAACCTTCCATATATTGCAAGAGCGGCTTTTTCAAGAGAAAAAAAAAGTACAGGTGTGTAATGTTAGAGACATAACTGGATGTCGTGAATACGAATAAAACTGCCACTTTTACTTTACACTTCCGAATATAAATTAGTTGATCGATAGGCTACAGTACAGATTAGTTACATTAAACATTCTGACACACAAATATTACGAAATAACCAGTATAGTTCCTTATGATAGAATAATAGTGGTTCTGAAAAGAACCTTTTATGAAGGCATTCGTGATGGAGAGTGACGAGTTGAGTTCAAATTCCGATGGATACCATTGACTTCCGATGGATACTGCTGACTTCCGTCTTATATTTCCAGGATGACCTGTTGTCCGTGAATGCGAAACTGATATGTATTCTGTTGGAGTCCCCTGCTTCTTCCGCTTGCGGTAACAAGCTTTGTATTTCGCTTGGTGATTCCTCGATCGCACCATAATGAGCACGATGACAACGACAGCCAAATTTGGTGGATTCATGTCTTTTGGGACGAAAGTGACATTTTTGATAGTATACCATTCTACCGTTGATTTCAAGTAGTGGCAAGAAGCAAGATCTAGCCAGAAGACAACAGAATCCTTGTGGCTTCGAATCATGGGTAGAAGTGGTTTTTGTAAACATTCCTTGATGTATATTTCGCTGTTCATTGAAGCAGTGGTGATGAAGGGTTTCGAAATCTTACCGCAGCTACAAATTGCTTGCCAGACCATAGCTTTCTTACCAAATTTTTCGACTTCAATCGATGTCTCGGTCTGGTTTAACACTTGCCCTTCTCGCATCGTATAATATTGTGGTCCCGTCAAGGATTTGTAAGCGAGTTTCACGTAGGTTTCATCGTCCATGATTATGCAGTTCAAATTTCCAGCAAGAATCGTATTGTATAGCTTTCGAACCCTCGGCCTGATCGATGCTTCTTGTTTCGGACAACTTTTTTTGGTTGTTTCTGCTTTTTATAGGTTCGAAGATTCAAACGTTCTTTAGCACGAAGAACATTTGACATCGAAGTCCCCACTTTTTTGGCCACATCCCGAACTGAAACCTCCTTCTTTTGCTCGAACGCCTTCAGTATACGTTTATCCAACTGAGGGTTAGCAGGACCTTTTTTTCGACCCGTTTTCGGTTTATCCTCAAAGGCTTTTTCACTTACTCCTTCCATTTTTGCTATCTTTCTCTGTGACAATCCGCGTTCTGTGCACCATTTGTACACAATTTTTCGACGTTGTTCTGCTGAAAGTCCACGCATTTCGACACAAACTAATGAAATGAATAAACAACTGCACAAGTGATTAGAGAAGAGTGTAAACAACAGTATCCAGCCATAAAAATTGACAGATTCGAAGCCATTGCGAAATGGAAGCGGTTTTTTGTTGCGTACAGACTTTTTGGGACAGTCTTTAGCAAATCTGCAGAAAGATGAACACAAACTACAACTGGTTGAAAAATGGGCCGTAAACAGTATAGTGAAGTAAAATTTCGCATAATTTTTTGAGTATAAAATTATGGTTCTAAATGGCACCTTAGAGAATTGTGATGTCGATTATTTCATTTCGGATTTCAATATTTTAGTAAAAGATACTATCAAAATGCTGTACGGGATTAATTTCTGGCATCCCAAAAGAGCCAAATTGTATAATTTTCTAAGATATTAAACACTGATTGAATATAAACGATTTTGAACCCTGTTGCGAATTTAGAACTGTGAAAATTGCATAAAACTGATCAAATAAGCTTAGAGTTGCACTACACTGATAATTTTAATTTTCGATTTACAAAGAAGCAATATTTATAGTTCTTTATTGAATATTTAGAGCCTTAGAAGGGCTGATTTTGCATAATGTTAATGTTCATTTTCCGTTGTATTTTGCTCCAATGCAAACGACCACCAACAGGATGATGTTGGTGGTCGTTTGCATTGTACAACACTAAAGGTCTGCTCTTATTACTAGCGACTGCTCCACCTTCCGACGATCGAAGTCCAAGTGAAAGCAAGGTCTGCTTCCATTATTGACGACTGTTCCACCTGACGACTGAAGTCCACATGAAAGCACGACCTAAGCGTTTGAGGCTTTACACCACGCAAAAGGCCTGCTTTCATTGACATGTGCTCCACCGGACGGCTGAAGTCCAGTAGAAGAGTTTCGACCTGAGCGTTTGAGGTTTTTAACCCTTATGCACTCGAATGGGTACCCGGGTACCTTTTCGAATTTCAAAATAAGAAATTTCTGAGTTAGGTTTAAACTAAGATTCTGCAATTCGGTCAATTCCAAGAACTAGTTGGACCATAACTTCTCATGCTTTGACTTTTCATTTTACAGTAAGGGGGGTCGAATGGTGGGGCTCAAATTTTTTTTATTACGTAAACACCCGAATGGGTACCCGGGTACCCACAAATAAAAATGCTTGTAACTAAGGCAAATTCCATCCGATTTGAATTTTTTCAGTACGGGTAAATTCAGAAATTTATCCACTTTTCGATGGCCGTGTATATTGCTGTAGTAGGTTCTTCTGGTTCCCGTTAATCCGGATTTCCGTAGAATGTTCCGACACTTGTGTTTTCCACCATAAATGTCATTTACTAATTTGAAACTTTTCCAAACCAGCTATTTGAGAAAGGCCGTACCAAAATGAACCTTTTGTAGAAAAATGACGTCATCTAAAGGGTAGTTGGCCTATTCTGGACTTACTCTCATAGAACGAAAAAAAGGAAATATAAATGAGAACGAAACTGTTTGGGAAGTAACTTCGTGATGTTTCGAAATGTTTGTTGCCAGAATTAAAAATTGTATTGCGTGCTCCTCGCAATAGGCCTGAAGTACATAATAATTTTCAAACTGAAGATAAGAAAGTGAAGTATATAAGGGAACATACATAAAGTACGTCACGCGTTTAGGGGGGAGAGGTTTCAAAAATACGTGACAATACATGGTGAAAAGATTGAGAAATGCTCGACAAAGGGGGAAAGGAGTGGTAGAAAAATTCAAAATTTTATGTTACGTACATAACGGATGCCCCCTGAAATATATAAACATAACAACTCAGCATAGCACTTGATTTCATATAGCAATTCTTAGATAAGATTACAAAAATACGTGAAATCCGTGTATAAATGCCTCGATGTCGGAACTCATTTAGGATATCCGGGTTCCTGGGAACCAGGAGCACCATGTCCATCTTTATGGGTACCAATCCCAAAGAGCTTAAGTTCCTGAATCCAACAGTGCTAAAATTACTTCAATCGGTTGAAAAATGCTCAACTTACAGCGATTTAAAAAAATGGGTACCCGGGTACCCATTCGGGTGGTTAAAGGTGTTTTTTTTTTCGAGTGCACAACGGTTAACCACGCAGAAGGTGTACTCTCCGACGCTGCTGGTTGATTAAATCATTCCCACGACGTCCGCTTCCATCCAACGCACAAGAAGAAATGATCGATTTTCGACCACGGTTCCCTTTTTCACACGCAGTCAGTTGAAGAGATTTCCGCGTTGTTTTCTAATTTTGAGAAAACTAAATTTTTGAGTTGCTTGTGGTTATCTAACACTGTTTAACATTTTATCATAAATTCCTAATCATATTTTTGATGAAATAGTGAAAGAATTATGTTGCTGTCATTAATACAAGTCGAGATATTCACGATTAAGTTCTGCCCATTCTTCCATGTGGCTAATTTTGAAAAGGCACCCCATAGTAACACATGGATCAGTCCCGAGACTAACAATGGAAACAATATTTTTTTGCAATTTTTTTTTATTCATCAACATAATCACCTTTTAGGGTGATACAATGGTTCCAACGTTTTGCCAATTTTTCAATACCATGTTTATAAAAAAAATTATCTTTCGCTTCAAAATAGCTTCACTTTCAACGATGACCTCCTCATTTGAGCCAAATCTTTTTCCCTGGAGAATTTTTTTAAAATCAGCAAGGAGCCAGTAGTCACTGGGGGCTAAATCTGGCAAGTATAGGGTGTGGAGAAGCAGATCAAAGCCCAATTCGTTCAATTTCGCCATTGTTTTCATCGACTTGTGGCAGGCTGTTTTTGTTCCATCGAAAGCAATCGCGGAACCGACTTGGATAGTAAATACACTTCCATATGATATCTGTGTCATCTCAGCAATCTCATGGAGCTTCACTTTACGATCTTTCATTATAATTTTTGTCACTTCACTCACATTTTCCGGTGTAACGGCTTGCACAGGTCTACCCGAGCGTTCCGCGTCATTTGTGTCGGTACGACCACGTTTAAACTCGGCGAACCACCGACAAATCATTGTTTTTGATGGACAAGAGTCCGGATAACATTTTTCAATCCATTGTTTCGCTTGCACGGTGTTTTTACCCATTAAAAAACAATGTTTTATCAAAACACAAAATTCGGTTTTTTTCATTTTTTAAACAAACTACAAAACGACTTTACTCCAACCTCGATAACTCAACTGTTTCTGGTCGGATCGACCTAAAATTTTGACCCGTTTCAAGCAAAGGTTAGTACTCTAGAAAGACGTGGTTACTGGTTTACTACGAGCGTCATCTCTGCTTTAGTCTCGGCACTTATTGATCCATGTGTTAAAGTAAGTCGTCACGACAAAAATTGTTCTGGCAAAAACTTTTTCTAATTCAGCACTGATATTTTCTGCTAATATCAAGAAACTAACAATAGGTTATTCGGTGTAATTTTCTCACAAATTGAGTGTTATTAGAATCTTAAATGATAATGACTTTCAGTTTAGTTTAGTTTTCTATTAGAAGACACTAGATAAGGAATTCAGTTTGGACAATAAATAGTTTTTGTTGGAAAAACTTTTATCCTCGAACACGCCCATCTTACTTACCGTTCTTTGTATCTTACTCTTCTACATTCAGATGCTCGTCCTAGTGCTACTTCCATCTGTCGATCAATTCACAGTCGTTCGTGAGAAAATTGTTACTGATGTTTCTGCAAATGTCGGCCTGTGGCATGTGGCCTCTACGTAAGCGGTTCACATAAAACTTCCGTGTGTATCTTCCTGGTGGCGCTTTTTTTCCGGAAAACCGTATTCTGTCTGTCCCGCGCCTGTTTGTATCATTCCTCGTTCGCTCTCGTGCGGTATTGCAGCATCATCGCCCTTGCTGCATTTTTCTTTTCGACTAACTGCTGGCATTCGCCGTCAAACTAGTCATTTCCTCGATTCGATAACCTCGTACCTAGAACGGTTGCAGAAGTCCTACTTATGGCGGACCTTATATTCCTCCAGTCATCTTCAAAAGTCGCCGCGCCAAGTTGCTCTTCCGTTGCAGCTCAAGCTGATGCGCGTATTCCTCGGCTGTACGAACGCTACGTAACTACTCTTGGCGTTCGTGCGTGACGGGTGTTGTGCGCCGTCGATAGTTTTGAGCACATACAAAACGCGGTAAGATAACAATAATAATAATTATAATAGTAATAATAATAATAATAATAAAAATAATAATAATAATAATAATAATAATAATAATAATAATAATAATAATAATAATAATAATAATAATAATAATAATAATAATAATAATAATAATAATAATAATAATAATAATAATAATAATAATAATAATAATAATAATAATAATAACTAACGCTACATTAAATATCAAGATGTAAGATAAACACGATGATCTTCATAGTATGGGCATTGCAAAATGCATTTTCGTGTTCCTCATCGGGGCCCCATTTTGAAAAGTGAAATGACTATTATTTTCATCGATTTTTCCATACGCTGTTCACGAGTTGTGGGCGAGGATTATGTGCTTATACAATTTATACGTTGTCATGTTTACAAACGAAGTCGAACCTGAGAGCCGACCGCTGAGCGGATTACCGAGAGATTCATATGAAAGTTAAAATTGGCCCACGAGTGACTTACCCAATCTACTGGAGAGATTTGCGATTGATGCAGATAAGAGATGAAGTCAATGAAAATCTCGGTATTACGAATGCTAACTGCAACATCTTTTACTATGTCTCACCTGTCATTTAGCTGGACTTCTACCCCCTTGTTTTACGAAAGATTATTTCATAAAGTGATTACCCAAATGTAGCCATTTTTTTATTTCGATTTTAGAAGTTTTAACCTTAAGATCATCCGCCTCTCGGATCAAAAAAACTTCTTAACCCTTAACCCTCCTACGTGAAAGGCGTGGTCCTATCCATCACGCTATCATTCTTGCTGAATTAAAAACCAATGTTCTTGAAATACCACAAATTGCAATCACAAGAGAGTATTCATACAATAGGGACATTATTCCGATTAAATTAGTTTCATTGATTATATGATGTCCGAATACAAAACCAAAGGTTATTTGGATTAGCAAAGCCTTTCCGGAATGAAATTTCAAAGAACCACACGACATAGGCTTTCTTTTAAACTATTTTTCGGGGAATTAGTCGTTTACAGTTTATGCACAAAGAACCCTTTCGTCCTTTGACAAAGAACGAACTTTTTCATGTTTCAATCTATTCATTCAACACACGCGCCCCGCAGTGCCTGTCATTCGTGAAAGCTTAGGATAAAGGAAGGAATGTACCTATTTATGTTTGAAATTGACAATCTTATATCAATAATCCAATGGGGTTTTCTTCTTTCATCTAAGCTGCCACCGCCTGTCGGTGGCACAGCAAGTGGCGGATCTCTTTCAGCTTCCACATCCGCCGACATCCATGTTTTCGAGAAATCGGTGGATGTTTCTTTCATCCTCCCTTAAACTCATATCCTGTACCCAATGATAAAGGCACATCAACGGAAGCGTGACAGAAAGTTTTCCTTGTGTGGACCTGATTCTTCATAACTTTGGAAGAAGGATTTTACCTGGGCTTGTTATTTAGATGGGAAAACGAGAAAAACAAGGGTTCGTTGGCAGAACATTGAATTTGTGAATTCAGATCAAATTCGAGGGATGGATTAGGCTTATAAGAAGAGCATTTAGTGTAATTTCAATTATGGATACATCAATGTCAGACCAGGAAGGAATTTCGTAACTTGTGATGACTATAACGGTCACAACGGGGTGCTGCGGTTTTATCTTATTCATTCATGTTTATTAAGGTTTATCAGTGATCCATGTAGCAGATTAAAACAAATTTTACAAAACTTCGATTCGAAACTTACTCATATTCTTAGTACTAATTAACTTTAACTTTTAGTGTGCATTTTGAGGCAAAATTAAAATGAACTGTACTGCCCATACTTGTATGTCAGTCCCATATGGAAAATCGACATGTCGAGAAAAAGACGATCAAAATTTTATTTCCGAATTTTCTGATTTATTGTGCTACCTAATGCCAAATCATGGTATTATTACATGAAACATCGGTAATACACCTTTGCTCTTCCAATATTGCAACAAATGAAATTATTGAAATTTGCACTGAATGGGACTGATATGCGGGTACTTTGCATATGGGAGTTGGAGTGAAATTTGCTGTCTCTGTTCGAAAGATTGAGGGTGGGACGACAATATGTGCTTTCGTTGCAATTTTTCTCGTCGCTATAACAGCAGTATTGAACAATTTTCGAACTATTTTTTCTGCGATATTTCTCCTTAGAGCCGAAGCATTATTGAAGATATTAGCGAAGATATTGTATCCGATTTTATCACAACTCGTTGAATGACAGTCGAGTAATCGGGTAAATAATATGATGACTCTCAGGCCCGTACCCAGGATTTCGTTTCGGGAGGCGCCCAAAGATAAAAAATAATGTTACTGAAGCAATATGTACCTAATTCTCGGTGTACCTTTTACGAGTTTTTAAAAGACACTTGAAACTTTTCCACTGGAACTGTTATTGTATTACATTTATTTACATTTACTGTCTTATTGTTTCTGTAACACATGTCTGAGACCTTCTGAATAATTATATATCTGTTTTTGGTTTCAGGAGGGGCCTGGGTCCCTCGCCCCCCCCCCCCCTCCTCTGGAT
Source organism: Malaya genurostris (assembly GCF_030247185.1). Lineage (NCBI taxonomy): Eukaryota > Metazoa > Arthropoda > Insecta > Diptera > Culicidae > Malaya > Malaya genurostris. Next base: position 75,848,030 of record NC_080570.1, on the reverse strand, counting down.
ACGTGACTGTTGACTCTACTAATGAGACGACTACTGGTACAATAACCCGAGTAGATGATTACTTTATCATAATTATTAGTAAAAATAAAGCCGTTTATACTCTAGTATTAGCAAGCATTCACTGTACTGTGAAATTGTTTGAAAAAGTAAAGTCTGAAATTTTTATTAAATCTTATTCATAGTGTTTTGTTTACATCTGTCAAGTTTCCAGCCGCCCAAAAATGCGAATTTGAGATGACACTAAAAAGTTCAAGTCGTCAGTCGGTTTTTGAGCAGAAAACCTTGGAACGTGCTTGGTTACATGTTTACAAAATGCGAAAAGACTTTTTGAGCAAAAATATTTTGTTGCCCAGTCCAAGTTTGATGTTCAGCAGGATGTTCGCAAAAAGAAACTATCGAAATTTGTAAAGAAGTTCCTGAATTGGCAGCCCACGGAGTCTATTTATTGTCAAAAGATATGAACTCATCAAATTCATCGGAACTTTGCCTAGTTGAAAAATTGTGGGTAATTATGAAGACGGAACTACGAAACTATTAAAACAGATCTGAAGTTGAAAAAAACTATGATACAAACTTCTAAATCACGGGTATTATCGGTTTTACGGGTCAGATTAAAATACCGGTGCGGGTGTTTGGGATAGAAGACGAAATTGAATAAAACAATAATTGTAAATCAAAACACGTAACTGGTTTTACAAGCCCAAAAATTTCAAGCAAATCGGTCAAATTTTGGTGAGTAAAGATGTGTGTCACATTGCTATAGAATACATTCTTAATTCTAATTATTATTATTATTATTATTATTATTATTATTATTATTATTATTATTATTATTATTATTATTATTATTATTATTATTATTATTATTATTATTATTATTATTATTATTATTATTATTATTATTATTATTATTTTTACCTTTCTCATATAGAAAGGCTATGCAATCATTGTGAAAACCAACTTTTGAACCGATATACTGGTTTCCGGAATCCGGTTCCGGAAGTCCCGGAAGTAGTGGTCAAAATCTTCAAAATGAAACTAACTCACTCTTCTCCGCACAACTCAATCGATTTTCCTAAACTTTTAATCAAATGATAGGACTTACGGTCATTTACAGAATTCTTGAATTTGATGTGTATCAGGATTTCGGTACTGGAATTAGAGGGGGATGGGCATTTGAAATATTAAGCCATCATATGATGCGACGATGCAACAATCTTCTAACTTGAGCCTAAAACATTCAATTTGTTGGTCATATTAGTTGCTGATCATATAAACTGACGTTTGATATATCTGGTCCCTTGAAATTGTGAGAATAAACTCCAAAACAGCACACACTCACTTTACTTCGCGATGGGTCAACCGATTCTCACAATCAAAAAGCACAAATAATAGGTCATCCGGATCTACAGAAAAAATGTGTTTAATATTTCAAGCTGTCACTTCGACCGATGCTGCAAAAAGCTGAAAAAAGTCTTTTAATTTTGGCTGGAAATGGATTCTTAGGCTTTGCTAGTTTGCGCCCGAACAAACTTTCTTTTTTTTCAAGAATTCCTAGTCACATGAGAAAGGTGAATTAGAACAGGTTTTTTGCCTTTCTCATATAGAAAGGTTATGCAATCACTTGAAAAACCGACTAGTGAAAATTGGCCCGGAGGGCCAAGTGTCATATACCATTCGACTCAGTTCATCGAGCCGAGCAATGTCTGTGTGTGTATGTGCCAAATAATCTCACTAGGTTTTCTCGGAGATGGCTGAACCGATTTTGACAAACTTAGATTCAAATGAAAGGTCTCGTAGTCCCATACGGAATTCCTGAATTTCATACGGATCCGACTTCCGGTTCCGGAATTATAGGGTAAAGTGTATTCAATATTGTACACCGTCACTTAAACCGGCGAAACAAATCACGTAAAAATTCTCTAAACTGGTCTAAAAACTACACAAATCGATAGTCATTATCAGTAGGCAACTAAACAAACCGATTCCGGCTATTCTGGTACCCGGTATCCGGTTCCGGAAGTTCCGGAAATAGTGGTCATATATACCAAAATGGATCTCACTCACTTTTCTCAGCGATGGTTTGACCGATTTTCACAAACTTAGATTCAAATAAAAGTTTTTCCGGTGCCATACGGAATTCCTGAATTTTATTCGGACCCGACTTCCGGTTCCGGAATTATAGGGCAAAGTGTGGTCAATATAGTACACCGTCACTTAACATATTTTCGGATGCAACAAACATGTTATGCATAAACAATCTCTTGGTTTCTTTCAAAAATCGATGAGAAAAATTTTGAATAGAATACCACAATATTATATGTACATGAGAAAGGCATCATTACACCACTAGGTGGATTAAAACAGGTTTTTTTAAATAATGATGTATGATGAATAAGATGGGCCTTGAATCGAACACCGAGCAGATCCTCAACTTCAAGTTGTTTGATCGCAAGTCTTACCTCGATGTACCGGAGAAATTTCAGAAGAAAAAGGTCAAATAATTTACCAAAAAAGTACTTGATGTGGCAGGCGGTCTGTGGGTGCGATAAATTCAGCAAGCCGTACTTAACGACCGGCACCATCAACGGTCTAATGTATAAAGAGTTATGCTCCGGCTTCACGAAGCTGACTCTCTGTTTTGGCTGGATATGGCGTAGTGCCGAAACACGAAAACGCCGATGGTGTGGTACAAAGCCAACGTTGGTGGTTTTGCCCAGGGTGAGTTGAATCCAAAAAAATCTCCTGAATTTTGCCCAGCAAAACAATTCTTGGTGATTTTGAAGGGAAAGCTTTTCTATGTTTATGAACTTTTAGAGATCATCTTCGTTAGTAGCATTTTTTTCATTGAACAGTTTTCTTTAGTTTTCCAAAATTTTAATCATTCTGAAGTTGTACGTAGACTTTTGGAGAAAGTGGAAGAAAGGAAGTCTACAAAGGAGATCCGAAAAATGGCGAATTTTGGCCGACGTGTTTCTATTTAGTATGGTGTGTCGCATTATTTCATATAAATAAACTACTTATTAATATAATTTGGCACTTGAATTATCATCCTAAATTATGTAATATTTTTCCAAATCTATCGTCACTTGCTGACAATGAAGAGACCAGCAGCATGCCACGTCCGAAGCACTGAGTAGCCAACCCTTCGCCAAGATAGTAGCATTCACAATTTATGCCACCTCTGACACGGTGATACGAGCAGCACATTTTGCTCCTGGTCGACAATCCGCATTAGAGGGGCACCACATCCGAACTCTCGCTTAGTTCGTCGCAGCTGGTGGCAGAAATATGTGAACACCACGGTTCCATTATGGCCGTGTCTTTTACTGGCCGGATGGAAGTGACAAAAAAGAGTTTCCAAGATCCACAAGAATGAGAAATGGTGAACAAGAAAAAGCTGTTGGAAAATTTATTTTAATGGGAAATCATGCGAAGCATGCAAGAAAAAAGACCGGATGTATCTTTTCGGCGTTTGTTTAGTAAAAAAAAGTGGAAGGTCGACGACGGGTCACCTGGGCAAGCAGAAAGGTGTGTTTGAAAATGGTCATTTCCTCGGTGTTCTTTGTGTTCATAATTTTCTGCTACGTTGGTATTACTGTAGCAAGGGACGAACCTTTTTTGTTTATCTCTATCACGAGAACTTACCCGATATGGTAGGATGATCATCGTTCGTCCAACGCACGTTTGCCCAGTTTCAACCCAAACTCGGTTAGCTAATTAAAGTGTATAGAAACTGGTTGGGGTACGGGTCCGGAGTATCGTGCGACAATTGACAGGATGGTGTTTGCTTCAAACGAGATTCCACCCACTAAGCCATACCCGTGTTTCAGTTGGTAATGCTGTGGGATCTGTCGCCACTAGTAATGTTTACTCCCGTTGAATCAAAAACATGAACAGATATAAAGTGTTGAGCTAATTATGAAACATGCTGTGATGATAATTAAAAGTTTTATGATTTGCACGAGCGCGAAAAACACGCAGCAGCTACTATAGTACACATTTCAGTTATGGCAGCGCAATATAGTACCCAGTTCCGGAAAATGGCCTTGCTCGATTCGCAGTCGCGATGCTGAGCCTAAAACGAGAATTTATTAAATTTTTAATTAACTGTCGCTTTTTGTGCTTTATTTTCTCCAACAGCTACGACGTCCGAGGGAGACAATATTCGAAGGCACTTTATTGGTCGGAAACCGCTGCGTTCGGACCGCGGGCATATTTTGTGACGGTGTCGAAACCGGCGGCCCTCACCGTAGACAACATCCAGTTGGACGACGAAGGAGTAAGTAGATAGTTTCAATATATCTCCCTTTATTGAATGAATAATTTGGAACAGTTCTAGCGTTAATTGCATATTAATCATCTTGTCCCTAACGAATGGAGCACAATTGATCCTAGGTTTGTTGAAAAGTAACTTTTTTTAATGCGATCAAAAACGATTTTCTATGGTACATAAGTGCTAAGAAATGCAACTAATTTTCCCAAGAGATGACTGAATCAGTGTAAACAAATTTGAATCTTGATTCCATGGTTTGAGTTCCGAGTTTATAAGAGTAAACAAATAGCTCTTCTGTAACACCGTAAGATCTATTATTTGAATAAGTAGAAATCAGTAAAGCTAAAAGACTAAACTAAATTAAGTCAGTTCCTTTTTGAAGTTTCCGACCGCAATTTCCGTTAATGACGACACGGGACTAGACAGCATGTTTTGAAAAAAAATACATAACCTAATAAATCGGTGTTAAAGAAGAACACTTGATTTTCAATCTCAATACCCTTGCATAACTATAATCTTCCGAAGAACTGCTTTTTCAAATGTGCTAGATTGGAGGTGTGTTGGAAACAATATAACGTAGCTATAGATTTAAAAAATCACCCTTTTCACCTCATTTTCACAAATTTTGAATCTACAAACAGGTTGTAGTTTAACAGTTAACTGTCATGAATATCCGATTTATATAGGTTCGGTAATTTAAGGTTTATTATACTTTTCATACCGTATTTTTTACCGTACTCAAATATTGTTCAGGTTGTATTTTGTCCAAATCCTTTCAAACAACGCTCAGTGAAAACTCGCATAATTCAAGTGAAAAAAAAACGATATTATATTATGTATAAACAATTATCGAACAACAAAATCAAAGCAAACGAAATTTGAGGAATTGAAACAAATGTCGTTTTCACTTTAAAAACGTGCTTAATCCACCTAGCAGTCAGATGATACATTTTTTTATCAATCCGCATGTGTTTTTTGCATAAAAATTCTTTGGTGTTTCAGTTTTCATGACATTATTCCAATGTCCGTCGTTTTAAGTGGCAATTTGAGATCACTCATTACTCTGCAATGTCGAAACTGCAAATCGGATCGAATTTGAATCTAAAAGTGTAACAATCGATTAAACATCCCATGATACGTCGAAGTTATTTCCACTTTAGGGTTTAGGGTAATTTAAGGTACTTCCAGAGCCGGTATTCAGGAACCAGCATAGCCCAAACCGATTCGTATGGCCATATGACGAATAAATTGCAATATTTTTGAGTCCAACTTTAAAGCTTTTCGGGATCTTCTATACCGCTATGAATTTTAAAAAATTCATCATCCTACAATTCCAGAATCGGAGGTCAGAATTGGATAAAATTGTATTTATTTTAATTTGAACTTTTGTTTCTGAAATTCGATTTGGCTGTTTTTGAGAAAACGATTGACACTGGAACCGGAACTCGAAATTCGGTGTAGCCGAAGTCAGACAAATTCATCTGAGTAGCTGTATAGTTTACATTTGTTTCAAAATGTTTGAAAATCAATGTAGACATCTTTGAGGAATCGTAGTGCGAATTAAATTTTTGGGTGCCTTCCGAAACGAAAACTGAATACAACCAAAAATGAAATAAGTTTATTTGGTAAGTTTGAGAGGTAAAGAGCTTTTACCCCCTAATTTATGCTAGGTGCACAGAACCAATTTCATTTGATTTTACGTTTCGTCTTAGACTCATCAGTGCGTAGCAGTTTATGTTGAACTGCTACCTCCGACCTGACGGTTCAACATAAACCGCTAGGCAGACGTAAAGTTAATGCTATTTGCAAAACACTTCTTTGATATTACACCTAAGTGTAATACCTCTCTCTTTACCTCTCAAACTTACCAAAATCTGTACGGCTAGTAAGCCGAAACTTGTTTCGTTCGGGACGTCGGTTTTGATATTACACTTAGGTGTAATATTAAAGAAGTGTTTTGCAAATAGCATTAACTTTACGTCTGCCTAGCGGTTTATGTTGAACCGTCAGGTCGGAGGTAGCAGTTCAACATAAACTGCTACGCACTGATGAGTCTAAGACGAAACGTAAAATCAAATGAAATTGGTTCTGTGCACCTAGCATAAATTAGGGGGTAAAAGCTCTTTACCTCTCAAACTTACCAAAATCTGTACGGCTAGTAAGCCGAAACTTGTTTCGTTCGGGACGTCGGTTTTGATATTACACTTAGGTGTAATATCAAAGAAGTGTTTTGCAAATAGCATTAACTTTACGTCTGCCTAGCGGTTTATGTTGAACCGTCAGGTCGGAGGTAGCAGTTCAACATAAACTGCTACGCACTGATGAGTCTAAGACGAAACGTAAAATCAAATGGAATTGGTTCTGTGCACCTAGCATAAATTAGGGGGTAAAAGCTCTTTACCTCTCAAACTTACCAAAATCTGTACGGCTAGTAAGCCGAAACTTGTTTCGTTCGGGACGTCGGTTTTGATATTACACTTAGGTGTAATATCAAAGAAGTGTTTTGCAAATAGCATTAACTTTACGTCTGCCTAGCGGTTTATGTTGAACCGTCAGGTCGGAGGTAGCAGCTCAACATAAACTGCTACGCACTGATGAGTCTAAGACGAAACGTAAAATCAAATGAAATTGGTTCTGTGCACCTAGCATAAATTAGGGGGTAAAAGCTCTTTACCTCTCAAACTTACCAAAATCTGTACGGCTAGTAAGCCGAAACTTGTTTCGTTCGGGACGTCGGTTTTGATATTACACTTAGGTGTAATATCAAAGAAGTGTTTTGCAAATAGCATTAACTTTACGTCTGCCTAGCGGTTTATGTTGAACCGTCAGGTCGGAGGTAGCAGTTCAACATAAACTGCTACGCACTGATGAATCTAAGACGAAACGTAAAATCAAATGAAATTGGTTCTGTGCACCTAGCATAAATTAGGGGGTAAAAGCTCTTTACCTCTCAAACTTACCAAAATCTGTACGGCTAGTAAGCCGAAACTTGTTTCGTTCGGGACGTCGGTTTTGATATTACACTTAGGTGTAATATCAAAGAAGTGTTTTGCAAATAGCATTAACTTTACGTCTGCCTAGCGGTTTATGTTGAACCGTCAGGTCGGAGGTAGCAGTTCAACATAAACTGCTACGCACTGATGAGTCTAAGACGAAACGTAAAATCAAATGAAATTGGTTCTGTGCACCTAGCATAAATTAGGGGGTAAAAGCTCTTTACCTCTCAAACTTACCAAAATCTGTACGGCTAGTAAGCCGAAACTTGTTTCGTTCGGGACGTCGGTTTTGATATTACACTTAGGTGTAATATCAAAGAAGTGTTTTGCAAATAGCATTAACTTTACGTCTGCCTAGCGGTTTATGTTGAACCGTCAGGTCGGAGGTAGCAGTTCAACATAAACTGCTACGCACTGATGAGTCTAAGACGAAACGTAAAATCAAATGAAGTTTATTTGGTTATCGACTATCCAAATCTGCTAACCCGATAAACCTGATTAATTTATGTGAAATAGACATTTTTATACTAATCATCATGTATCCCCGAAATCGGAAGTTGGATCTGACTGAAAAACAAGATGTTTTATAGAATCTTAAAACTTTTCATTTGAACCTTAGATGATTCTTAGATTTCATTTGAATCTTAGATGTGTTCAGTCATCTACGAGAAAAATGAGTTACACAATTTTAATTTCGTGCCACATATCATCCTGTAGTTCCGGAACCAGAGGACGGAACCAAACATAATTCAGAAACCTTGTTTGGGAGTATACGACTTTTCATATGAATCTGAGTTTGTAGAAAACGGTTGAGTCATCTCCGAAAAAAATTGAGTGAAATTATTTGTCACACACACACACATTTGCTGATCTCGACGAACTGATTCGAATGGTATATGGCTGTTATGTTCTTCCAGCATTTATTGTTATAAGTAGTTTAAATCAATATAATTATGGAATTATGTTTTCAACTCGAAAATTCTGCCATCATCTTGTTTACATATGACATATTCGAACGATTATGTTGCCAAAAACGAACGTGCTAAAATCGATCCGAGGCAAAATATCATGCTGTACACAGTCTTTTGGGTACTTAGAAACAAATGTATGTGACAGTATAAAAATCGTGTTTTATGTTGCTCCCAAGCATTTCTTTGCCAGACAGCGCTCAAAACTTCTACCTGCTGGAATAGGGGAAAAAGTCGCTTACACAACAATTTCGATATCTCCGTTAAAAATGGACGGATTTTAACATTCTATGGCTTGTTGGATAGCTTTTACCGTGCGGAATCTAAGTCTGAGAATATATTCTGTTTTCAAGGTCAATTGTGACAGATACTGTCAAAAAAAATTTGACATGAAACTTCGTAAAACTCAAAAAGTAAACATCCGATCTCAAAACCATTCAATAGCGTTCAGGGTGACGAGCAGACTTTTCATTTGCGACTAGTTTGATCAAAATCGGTTCAGTCATATCTGAGATCTCGACCTCTTAGTTAACAAAACACACACACACACGAACATTTTCTCAGTTCGTCGAGCTGAATCGATTGGTATATAACATTCGGCCCTCCGGGTCTCGGAAAATTGTTCTAAAGGTTGAGCGAATTCTATACCTATTTTTTATATATGAAAAAAAGTAAAAAACACATAACTGAATAAATCGGTGTTAAAAAAGTACACCTGATTTTGAAAATTCGCATAAAAACACATATATCTATTTGTATATCAGTCTCAATACTCTTGTATAACTATAATCTTCCGCAGAACTGCTTTTTCAAATGTGCTACACTGGATTTGTGTTGGAAACAATATAACGTAGCTTTAGACTGAAAAAATAACCCTTTTCAACTGATTTTCACAAATTTTAAATCTACAAAGAGGTTGTGGTTTAACAGTTAATTGTCATGAATACCCGATTCATATTGGTTCAGTAATTTGAGGTTGATTATACTTTTCATACCGTATTTTTCACCGTACTCGGATATTATTCAGGTTTTCCACGGATATTGCCTAGGTTGTATTTTGTCCGAATCCTTTCGAACAACGCTCAGTGAAAACTCGCATAATTCAAGTGAAACAAAATGATAATATATTATGTTAACCGAAAGTTTTCGTGAAATATAAACAATTATCGAACATCAAATCAAAGCAAATTTTTCGAAACGAAATTTGAGAAATTGAAACAAATGTCGTTTTCACTTTATAGACCTGGAACTGTCCCAGGGTTAAAATAGGTGAATGATTTTCTGTATACACTTTTTCATATTAATGCAGCTCCAGAACTGTTATATGTAAAAAACAGTGTAGAGGTTCTTAGAAATTGATTGAGTACTATAAAAAGCATACATTGATAAAAAAAATGTCAAACACATTTCAAGAATAATAAAATTTTCTCAAAAAAATCAAATTATATAAACAACAAACTTCCAATTGAGAAAAAAATGTAGAAAACTTAAACTTCAAGTTAACATCTGCTCAGTTCCAAATCAACAGTCGATGTGATCGGATGCGTATTTACGTTTCTCTTAACATTTGTCCAGTCGAGCGTTTTAATCCATTCTCAAGGTCATTTTGCTCTCTCTGTGTGCTAGCGAGTGTTAGTATCAATAGGCACAGTTGGCCAGTACCGGGTGCTATTGTGATATCACTGTATATTGTGTTCTGGTGAAAAGTGCCGTTATACGCTGAACATTATAGACAATTGTGTTTTTTTTTCCTCGTGAAGGATTTTTACACACCATCTGCGGTGATACACCGATCTGCAAAAGCGAGAACTTGGTGGACGATCAGCCGGATTTTAAGATAAGTACTGTCTTCTCATTGTTTATTCTCTCGCCTTTCTATTATCGGTTCCTCATCATTTTATCCTCACAACTATCCGTGAGGACATGAGCAACTCTGAACCTGATCCTCCCCCTCCCGATGATAAGATGGAGACTTCTGTTGACAGCAGTAAGATTCGCATTAAGAGCTATCCGGATGGGCTTGCACTCCCGGTCGGACCTTATGCTGTATATTTCCGGACCAAATCAATCGACAAAAAATTGAATACTTTGAAAATATCTCGTGACCTGTCCTCGCGATATTCTACTATAAAAAGAATAGATAAAGTACGACCAGACAAGCTCAGGGTCTTACTAACCAGCTCTCAGCAGGCAAACGAGATTGTTCGAAATGAGCACTTTACGCGGGACTACCGCGTGTACATACCAGCTCGTGAAGTCGAAATAGACGGCGTGGTAACCGATTCGACTCTGACTTGTGAGGACATTCTTAAGTCGGAGCAGGTTGTTTTAAAAACCCCTTACTTAAGAATGTCAAGATACTGGATTGCAAACGCTTGCATTCAGTATCGATCGCCGGTGATGGAACAAAATCTTATCCCCAATCAGATTCGTATCGAGTTACCTTTGCTGGCTCGGCTTTACCCAACTACGTCCTCTTGGACCGGGTTCGTCTGCCCGTTCGTCTCTTTGTACCGCGAGTAATGAACTGTACCAACTGTAAACAATTGGGGCATACAGCTTCTCATTGCTGCAATAAGCCCCGGTGTGCCAACTGTGGGGGAGGACATGCGGATGGCTCTTGCGGTAAGGATACTGAAAAGTGCCTCTATTGTAAGGAGGGTCCGCATGACCTCTTGGCATGTCCCGCGTATAGACTTCGCGGTGACAGAATGAAGCGTTCTCTGAAAGAACATTCTAAACGCTCTTTCGCCGATATGCTGAAGAGTGCCACTCCCCCCAAACAAATAACGAATCCATATGCCTGCTTGTCAAATGGCGAGAGTGATTATGACGACCCTTTGGAAGGTACATCTTCGGCTGTCCCTCAAAGCTATAGAAAGAGAAGAAATATATCCTCCCACAAGCTTCCTAGTAAGGGTTCGAAGATATCCTCAGAAGGGCCTCTAAAAGTTACAGCTAGAGGAAGTGGTGCTAAAGCAAAACCGAAGCAAAATGCTCCTGGTCTAGGAAATCTAAATTCTACGAAAGAATTCCCACCACTTCCTGGGACATCAAACCCCTCAACCGTCCCCGAAAATCTATCTGACAACCAACTCAGTGCTGGACTTATCAAGTTCTCAGATATTGTGGACTGGATTTTCAAAAATTTCAACATATCTGAACCTCTTAAAAGCATTTTAATTGCATTCATGCCTACAGTGAAAACATATTTGAAGCAGATGACTGCAAATTGGCCCCTTCTTTCAGCGATCGTGTCCTTCGATGGCTAAGTCACCCTTTGAGGTTAAGGATTCAATCACTGTTTTACAGTGGAATTGTAGAAGTATCACCCCGAAAATAGATCCCCTCAAAACTCTAGTGAATAATCTGAAATGTGACGCATTTGCATTGTGCGAAACTTGGCTAACTTCTGATGTACCCCTAAACTTCCACGATTTTAACATTATTCGTCTGGATCGAGATGATCCCTATGGAGGAGTACTTTTGAGGATCAAAAAGTGCTATTCTTTCTATCGCATTAACCTCCCCTCGATATCAGGTATTGAAGTTGTCGCATGTCATGTTACAATCAAAGGTAAGGACCTTTGCATTGCTTCCATCTACATTCCCCCAAGAGCCTCGGTTGGGCATCGGCGGCTCAGTGATATCGTAGAGCTCCTTCCTGCACCGACGTTGGTTTTAGGAGACTTTAACTCACACGGTACGGGATGGGGCTGTCTTCACGATGATAACAGATCAACTATGATCCATGATATTTGCGACAACTTCAATATGACACTCTTGAATACGGGAGAAATGACACGGATTCCTGCACCACCAGCAAGACCAAGTGCGCTGGATTTATCCCTCTGCTCGACATCGCTACGGTTAGATTGCAAGTGGAAGGTGATCCCTGATCCCCACGGTAGCGATCATCTACCTATTGAATCTCAATCACCTGCGGATTAATACCATCGGAGACAATCAATGTTTCGTATGACCTCACACGAAATATTGATTGGAAAGACTACGCAAATTCGATATCTGAGAAACTCAAAACAACACAAGAACTTCCTCCGGAGGAAGAGTACACGTTTATGGCTGGATTGATTCTCGATACTGCGATTCAAGCTCAGACGAAACGTGTACCTGGTGCGAAAACTAACATCCGTGCTCCCAATCCGTGGTGGGACAAAGAGTGCTCATCACTGAACGCTGATAGAGCCTCCGCGTTCAAACAGTTTAGAGCCAATGGAACACCTGATAATTATCGTAATTACGCAACGTTAGACACGCAAATGAAGAACTTAATTAAAGCAAAAAAACGCGGTTACTGGCGCCGGTTTGTTGACGGATTAACAAAAGAAACATCGATGAGCACTCTTTGGAACACAGCCCGACGAATGCGCAACAAAAACACCACAAACGAAAGCGAGGAATATTCTAACCGCTGGATATTCGATTTCGCTAAAAAGGTATGCCCAGACTCTGCTCCGGACCAGAGGATCTCCCGCGCCGCGACGTCAAATGCAAACGAAATACCTTTTTCGATGGTAGAGTTCTCACTTGCGCTTTTATCGTGTAACAATAAATCTCCGGGGTTAGACAAAATCAAATTCAACTTGTTGAAAAATTTACCTGACCCTGCCAAAAGGCGCTTATTGAATTTATTCAATAGGCTTCTTGAGGATAATATTGTCCCACATGACTGGAGACAAGTAAGAGTTATTGCCATTCAAAAACCAGGGAAACCAGCCTCCGATCACAATTCGTATCGGCCGATTGCTATGCTTTCCTGTATCCGGAAATTGTTCGAAAAAATGATTCTGTTTCGTCTAGACAATTGGGTCGAGACTAATGGCTTACTTTCAGATACACAATTTGGTTTCCGCAGAGGAAAAGGAACGAACGATTGTCTTGCGTTGCTCTCAACAGAAATTCAAATGGCATTTGCTCGTAAGCAACAAATGGCATCAGTTTTCCTAGACATCAAGGGGGCTTTTGACTCAGTTTCCATAAATATCCTATCTGAGAAGTTGCATCAGCATGGTCTTTCACCAATTTTGAATAACTTTTTGTACAATCTATTGTCCGAGAAATACATGTATTTCGCGCATGGTGATTTGTCGACAATACGATTCAGTTGCATGGGTCTTCCTCAGGGCTCATGCTTAAGCCCCCTTTTATACAATTTTTACGTAAACGACATCGATAAATGTATCAATACATCTTGCACGCTAAGACAACTTGCCGACGACAGCGTTGTGTCTATTATAGGACCCAAAGCTGGCGATCTGCAAGGGCCGTTACAAGATACTCTTGCCAACTTATCCATATGGGCTCTTCAAATGGGTATCGAGTTCTCTACGGAGAAAACTGAGTTGGTTGTATTTTCAAGGAAGCGAGAACCAGCACAACTACAGCTTCAACTAGGGGGTGAAAACATAGCTCAGGTCTTCACATTTAAATATCTCGGGGTCTGGTTCGACTCCAAAGGCACCTGGGGATGTCACATTAGGTATCTGAAACAAAAATGTCAGCAGAGAATCAATTTTCTTCGCACAATAACCGGAACTTGGTGGGGTGCCCACCCAGGAGACTTGATCAGGCTTTACCAAACAACGATATTGTCCGTAATGGAATATGGATGCTTCTGCTTCCGATCCGCCGCGAACACCCATTTCATTAAACTGGAAAGAATTCAGTATCGTTGTTTGCGTATTGCCCTAGGTTGCATGCAATCGACTCATACGATGAGTCTCGAAGTGCTCGCGGGCGTCTTACCGTTGAAAAATCGATTCTGGGATCTCTCATACCGATTGCTTATCCGATGCGATATCTTGAATCCGATGGTGATTGAAAACTTCGAAAGGTTAGTTGAGCTTAATTCTCAAACCCGTTTTATGTCCTTGTATTTTGATTACATGGCTCAGAATATTAATCCTTCTTCGTTTGTTTCCAACCGTGCTCATTTCCTGGATACTTCTGATTCTACTGTGTTTTTCGACACATCCATGAGAGAAGAGATTCGTGGAATTCCGGATCACATACGCCCTCAAGTGGCCCCTAATATTTTTTATAATAAACTAAGAACAGTCAACTGTGAAAAGGTGTTTTACACTGACGGATCAAACATCAACGAGTCCACAGGCTTCGGTATCTTCAATCAGAACATCACCGCTTCGTACAAACTCAGTGATCCGGCATCAGTTTACGTCGCAGAATTAGTTGCCATTCAGTACACCCTCGAGATCATTGAAACCTTGCCCAAAGACCATTACTTCATTGTCACGGACAGTCTAAGCTCAATAGAAGCTCTGCGGGCAATGAAGCCAGGAAAGTATCCCCCATATTTCCTGGGGAAAATACGGGAACATTTGAGAACTTTATCTGGACGGTCTTATTCAATATCGTTAGTCTGGGTCCCTTCGCATTGTTCCATTCCGGGCAATGAAAAGGCAGACTCATTGGCTAAAGTGGGCGCATTAGAAGGTGATATTTATGAAAGACCAATCTGCTTCAATGAATTTTTCAGCATTTCTCATCAGAAAACTCTCGAAAGTTGGCAAACTTCATGGACGAATGACGAACTGGGACGATGGCTACACGCCATTATCCCTAAGGTATCGACGAAACCTTGGTTCAAGGGGATGAACGTGAGTCGCGATTTCATTCGTGTTATGTCGCGGCTCATGTCAAATCATTATACATTCAACGCACATCTCCGGCGTATTGGGCTCGTGGAGAGCAATCTCTGCACCTGTGGCGACGGTTACCAGGACATCGAGCATGTCGTGTGGTCGTGCGTAGAGTATCGTGACGCCAGGTCGAAGCTACTGGAATCCCTTAGGGCCCGAGGTAGACCGCCTGAGGTTCCGGTTCGGGATGTGTTGGCGAGTCGGGATAGTTCATACATGCTTCTCATATACCAATTCCTTAAACACATTCGTATACAAGTGTAATCTATTATATCTTGCAGAGAAAGTTCCTCCCATTCCTCGACGATATTTTAACTATGGCTAAGAATAATCTCCAACTGCAGGTTCGACACTAACATCCGCCCGATTCTATCGACCCCTCGTCCTGTCCACCATCTTCATTGGAACTAACTAGATCTTTTTGTTGTCACTAACTTTTCTGTTCTCCCTTTCCCCGTCTCTTCACCATCTCGTTGTCAACTAATTAGATCTCTGTCGTTTTCTAGGCATTTCGTTCCCATATCCCCTTTTTACCCCGTTTTTCTACAATATTTACTAGTCTATGTCTCTTTTATTCTCTTCCGTAACATAACAATCAACCCCAATGGAAGACCGCTCCAATCGATGACCAGCATGCGGGCCACCCGCCGGGTCTTCGTAGCCTGGGGGTGTTTTCCGCGGTCCCATACGGACCAAAGGATGCGGCCAGCATAAATATTTACCAACGTCATCTGGAAGACACACGCTATATTCAGTTCATCAACCACTGCGGATTGCCAGCTGTAGACTGGATTCTCGAGAATAGACAATTTCAACACCAATATTACAGTTTTATGTTAGTCGTTAACTAAAATTATAAAAAGCCGGCATCTTAGTAACTATTTCTTTTATCGTTTTCGCTTAAAAATTGGTGGACAATATTGCCCCCCCCCCCTTTAATGATTTCTGCGCACGAGCCTGTCAGAATTCGTTTCACATTGTCAATATAGTGGATAAGGCGTCTTTTCGCCTTTTGGACACCCACCTCTCCCCTTGAAACCCCCCCCCCCCCCCCTTGGATGATTCCTGCGCACGGGCCTGGTTTCTACATATAAATAGTCCAAGATAGTTTTAATCGGTTGAGTGATCTTGGAGAAAAGTGAGCGCAAATAGAATAGTAGTTTATTGCGTCACTTCTATATAGAGGCCAAGGACCCGACTTGAATCATAACCGATTGTAAAAATTCATTGCCAAGTGGTTCTGCTTTGAGTTAGCATACTTTGGTACAACTAAAAATCCTCCTATTCATATCATCCTATTTGCATCGATTCTAATGTTCTAAAATTTCTCGATTTCACTTATTTAGGCGGGTTTCATATACGCGTTTAGACACTCGGAAAGCTTAAAATGAATCATCCAAAATTATAATTCCGAGCACTAATCATTGTAAATGCAGCTCTTTGGTTGACTGGTTGATAATCTAATGAAATAAATATAAACACAATTCTGCGCATTCTGCCCCCATCCCTCCCTCCTCAGTACCAACAAAGTTCTTAATACTTTATCTTTATTAGACAACAAATACCATAACTACTATCATCAACGCTCCCAGTTTGTAATTCGTTTCGCTCGTTTACCAATACCAACCGCTTGATTATTAACACCCACATCGCCTCTCTTTTTTCCGCCACAGGTGTATCGATGCAGGGTGGATTTCCAGAACTCCCCAACTCGGAACCACCGGATAAATCTAACAGTAACAGGTAAGATAAGATAATCAAAGGTAAAACCAGCCGATATCCTTAGTTACGCGAACAAAGCCCAGTCCCGAAAGTAATCATCCAATTGGCGTTACAAGATAATTATTGAAGGTAAAGCTTCTAATTAAAATACATTCACGGCAGACATAAATGAAAATGTTGAACAAGATTTTTCCCTCATTAAAAAGTTTCGCTCTTTAATCCTAATGGCAGCACAATGAGCTCGATTTGGTGCGGAGCGATTCGTAAAGAGAGCTTGTGATGAAACGAAGACTCTCGGTATTTTGTTTTTAAGGTAGCTACGAAAATTGCTGCTTTGGGATGATTTAAAAACAAATGTATTATTTGCTAAGATCAATCGTCATCGCCTAATGTATCTGATTTTTTCATCGATAACGACAGGAACATAATCCATCATAATGATTGAAGATTCTATCGAACCGTCAATTGTCATTGAGTCATAACGGATTCATTTTCCGATCATCAGTGCTAAAATCATTATTAGTTGAGCAACCTTCTCATCAAATGATCCGAGAACAATGATCCGTCCCCTTGCTCTGTCTTTCTCAATGGGTAATGCGCCAGTAAACGAGTTTTCGAAGATGAACAATGAAAACTGGGAGGGCGGATGTGAAGAGTTTGACGCAAATGCTTGGGTTGGTGGCAAGCGATTTCTTAAAGGATATTATAACTTTTTATTTAATAGAAGCTCTTTTTTGTTGTATCTCGAAAACCATCATCGGAAAGCAGCTAAATGGTTCCGCGCAGCCACCGATCGCAAGGAAACCCCTTTTCCGGTAATCAGCGCAAAACTTGACAGCTCCGAGCAAACGAACACTTCATGAGGCAAGTCTAATCGTTTGGGGGAAAACTTTTTGATTATCTTGTCAGACGAACATCGTGTTGCTCGCTCCCAGCTATGCTCCTGATGAATGGTTGATATATCTGAATTTAGATCAGGATATGTTGAACATTGTTTTAACATGAGTATTGTCTTCAGTACACGTGTATGTTCCGTTTTGTTCTGTATGTTTCGTTCCGAATGCTATTTCAAAAATTCAAGGATAACGAATGCGACATTAAAGTGAGGGTTTCAAGTGTATTTCGATAATAATTGAATTTGTGTCTTATTCGAATCTTGTTGACTGGTACACAGTTAAAAATATTTTGTGAATTTACATCTATTTTCATGCACATATTTGGAGCAGGTAATTAAACATAAAATTACTTTACAATTCTGTACGGTTCAAAACAATTTTATCGCAAAATGAGCGTTAATTGAAACATACAGTTATATTCATTAAAAATTCGATGCAATTCAATTTAGTTTTGCATCGATGAAGGTTTTCAATCAAAATTTCGATTCAACCCATGTCTATTTCATGTTACTATTGATTTACATCTCGTGTAAATTTCATTATTTCTTTCTGTGTAATATTTAAGTACAACTGAATAGCTGTCTGAAAAATATTTTTACCTGTGATAAAACCCAGTATTGTTATTTTATAACACAGTATGAAAAACATCGTGTTTAAATAAGTTTCATGAAAACGCTGCAGGAAATCAATCAAGAAAAATATCTTTGCAAATCTTTTATTTCGATAATTTGTTAAGTAACATTTCAGACTTCAAATCCAAATAAATCTACATTTCTTACATTTTTCGCACGTACGAATATAATACATACTCAGTATTCTGAACATAGTTCCTTCAAATGTATTCATAAGTGAATAGCTGGCATCGAGATTTCAAAAGGAAGTGTATTTACAATTTTGCATGAGCATTTGAATATGAAATATTTGTTGGCACAGTGGAAGTCAGGTTTTTTTCGGACTGATCAAAAACAACATTGGTTCACAAAAGCGTTTGACCATGTCGAAGCTTAATGAATCGGTATTTCAACGTCGATTGTGTTATCGCAAATCTTCTGATTATTAGGTCAAATCCTTTGTGTTTATTTAGGTGTCGAATTATGTCTGAATTTATTATTTAAAAAAATCTTTACACGATACCTACTTTAAGACACTTGAATCACCAAACTATCTATTTGCTATGTACACGATCACCAATCGGCGATCATTACGCATACAAAAGAGAGAAAGCAAGATTGTCAAAAAAATCCATACTGTTCATATGGTAACATTAAGGTTCGATAAATTGCAATACGACACTTCAGTTTGTCGTCAAAAATGCTGATAGATATTGTACGGGCATTGCACCAAGGATTCGATGTCTGTAGAATTAACGGTAGAGTTATGGATAGCGTTGGACACGTGGAATGCATATGATATACGATACGTCACAATTGAAGAAACATGGATCCATTATTATACGCATCAGTCTAAACGACAGGCAGCTGGCAAAAGATGACCAAAGAGTCCGAAGACTCAAACATAGACAGCAAACTTATGGCTATCAATGGAGTTTTGATCATTAATAACCTTGAAAAATGTAAAACGGTACTAGTAAATTTTACACAGTATTATTGGATCGTTTGAAAGTCGAAATTAAGATAGAGCAGCCCGGAATGCAGACGAGAAAAAGTGTCTCAAGTCGATCATTCGTTTTTAATTGTGTACATGACAGAACGAATTGTAGATTTCCAGTATAGTCGATCTTGAGCCGCCGTTCTCCAGTCGCTTTGTACTCCCTCGCATCTTCCTCGATTGCATCACGTCGACCCTTATCTTTTCCGGCATTCTCGCTACATGTCCAGCCCACTGTAGTCTACCGTATTGTATAAGCCTTTCAATGCCCGCATATTTTGTATACTTGGTACAGCTCATGATTCATGCGTCTACACCATTCTTCATTCTCTTCTTTACCGCTGAGTATTGAGCACCGGATGCTTCTCTTGAAAATGCCGAGTATTTTTGTTTTTCATAAATACGTTTATTTCATAAGATAATATACATAAGCTTTTCTTCGCCGTAGCATCCACAATGCATAGTACTTTAAACCTAATACATTTCGAACATCATATCAGTATGTCGGAGTTCATTAGTTAATCTAAACACTGTTTTTATTAAGCGATTTGCTATTATAAATCCATTAAAAAGCATTTATTTTGTACATAATCCTATAACTATTTCAGGTATGTTTGTATCAGTTCATCACTTTTATTCGATATAAGATTGGTTGAACTCATGGAAGAGAAAAGAGTCTAACATAGAATAAAAATTTAATTGGAACTCCAATGGTCTTGATCAAGGATGGCTTTTATCGTATCAAAGAACGCTCTCTACCAATTCTTCACACGATTCTCTCGCTCGATGACCTGTCTGAGCATCACGAATTAGCACGCTGCTGTGGGGATTCTCTCTGAAGCAACAAACGGTCGCATATTCTCGTTTCGCGATCCGATTCTATATGGGCAGTTGATAATTGCAATAGAATCAGTTTACTTTTACCGCTTATTCTAACTATGTTCATATAACCTTTGTGTAAGTTGTGTCTATGAAAATGTATGTGAATGCTCCACACAAGGGTTTTGAAATATTGCAACCTAGTATGAGAATCATCAATCGATTTTCTGCGATAGTTGTTAACTTGCGATTCTATCTTGGTAAATTTTACACAGCACCGATCATTACCAGACTGTCCATTTTTTAAAGGGCCGTGAAATACTCAGAGTATGAAGCGAAGAAAAGTAGAAAAATTCTCTCACGGTTCATGCATTGAGAGACACGAGTTCTTGTAACATCTTCTACCGGATTGAAAATGTTGTGTACAATGTAAAGGAATATCGAGCAGCTCCTGTCAAATTATCGGTAATCACCAACACTGGTCTTAATGAAATGATAAAGAAGTTTCATGTAAGGAAGTACACGAAAAAACAGCCGAGTACTCAAACATCTGTTTTCTTCAACAACCATGCCTCGTGGTCGTACAGGGAAACAATTAGTATCAACGACTTGTAAGCGAGTTTTGTGCGTATTTCAAAGCTACGGGATCTCAGTTGGTTTGGGAGCCCGTAGAAAGCCCTATTAGCACACGCCTACAGTCCATCATTACGATGTCTAAATTCCACCATACTCATCAAATTTATCCCTCAGCGACTATTTTCTGTTCTCATGTTTAAGAAACAGCATGTTTGAAATAGATAATACAAATACTATAAAAAAGTGGTATAAATAAGATGTAGAATTGATGGAACAGTTGTATTGCCTCTCAAGAAGAATACAGTGTTGAATAGAATCGAGATTTGGTAAAAAGTGTTGTTTTCTTTGTCAGACCGGGAACTATTTGACCGACGTATAGCTAATATATTAATCACGTTTTTGGATCTAGTCAGTTATATTTCACATACACATATCTTATTTCTTACCAATCGTATCTTCTAGTTATTATATTGTATTCTGGTCATGATATTCCACATATCCGAAAATTATTCTTTCAAACTGTCCTATACAAAGAACTTATCAATTAAGTCCACAGATTTAATATGCCAAAGAAATATAATTTTACTCGACGAAATAAGATACTTCTCTAGATAATGAAATTTTACTTCAAACGAAATCGAATCAAACAAGTTAGTGACTGAACTTGGTAAATTAGAACGAATTTCAAAGAAAACCACCAACTAAAGTCATAGCAGGCAAAGTCTTGTCATTACATTTCTTTTGTGGAATTTGGACTTTCTGTTTCAAAAACCTTCGCAGCCGATTCATAGCGTACAGGATCATTGCATGGCTTGTACTACGATCCTACTGACACTAAGAATCCTTCCAGTTCGGGCGTCAAACAAAAGTAAACTCCATTTTCAGTGTACGGCACCGCACAGATTGCAAGTCGGGTCGCAACTGATTCCTGTTCTCTGAAAGAACTTTTCTCAAATGCGAACACACACATTGAAGAGCGGAATTCTTATGAAAACCGTGAATCTATGTATATGAGAATGTAAATTCTGTAAGAGTAAGCCATTATAATGGAAAACAAGGAAAGTTATACTATGTTCACACTATGAGTTAAAACATGTTATAACTCCAATTTCATGTTTTAAGCGAAATAACATGTTTTTCTTTTGCGTTATTTCATATTCATAAACGTCACATTAAAATATGTTTTCCCGAAATAACATGATATAATTGTCAGTAAAGCACAACCCTGCTAGCATTTTCCTTCACTTTTCGACTATGTTAATTGACAAGCTGTTCTACAACAGCAGTTTTCCATCAAAGTAGCCATGTAATCATAATAAAACAAAACTGAGAACTGGTACCAACGTTGCCAGGTATACCGATTTCTCGGTATTTATACAGATTTTTGACCTCTATATCACAGTACAGACGACGACACGACCAGGCACTCAGAAGAAAAATCAGCATTAAAACTGTTCGCTAACGATTCGCCGCCAGTTACCACAAATCTAGCGACCCCTTGTAAATGATAAAAATAATCTTCTCGAGCAACACTGTTTGAGTTGCTATGTACTGGTTACCAAGGAACCCCAAAACAAATAAACATGTTTTGAAAGCGGTGGAATATTAGTGTTAAACTTTGTCCAAATTTAGCAGAAATGCATTTTCGGAATTTAATCGAAACTATGGATAAAACCAACGAACGAGGACAATGATCTACTTCCAGCGATTCATCCGTACACTTCCACTGCTAGCTTTTCTGGGCAGTAGGATTCGGTGTAATATGCCGGTGTCAAAATTGTTTTGTGTCGGTTGATTGCGCAGCAGTGGAAACAGTATTTCTCCTTGTTGGCCACTATTCGAGGATTACTAGTGGAATTCCACAAAGAAATCATTTTACCGTACGTTATGCAGGTACCGCAGAGCACAAGCCTCGCTCAGCTCGTTGTCGGTCATTTCCATGTCTTCTTTCTCACACAACGGTTTCAAGTCAAGACCTGAATTTTGAACTTGGCTTTATAAAAGACATAACTCATACTCCTAAATTTTTACATTCCGCTCGAGTCAGGTAAATCCATTAAAATGTTCCATAATATAATAACCGATCTGAAATTTATTTTGTTTACATTCATCTTGCCTTCGATATGCAGTAACCAAGGTTATGGTGACTGTTATTCAAAATCAATAAATAAATCAACTTGTGCTGCCAGTTTAAAAAAATTCACTAACGTTTCCGATTTGACATTTCCAGTTACTGAGGGGTAGTTAAATTTACGATACAGTTTTGATAGACGAGTGGCAGGTCGTGTCGTCGGTACAGATATGTTCTTCCAAAATACTGATAATTCACGGATCACACAGATAAGTACCGATTTTGGTTTTTAGCTTGAATAGACATAAGAAAAGGTTGTCGTGGGACCTTTTTTTTCGCTCACCTTTTCTACTACTTATGTAGAAGAGATATTGATACCGATATGACACAGATAGATTTTTGCGCCGACTACATATTTTTGGAAAAATGACCTGGCAACGCAGATGAGTACAACCATTTTTCTTAGTGTAAACAGTGCGGTTTTAACTTTATATTACTATCGTTAAAACATGTTATTTTCGGCCAGTGTGAACATAGTATTAGACATTTTGCGTTATTAATTTTAATTTCCAATTATCGGAAATATATAGTTTTATATACTCTAATTGATGCGACGAAACGTTTCAAGCAGTAGGAAATCTGTTAAAGAAAATTTCAGCAGTGATTTTTCGAAACCTAACCACTGTTTTTACGATTTTTTTTCGTATTTCGTTCTACATCAAAATAAAGTTATTTAATGTTCTCATTATGCGCTTGAGAAACACAATATGTAATTTGTTTCTCTAATGTTTCTCTTCTACTTTCTCCTGATTTGAAGTCCAATATTGGACAGCCCAGTTCTGATAACGTCCCCACTGTACATTTAATATAGTGCAACATCATAAAAGCACCTCGTACTATTTAGCATATCTGCAACAACCGGCTTAAATAGAAAAGACCGGAAATGCTTCCTAAGAAAACGGAAATATTATTTTCAGCTTGAAGTCTGAATGTTGTTCGCCCGAAGGCAGAACAACGGAATTCGCTGTGGAAAATTCTTTGTAATAATGAGATTGGTTTCGGCTAGCGGCGGATCTACCAATCCAAACAGTACTCGGTTTTGGGGATAAAATGTTCAAAAGTATTTCCCACGAACCGCACTTTTGTTCTCCAATGGCGCAAAAGTTTTCTAAAGTCCTCGCTATCAGCAACGGTAGAAAGCGACGAGAAGTCCGGTGTATAAAAAATTAATATTGTTATGAGGCTTGGTTCGGTGTTTTGGCTCCACTCCACGATGCAATGGTGGAAGCTAGCCAAGCCGCTCCAAACCTGGAACCCAATTCGATCTGATGAAAGCACAGGAAAATACCCAAAAAGCTCATTTTTTAACCAGAGCGGTTTACATACAATTTTTATTGCTGTTTCATTTTCCTCACCTTTTATGGTGCACCAATTTCAGGTGCTCTTTTCTTTCGCATACTTCCTCTTGAACACAGAAGAGGAAAACATTAAAAGGGTTTCCAGGGGCTCTTTGTTGAGCGCACCATTTTTCCTCTTCGTTGAATCAATGAATAGCCCGAGCAAGTGGGATGTAGTATTTGCTTTTTTTTCCAGCACCACCAGCAAGTGGAACCAATTCTTTCACTTGGTCAAGTCCGTACCGTGCTACTGAGGAAACTACCGAAGAATGCAATAGAGCAGGAAATTCCGGTACCCGGACATACATAAAGCGATTCTGTTCAACGATAAGCGCCGTTATTTCTACCGCCTTAGCTGATGTTATTTCAATAACTCGGCATTTTAAGATAGAGTGTGAGGATATTCTAAATATACGAAGAATTATATTGTGCTTTATAATTATAGACTCATTCTTTATTTGTAGAACAATTGATAATTAAAATTTTTCTAAATTTTCGGTAGCACAATTTAATTTACTATCAAAGGAAATTCCGGTACCCGGACATACATAAAGCGATTCTGTTCAACGATAAGCGCCGTTATTTCTACCGCCTTAGCTGATGTTATTTCAATAACTCGGCATTTTAAGATAGAGTGTGAGGATATTCTAAATATACGAAGAATTATATTGTGCTTTATAATTATAGACTCATTCTTTATTTGTAGAACAATTGATAATTAAAATTTTTCTAAATTTTCGGTAGCACAATTTAATTTACTATCGGAAATAATATCTGAAGCACCACAGAAAACGAACCCGAAAATTATCGCTCAAAATGACATTCTAGGAAACGACTAACCTCTGTCTTCTTTGTTTCAGTTCCTCCCCATCAAATTCTAGTATATGACGCCTCGGGACGCGATGTAGCTGGAGCAATAGGACCCCTCCAAGAGGACGACAATTTGGTGCTAACATGTGAAGTTAGAGGAGGTAAGTTTTTCTAGCATGATAATATTCTGGGTTTGGTCAGCAGCGAAAGAGTAGCTGAGATGTATTTCAGACAATTGGCTATAAACCAATCGTTTCGAAATATCTCGAACATGTTTTGCACTAGCAAATTTAAAAATTTTTGAAGACATTTTCAAAGATTATTTATTACGTTTTCTGAAAGTGATAAACATTTCACAAAACGTTCGGCGCTTTACTTGTTGTTTTTCCTTCAACTCATGTGGTATCCAATTTCCTATCTTGTGCTTTTAAGCCATCAGACATTTTTGATTGTGACACATTTAAGGTTTCAGTAAATTTCTTTTTAATTTCCGTGTGTCATCCTCATCCAATATTGGCTGTAGTTCTTTTTCTTACATCAAATCACCACATTTGAAGCGTTGAAACCAACTACTGCAAGCTGCTTCCGCTAAGGCGTGAGCGCCGAAAGCCCTCTCATGCAGTTGATTAGGTTCACCTGCAGACTATGTCAAATGTCAAATCGTCATATTTCGATTCAGAATATTTTGCTGTGTAATATCAAACGTGGTTTGTTGTATGCTAAATATTGTTGATAGATGTCAAATCATTAAAAAAAACTCGTTTGCTATCATTAAACAGTCTCAATATAACTCATACGATCTGCCCGAAAATTCCAAAGGTGGGTAATTACCCACTTGAAATTTCGAACAAAAAACAATGGAAATATTAGCATTATTCATTAAAAAAGGATATTTTTATTGTAATTCGGAATAATAAATAAAATCAAAATTATAGAATGCTAGTTCTCAAGGTAAAGCAAGGATGTGAAGATATACCGCAAAAAGGTGAGACGTGACAAGGGTCATTTGAGCAGGCAGAAATCTTTTAGTAACTTAACTTTTCCCTTCCAGCAATGGAGCCGAGCTTAAGCATCTCATCAATGCGAATCACTCGGGTCTCCGAGATACCGGAAAATACCGATAAAGGTCTTTTACACTTTACATTCCGAACCGGCAAAAGAAGAATGCAGTAGCAAGTAGAAAGTAACAACTTTTGGTAGCTTTGCCGGAATAGTAAATAGTAGAAGACCTTCATCGGAATTTTCCGGCAGATGTTTAAGGTCGACTCCTCTTGTAAAAAGTGAAAGTTAAGTTACTAAAAGATTTCTGCATGATGAAATGAACCTTGTCACATCTCACCTTCTATATCTTCACATGAAAAAAATCGCTCAAAATCTTTTGACGTAGGACTACGTTTTTTTATTCAATAATATAATATAATTTTAAGGCACACTGCTTAAGCTCTAAGATGCCAAGGGTATTTTCTAATCTTAATTAACGACTAACTTAAAACTAGAATAGTATAATTAGGTAATGTCGTATCGGGGACGCGGATTCTCGAAAACTTTCTCGAACTTTCTGGTTACGATCACCAGTGGCCGGTGAATTGAATATAGCACGAGAGTCTTCCATATGGCGTTGGTAAATATCTATGTTGCCGCATCATTCAGTCCGTGTGGGTCCGCGGGAAAAATCATCAGGCAACAAAGACTCGGCGGGTGACCCGCAGCCTGGATATCGACTGGAGCGGTTCTCCGTTGTCGGTGATGGTGATGTTACTGAAGAGAATGAAAGATATTGTGGAAAACGAGGTAAAAAGGGGACGTGGGAACAGCATGTCTCAATACGACAGAGATCTAATTAGATCTAGGTGAAGAGACGGGGGAAAGGAGAACGAAAAAGTTAGTGACAAAAAACAAAGATCTTGTTAGTTCCAATAAAGATGGTAGACAGGGGCAGGGAGAATCGGGCGGATGACTACGTTTTTGCTTTCTATACCGATGTGCAAATTCAAAATACTGAGAACCGTACAAACAGTGCTCAGGTTTTGAACATATACCTTATGATCAAAAAAGAACCGGAATTTTCATTTTAAAATTCCCGCGCTTGTCCAATCGGCAAACTTTTATTCTTTCAACGTTGGCAACACTTTTTTACACATTCTGTCAAATTTTGACGCATATCGTACGATTAGTTTTTGTTTGGCGTCTATACAAAGAAGTTGAAAAATTTTCGTGTGGCGATTTTTATAATGGATGAAAATTTAGAACAACGTGCGTGCATCAAATTTTGTGTTTTTTAAATAATTTTTCAAATTACATATCATTACATAAACTGCATTAAAAAAAAAATTTCTACAGTTTAGTAACGATAATCTTTGTCATGGTTTCTTCTAACAAATACATACAAGTTCACGGTTTCCATTAAATTTCTGCGTTTCAATGAGTGTGTTCGCTTCTAGTAAAAATCACTCATACAAACCAAAATTCTGTATCGAATAAACTTGAACTTTGTGTGGTTCAGAAAAGAAGTAAAAGTTGCTAACACATCGTTCAAACAGTCCAGGAACTAATCAGAAAAACATAATTTCGTGTGCAGGCATATTTTTTATTCATCAACATTATCATCTTCAAATGGCATACAATCGTTCTAGCACTTTTCATAATTTTTCAATACCATCCTTATAGAATGATTTGTCACTGGTCTAAAAATCGGCTTCCTTTGCGGCGATGACTGTTTTATTCGAGCCAAAAATTTTTCGCTGGCGTGTCTTTTTCTAATCCGCAAATGACAAGCAATCGCTGGGGCTAGGTAATTGTGAACAAGGTGGATGAGGAAACAGATCGCAGCCCAATTCGTTTAATTTTGTCATTGTTGCATTGTCTTGGTTAACGGTGAAACACTTTTGATGGTACTTTCCTGTTCAAGATAGTCGATGTTAATTATACCTCAAACATCTGAAAAACTTATGCCATGATTGTTCCAGCTACCTGTTACGTTTTCAGATGGCTTTCCCAGTCGGAATGCTGGTATGACTCCGGACAAAAATAGTGGATCCATGTTTCGTCCACTGTTCCATACCAACGCATTAAATTTTATTGCGGCAGACTGTTGTTGATTATGTGCGGCCGTGTTCGAGATCCGTTTGGTGACGATTTTTTTATGCTCAGATTTTCGTACAAGATCGTAAAAGAACTTCCAGTTCATGTGCTAACGAACTCAGCATATCTAATCTCACGAACTTTGATTTTGCGTTCATACATCACGATTATCAAAACTTGCTTAATTTTTTCCGGTTGACTGCTTCATTTAGCCACGTTCAAAATCAGAATACCACAAACCTTAACCTTAGTATTGGGCTTGCGCGTTTCTTCCCTTTAAAAAGCAATGTTTTAGCAACACACGGCACACGGAATTCGTTATTTCTATTTTTTATAAATGAATTAGATTCAGTGTTCGTAGTGCTATTGATGTTAAATGTTATTTGAAGGTTGGTACCTTCAATTGAAAACAAATATTGGCAGTGATTTTGAAACCAGGTTGAACCATAGATGCGAAATTTTGTTTCAAAACTTAGTACCGAAAACTCTTCAAACTTCTAATTTACGCGTTTCATGAAAAGTTTTATAGAATCAATATTCTATTGAAAAAAAAAACGACTGCACTTTTTAGAGATAGATATCATTTCCATTACAATAGAGAAATACTTCGAATAGAGAAATACTTGGGTCGTTCTCCGCAGTATGAAAAATTACCCACCTGGGTTTAACATGTTTCACCGGCCCTGACCTCAAGATATCTATATTGTTATTCTATTTTATATCACTTATAAAAACTTGATTTACAAAAAATTTGAACAAAAACGTTCACTAAATGTAACGAAACAATCAAGTAGTTTTCAATAAAGACTCCAAAGGGCGTCAAGGTTCGAAACAGTTCTTATATTTTCAGCGAGCAGGATTTTGTCTCACGAAAGGCTGAAACCAACAGAGAGTCCATTCGAGTATGGTTTCGATTTCTTCGCGCTCATTAAGGTATCTTGAGAATTGGCACCCAACTGTACTCGTTCTTCATTTATGCATGCGGTTTAGCCCCGTGGTTTCGGAAATTTTGGAAATTTTAATTCGTGACTTGATTTTTTTCCCGGATATACATTAATAGTTTTTAATATAAACTGTGTCGTATCGTGTTAATGTTCCTGTTGTTGGTAAGTGTTCCGGCTTCGACTCATTGAACGTTTAATTTCAAGGTATTTAGCTCAAGCTTTCTTTGCCGTGTTAAATGATGTTCTGAGTAATCACTAATCAATTCGGAGTCAGTAATAATCTTTATGATTTGTCCGACAATTGGATTAGCAAAATATTTTCGATATTTTTTCCTATGCAATTACATTCCCCTAATGGGATTACGAAAGTTTCAAAAATTCCCAAGAGAACATTCAGACAATTGTTTATTTACATTGAAAATAACGTAAACCAGTCTGCAAAGTTAAATTGCATTCAGATCAGTTATGATAAAGTGAGTAAGATTTGATAAGCTTCACACTGTTGGAAACACCCCGAAGGCAAAATGAAAACCGAAAGATATGGAAAAGTTATTCACAAAGTTTTGAACATAAATAGGCACTCCTTCGGAAACGAATGTCTTTTCCATTTCGCTGGAGCCTTCGAGGTTTGCCTATCACACAGCGAATCAAACAACGTTCCTTAAATTGCGGAGATAATGATTCGAGTTCAATGTTTTTCATTCTTAGCATGGTATTTTGGACCGGTTCCAACAACGGAGTTATTCTGGTGATATTAATTGTGAATTTATAGTTTTTTATCCAAGCGATTCCAAACCGTTGGTTGTGCTCGTAAAGTTCGGCTTGCGAAAGTCATCAGATGCAACTGTCTCCCAACCAAGAGCATAAATATTTGCTTTAACAACGTTCCAACGCTTGGTTTTAGCTGATAGGTAGGCTCTGTGATAACAGGAAACTTAGCCCAAAGCCTAGGAAAGCACTAATCGAACTGATCCGGTTGCGGTAGTTTGCCTCGTGCATTATCATCTAGTTGGATTATAGCTTCAACAATGAGCAAATCGATTTAGTTTATCTAGAGAATCGTAAAAGTATGGAGCAATCCAATTTAATAACCAGTGCAAACTCGTTCTCGCCCGTATAGGCCTCTACTACTATTAATAATTGAACAGAACGGCTATTAGGAGACCGCCTACTCACAATTCAATATTATCATTGATGATTAGAGTGTGAATAACGATGGGTGGATGTGTATTTTTGGATATGTGATATAAACTTTTCATTTCTCGTAAGAATGAAATTCTTCAATCATAAGTGCTTATCTATAGACAACATAGACATTAGAAGTGTCATAATAATAGCAAAACACAGTCTCTCATTTAAGCAAATTCATTTGTGCATGAAAATAATAATATAATAACTATACAACTATTTTCAACTAAGTGAATATAAATTATTCTAATGTAGCCAATAATCGAACTCACGCTAAAAACATCGGTCGGTGTTGCGTAGTTAGCTCTTCGCTTCCAGAATATTTTCTAGCTATACAGAATTTAACCAGATAGTTTACATTCAAAAGACATCTGTCCAAAGAATGGAAGATAAATTTTGAATGCAAGATAATTGTTTAAGCTCTGATTGTGATTGTCATAAAAATTCCAATTATTGGCATTATCTGTCAGGAGAAATAAGCTGGATAAACACTCGCAGACAACCAGTGAAATCAATACCACAAAATTGTAGAATCAACCAAAAATATTCTGCTGCCACTCCTGATTTAAGGAGTGTATCGAAAATAAGCTATCCACAAATTTTTATTTCAAATTATGATAAAAAACGATATTTTATTCAAACTAAAAATGGATGCTTCATTGTACAAGGTTAAACTTGAGCATGATGAAAACCGGATGAAATTTAAGTTATTCCTTCACGAATTTTCGAACTTTTGATCGTACGCTCTTCATCAAGTTCGGAACAAGTGTTGCATCGCATTTTTTGGACGTTTGATCCCAAATTTTTTTGAACTACTACATGTTCGTAGCTGCCTTACTAGTCTTCTTGAAGACTCTCTTCACGATTACCCAGTAACGTTCGATGGGTCGAAGCTGAGGGCAATTTGGTGGATTGATATTTTTCTCAACGAAATTTATACCTTTTTCCGCGCCAATTGAGAGTGGTTTTGGCATAGTGAGCCGACTCTAAATCCGGCCAAAACAGTGAAGGTGTACTATGTTTCTTATATAAAGGCAGCAATCTCTTCAGGAGACACTCAGATCGATAGATTTCTGCATTTATAGTTCCGGTATTGTAAAAAATGGTTGACTTCAAACCACAGGAACATATTGCTTGCCATACCAGTACCTTTCGACCGAATTTCTCAACATGAATCGACCTGTCCGCATCGCTCACATCCTCCCCAACGACGGTAGTAAAGTATTGTGGACCTGGAAGGGTTTTTGAGTCCTCCTTTACATAAGTCTCATCGTCCATCAAAACGCATGCATCCGGACGCTGCAAAAGACGCGAATACAATTTCTGGGCTTTTCCTGCTTCTTGTTGGTCTTCAGGTGATTCCGCCTCTAGATACGCTGGATCATTCCGACACTCGTTCCTGCTTTTTTGGCCAAATCACGTATTCACATTGATTTGTTCTTCTTGATTAGAGAGAAGACCACTTTCTGGTCCATGTGATCTGAGCATAAAAAACCATCACAAATACATGCGTACAACACAAATGTATGTGGATAGCTTATTTTCGATACACTCCTTATCTAAGGCGTTTTTTTTTCTAAAGCAAAAAAACATGCACATTTGCCACGTTATTTATTTCATCTGATGTGACTTATGCTAGTATCACAGCCTGTAATGTAACTTGAACTAAAACTCCTTGAATGTTCTTCTTATGGCAATTTGTAATAAGGGAAAAGAAACTTATATACTATCTTACTAATTGATAGAGGGAGCGAATCGATTCAATTGAAAATTTCATCGATTTTTGTAGGGATTTACCCATAATATTATTTGACATTCAGATCATCAAAGCATAACAGGATTGTCTCAAAATTTCATCTGATCCTGGTATTTATATCTCATCAAGTTATAAATATGATTCCAAATTAGAGGCAAACATTCAGATAGTATCACGATTGTCTGAATAAGTCTGAATATTATAACAAGGGTAGTTATACTTCAGGTCAAATGTACTAGAGAATTGGACAACTATACATTAACATACTTTAGTTAAGCATATTTTTGAATATCGCATGAAAGAGTTCAAACACTCTTATGGATCAATTATTTGGTTTTCAACACGAGTAATGCTATGTTTCAATAAAAAACACTAGAGCAGTTGCGAACATATTTTCCTATTTCACACAATTGAAGATACTTTAATTAATCAATAATTTGAGATACTTTATTAAATCAATAATTTTCGGGAAAATTCTAAGTAATTTCAACTTTCGTTGTCTATAGTATTTATTCGAAGAATAAAACATTCTTTCAAATTGAAAAATAATATCTTTCAAGGTGATTCTGTTTCGAATAAAGAAAGGTTATGAAATAACTTTAAAACTGGCCTAGAGGTTTTACTCAGTTCGTATAATTCTACAATGTTTCCTCAGAGATGATTTTCACAAGCTTGGTTTCAAATGAATGCTTGCATTCGTTATTCGCTTATTAACGTTATTGGGATCCGATTTTTGTTTCCGAAAAGACAGAGTGATATGTGTTAAAAATTTCAAATCGCAATTAAAAGTGATGCTGCAATGAAAGAAAAACAAAATCTAAACTGAGCTCAAAATCATTCCGATTCGGAGGTCTTTTTAGTTGCTATTGCTAAATTAATATCTGTTTCACTCTACCTATTGTTGTAATGAAGTTTTTCTCATATATTTCTATGATTGGTATGATTTATAGTTTGAATCTAAAATTTGCCAATAATGCATAGAAAAATGTTTACTGACGCGCTGATGATATCTGTAGTCATAGCTTAAAGAGAACTAAAATAATATAATCGGTTAAATAACCGCAATGTTCGACTATTTCGAGTCAATTCTCTCGCTACTTCTGCGTTTTTCAATTTCCGAACACGTATTTGCAATGCAGATGACTAAAAAAGTCTAAGTGATGAAAAACTAACAACATTCGTAACTTTTGCATGGGAAACCATTTTGAATTCGATCTGTTCCCAGCCGACCAACGTCAAATTTGTAGTGAACTGATCTCTCATGCAGACCTTGACTCATATAATCTTCCCATAATATTTTGAATTTGATTAAAGTAATAACGACCTCGATTATTTGTCAATCCTAAAAAGGTAAATCTTGACATTATTTTGAAAAATATTGTTGACATCGATACAGCAATAGATCCTTTGAATAATTATATGATTCAAAGTTGAAATCTTCAGCTGCTAATTCGATTGATCAATGTTCGATGACGCAATACCAAAGTTCTCGTAATCCTGTTATGAAATTCATAGTGATATTCTCATATCGCTCATATATAACAATGTGATATTCTCAAAAATCATCTTTGACTATTTAAAGAAAACAGAAACGTCAACCAGAAGTAGGGTAATATTTAGAAATCTCGTTTGAGATCACAAGACTTTTCATTTGAACCTAATTTTTGTTTGAATCTGCTAACAACGCCTGGGAATATTAGTGCATGAGTTCCGCGAGAATATAAAATGTCCTCTTCAGCAATTGCCAAGATCTATCACATCATATTGAATTTAACTGTAAAAAGAAGACCATCAATAAAATCGTAGTCTTTGCGATACAGTTAGCCTGATCACTAAAGCTTGCTTCAGATAGAATTGGAACAAAGACAATTGTCTGTATATCAGTTATTTATTATTGAATTCAAGATTTTTTTTAAACAAATGTAGCGTTTTCTTCATACTTTTAAGAAAAAATACGGATAAAATTATTCGTCACGGTTTCGAAGGAATTCTCGAATTTTTCCTGTAACACGGCTCATTAGGCGCACACCTTCTTCGTCCACCGTTTTAGCTATCTTATTCCACCAGGTCGTCATCTGATTGATGTCTTTGACAACCTTTCCCTTTGCCTTGAGTCTCCTCTTCATGATTGCCCAGTATTTCCCAATAGGGTAAACCTGGGGGCAGTTGGGTGGGTTAAGGTTTTTCAGAACCAACTGGACCCCTTTCTCGCATACCATTCTTGGACGACTTTGCTATAATTACAGCTTGCCATATCTGGTCAACACATTACGTGGGATCGAATGAACGTTCGTTTTTGGAGACACTCTTTTTTGTATAGTTCCGATGTCATTGTATTATTTGTAACGAAAACTTTCGTTTTTTTGCCACAGCTGCAAATGTCCGGCCAAATAATAAATTTTCTTGCAAATTTGTCGGCAAATACAAATTTAAATTTGGCTGGAACATCCTCCCGAGCCGTTGCCACGTAAAATTTTTGACCTGGGATTTGCCGAAGTCAGCCTCGACATAGGTTTCATCGTCCATCAGAAGACACCCGTCGAACTTGGTCAGCACCTGGTCATATAGTTTCTGAGCACGAATTTTGACCACTCTATTCTGTTTTATGGTCTGATTTGGCTGTTTGCTTGCTCGATACGACTTGATTCCTTCCCGGAGTCTAGTTCTCTTCACGGTACTATGGGCAGCACCGAATTTCTGGCCAAATCACCAATTCTAAATGAAGCAAGCTTTAACTATGAGGCGCATAGTCTATTCGAAACAGAAAGTGATGTCCTACAACGAAATTTAGTGCTATGATCCACTTTTTCGTAAATTTGAGTAATCAAATTTTGAGTATTATATAATTATAGTTCTCTATTCTTCGGTTAAACAGGTAAATTTAAATTGAATTAATTTTGTTAAATTCGTGCTTGTAGCACTTGTTTGTGCTTTTTAATTCTAAATATTCAACTTAACAGACGAAAAATATGCTTATGCAAGCAGTTTTTGAAACAACGAATTACCAAAACAGCCATCTTTCAATCTAAATAGCTAAAGTGATCGTAGACTTTTTCACGGCATCTCTATTCATTACGAAATTCGAAATGCAAGAATTTTATAAAAGAGTTTGAAAACTAACTGCCCATTTCGAACCGAACGCAGGAAGATGGTGTAAACTGCGAACAGTATCCAAAACATTTGAAAAATTTCACCAATCTCAAATGCACATGCTACGCAAATATAGTCATTGTTTGGCTTACAATAAAAATGATATTTATAAATTCCAAAATATACATGCTAATTAATTGTCTAGAACTAACGATTAAAGATCCCAAATAACTTATGTACAGTGCAGCTCAGTTCGTTCATGCGTTTTTCTCCATCTTTCACAATTGAAACACGTTTATCGAGAAAATTTCAACAACATTTCCGTTCTACCAATACAAATCAGAATAGTTCAATATTGTGCAGTATGAAACCTAACAGACAAAACAAAAAGTAATCATGCATTACTAAATCAATCCTACTGCAGATACAACTCCCACTCGACTGATCGACCTACTCGTTTGTAGACAGAAATACTTTCGGTCGGTCGCTTCCTTGCTCGATAAAAATTATGTTGTTACCTCGTTTGTTCTTCGCTTCATGTTTGCCTTCGGGATTTCTGCCGTTATTACAGTTCACGGCAGGAAAAAAAATAACCAACGTGTTCCTTTTGGTTATCCCTCTTCGGCAATGCGCTGCAGACGGGAATCTTGTTGCAATGTTACAAAACAATGCACACATGAAGACGAAGCACATTCACTAGAATAATATAGAACCGAAACAATTTCCTCCTCTTTAATAAACGACGAAAGCAGTAGAGCAAACACATGGTCCAGTAGCTTGGCATTTGGCGCATAGCATATACCTCTAGCTAACTACTTGCGGAGAAAAGGAAAAGTTTAGAGTGCATCATAAAGTTGGTTGCGGCTTTTTCAAACAACAGAAACAGATAGACGTAGTCAAGGCGGTCGCTGGAAAGGGACAGCCAGTGTATGTACATCATTAAGTGTGTAGGAAAACGTATGCTGTTTACGAAGGTGTACTTGAAAACATCAATTTCAACCTTCATTACTACGACGGCTTAGTAAGACAGCACCTTTACCGTATCGAAAGCAATGGCAGAGTCGAAACCTCGTACCACCACGACAGTGCACAGTGCAGTGCAAAGACGGAAAAGTTCCATTCCTTGTTCCTTCCTGTTTCCGTTTTCACGTGCACTCATGAAAATGGTCGAAACGAGAGTCAGTTAAAAAGCTCAGCTGGTAATTTTAACGGCACAGCAAAAGTTGCTGCTCAGAATTGTAGAACACCATACTTGGCCTTGCAGTATCGACGAAAAAAGAGTTTTTGGAGGCTACGAAGGTTCCACATTGCAGGAAATGCTTTGTGGTCTCGTTAGGACTTATTTTGAACTGCTGTGATCTAGTAAAGTCAGTATGCATGGTTTCGGCAAATAAAAGCACTGTACGATTTGAAACTTTGACTTCCGTTAAGCATTTTTGAGTATTTCAACTCAACTCAAATATGACCAGTGAACTGTTGCAGGTTCAGAACCATGGGACATTTAGGCAGGAAATATTTGCTGGTGACAACGTAAACTATGCTAGGTAAGCTATGTTAACAAATCAAATAAAAGTTTAGTAATGACAGTCAAACGGCGGTGGTTTAAATTGAGACGTAGTGTTAAGTAGACTCTTTAAAAAATTTTTTTTCATCTAACTAATAACTGCCATAAGCTTAGATAGGCACAATATCAGATACAATGAGTTTTGTCAACATTAGAGTGTAGAGCTTCAGTGTTGGTGATTTTGGTCCCGTATTCTACCGTTTATTGCGATTCAGAGCTTTTCGGAATCTGTACGTGTGTTTCACGTTGTTTCGTGTCTTGCAGGAAAATTGAATTCAACTGGAGTTTTCTTTGCAACAACTCTGACTTATAACTGTTTGGTCCTCTTAAAAGATTGTGCTACCCGCTTCTGATGCCACTATACGGAGAACCATTGCGGTAACATTTTTCTTTTTTTATCAACAGTTAAGCGTTTTTTTTTCACTGTTTTAAAACCAGAGATGGCGTAGACTGTACAATCTCCAGCCTTTTACAGATGTCACATTCAGAGAGATCCGGATTTTCAAAGCACGCGCTGTTGTTCTTCCGACTCCTTTTTCGTCGCGATTGTCAAGTCAATACCTGCACAATATAAACATTACACATTGAACTAATTTCACCCAAAATTTTAATTCGAAATACCCAATAGGTGCATTGATTTCGTACATCCTTTAAGGTTGAGCCATCTTCGAGAAAATTCTGCTGTTGTTGTTTATTTTTCGGTAATATCTCCGAAACCAGAAATGTCCGACATGATTAATTGCATTTGATCCGAGGCCACATTGTAGCTAGCAATTAGGTCTAAGATTTTTCAAATTCGTTCAAATGCGATTTGTTGGTTATGTAACGTATAACAATTCGAAGTTGAGTCGTAATTCGTAATGATCTGTATGGTACTCGAAAATCAAGATTCAAAAATTTTCTTGCACCAGAAAATTTTTTTTTTGTCGAGATGACACGAAGTTTCGATGTTTTATGCATTTCTAGTAGTTTTGTAACGAGCCTAGGATAGCTGAAATCGGTTCAGCTATCTCCGAGAAAATTTGAATTATAGAAAATGTGTAGAAAGATTCATGAACGCACTCATGACATTTTCCGATCTCTTCAAGTTTGGTCGAATGGTATATAACATAAAGGTTCTCCGGGGCTTTGATAGTCGGTATTCTTGAACCATACTATGTAACACATGGATCAATAAGTCCCGAGACTAACAACGGAAACAACATTTTTTTTTATTCATCAACATAATCACCTTTTAGGGTGATACAATGGTTCCAACGTTTTTCCAATTTTTCAATACAATGTTTATAAAAAAATTTAACTTTCGCTTCAAAATAAGCTTCAGTTTCAGCGATGACCTCCCCATTTGAGCCAAATCTTTTTCCCTGGAGCATTTGTTTAAGATCAGCAAAGAGCCAGTAGTCACTGGGGGATAGGCGAGTATGGAGTTTGGGGAAGCAGATCAAAGCCCAATTCGTTCAATTTCGCCATTGTTTTCATCGACTTGTGGCAGGGTACATTGCAGCAATCGCGGCACCCACTTGGAAAAAAACCTTTTTCATGCTCAATTTTTCATGAAGGATAGCAAATACACTTCCATATGATATCTGTGTCATCTCAGCAATCTCACGGAGCTTCACTTTACGATCTTTCATTATAATTTTTGTCACTTCACTCACATTTTCCGGTGTAACGGCTTCCACAGGTCTACCCGAGCGTTCCGCGTCATTGGTGTCGGTACGACCACGTTTAAACTCGGCGAACTACCGACAAATCGTTGCTTTTGATGGACAAGAGTCCGGATAACATTTTTCAATCCATTGTTTTGCTTTCACGGTGTTTTTACCCATTAAAAAACAATGTTTTATCAAAACACGAAACTCGGTTTTTTACATTTTTTAGACAAACTACAAAACGACTTTACTCCAACCTCAATAACTCAGCTGTTTCTGATCGGATCGACTTAAAATTTTGACCCGTATCAGGCAAAGGTTAGTACTCTAGAAAGACGCTTACTGATTTACTACGAGCGCCATCTTTGCTTTAGTCTCGGGACTTATTGATCCATGTGTTATAGAAAGAAAGAATTGCCGTAAACGCAAGCATGGCGGATTTTTAAAATAAATTCTCATAACTGCTTTCATTTTTTCATCCTGTGAGAGTAAGGCAATGGAAACCAACTTTACAAACATTGCCCATGAAGTTAAATTTCATACACCATTCGGAACAGCTATTCCCGATCGAAAAATGTATGTATAACAAAATTATAGTCGAATAAAAGGTAGTCCTAGTTTATTAATCTCGATTCATGAATTGACTTTGTAAGCTCGTTTTCATGTGACAGTCAGACGTCAGTTAGCTGGATGACGTTGACGTTTGTGTCAAAATGTGCACATTTTTGTGAACATTTGATTTCTGTGCCTCGAAATGGCGGTCCGGTTAGTGCTTTTTTAAGTTTATATCGTTCTGAATTCGTCATTCAGTGTTTCCGATTACGTGGAGCATAAAATTATTATTGCGCCTTAAAAATGAATTGTCTAGTTGTAGGACAAACTTAAGTTTATTTTTTTTAAATAAATTCAAGTGACATCCAACATTGTCTAAATAAATTCAAAAACTAGGAACTTTAAACCTAAAGACAAAATATAACGATTCACAGTATGGCCGAGGTCCAGTATACGTTTATGAAACAAGCGGTTACTATTGAAATCAAAGTACTAAAAAATTATATTGAATCGTGTGCAAACTAAAAGAAACGGTTCGCGCTTTCCTTATACTTTGGTCCACATATTTTCTTAATATGATTTCATGATACAGAGAGACATCGAGATCCATAACATATTCTACTTGTGTCGTGGGCCTTCCTAATATTACATAATCGATCTTGGAAGGATCAGTTTTCCGATTAACACTCCAAATACCAAGCCTGAAAAAAAGTTGGAACGGTAACTTTGAGCTGTCATAGCTCAGCTGTTTTTCAACGAATCTCAATAAATTTTACACCCTCGAATTTTATGAAGTTCGTAGATTGATTCAGAAACTTTGTAGCAGACGTTTGGTAAAAAAAACCATTACAAATTTGATTTTACCCGTTCCAGGTTTTTTTCACGCGCCCAATATGCCCTATCTGTTTTCCTATTTTCTTTCCTTTGGCATAAACGTCACATAGAAAATATTGAACACTTCAACTTTACCGAGTCATAACTTTGTCGTTAGTAAACCGATTTTCGAAATTTGTTCACCATTGGAAAGGTACTTTCAGAAATAAAAAATGTAGATAGATGACCTCAGAAAAGGTGAGACTTTTTACAATAATCGTAAATATCTCGAAATTCAAAGCGCCTATATATTTTTACACCTCATTCGATTGCTTGTGATACCAGCTACAATTTTCGCCCAACTACCATTCTTGCACTGTCAAAAGAAAACCTTAAAAATCGATGAATTTATAAATACACAAAAATATTTCTTTTTTTTCACATATTTGTATATAACTCAAAAATTAAAGCGATGACATGTACATTTTTCTACTCCAAAATATGGAAATCATTACCAGAAACAATGTACTGGTACATTCGTATCCGAGCAGTCGTCCGTGATACACTTGTTGTTTTTTCGCTCCGTATCAGAACGGTATTAATTACAAAATCTCGAGTGCTAAGGTGTTTCCCTAGCAAGAGCTAGCGGAAACATTTCTGTTGTGAGATCTTTCTTAGATCTAATAAGTGATCGGCAGTGACAGTTGTGTGCTTCAGCGTTTCTACCTGGCGCTTCAATAGCATCAGCACGAGCAAGGGTTGATTCATCAAGGTCACGCGAGGGAAACAATTGAAGCGAACTCATCTATCGGCTCAACAAACCATACCGATGAAGTAGTTTTTTCCTTATTTTTATCTTTCTATTTCTTACTACCCTATTTATTTGCTTTATTTTTCTTGTTGTTGTGGAAGATATGTCTTCCGATGGGGGGAACCCCGGGGAAGATGATGAGATACCTGTGAATGTGGAACGGTTAGATGAATATTCTGATGGTGACACATCTGACATGGATATCCCCGCCACCCCTTTGGAAAAACCACCCCTCCGTCGGAAGGTCTATCAGGATGACGGATCGGATGGCACGTCATATACTTCATGGTATACTTCCGGCCCATAGCTAAATCTCTTAGAGTCCTTAATATAGCTCGTGATCTGACTAAGCATTACTCGGCAGTGAAACACATTGACAAGGTGTCCCCAAATAAACTGCGCGTTGTAGTGACTGATCAGAAACAAGCAAACGATATTGTTAGAAATGAGATCTTCACGAGGGAGTATCGCGTCTACGTACCTTCTCGGATGGTAGAAATCGACGGTGTGGCTCGCGAGGAGAGTTTAACGGTTGAAGATCTAATGAAGGATGGGATTGGCCGCTTCAAGAATGCCGATCTTCAACCAGTGAAGATATTGGATTGCAAGCAATTGCACTCTAAATCGACACAAGATGGGAAGTACTACCCATCAGACTCTTTTCGTGTAACATTCGCCGGATCTGCTCTTCCGAATTACGTTTTAGTGGGAGTGGTTGGTCTACCTGTCCGATTGTATGTACCGAGGGTAATGCACTGTTTGAACTGCAAAAATATGGGACATACGGCACCATACTGTTGTAACAAACCACGGTGTGGTAAATGTGGCGAGGGACACGGGGATGACTCCTGCAGGAAAACGACCGAAAAGTGTATTTACTGTGGCGAGAATCCGCATGATCTTTTTGAATGCTCCAAGTACAAACAACGCGAGGAAAAACTCAAGCGAACCGTAAGGGAGCACTCCCCCTACCCCTGACACTTCGTTTGTTCTTTTGTCGACTGATGCTGATGCTTCTTATGACCCCGGCGTAGGACCTTCTTCTCTTCAGCCAGGAACAAATAGGAAAAGACCAATTATGTCCTCTCCTAACCTTCCTCGCAACGGTCTAAAAATACTACAAAGTGAACATCAAAATGGAAATAAAACAATAAAATTGAACCAAAACATTCCGTAGAACCCAAGCCAATACCTCCTGGATTTTTAAAATACAACCAGGAATTTCTTGCATTTCCAGGGACACCGAAAAACCCAAGTGGTCCCAAAACACAACCAGAAAACGCGACAAACGTTGGATTACTGAAACTTTCTGATATCGTGGACTGGATATTAACAGCCTTCAATATAACTGATCCCCTTAAAAGTATTCTAAAGGCTTTATTACCAACAGTAAGAACATTTTTAAAACAGTTGACAGAACAATGGTCCCTCCTTGCAGCGATCGTATCTATCGATAGCTGAACTATCTACAGAAATCGAGAGTAGGATCACTATACGCCAGTGGAATTGCAGAAGTACCATCCCAAAACTAGATTCCTTCAAATTTTTGATAAATTCTCGTAACTGCGATGTATTTTCATTGTGTGAAACATGGCTTACTTCAAATATAAACTTCAACTTCCACAATTTCAACATTATACGATTGGATCGAGAAGACTTCTATGGAGGGGTACTTTCAGGGATCAAAAAGTGCTATTCATTTTATCGAATTAACCTCCCCTCGATCCCGGGCATTGAAGTTGTTGCTTGCCAAATCAGAATTAGAGACAAAGATCTTTGTATAGCATCTATCTACATACCTCCCAGAGTCTCGATAGGGCATCGACGACTTGCAGACATCATGGAGCTTCTGCACACCCCGCGGTTAGTTTTAGGAGACTTTAACTCGCATGGTACGGGGTGGGGCTGCCTATATGATGATAACCGTTCTTCGTTAATTTATGATCTGTGCGACAACTTCAATATGACAATTTTAAATACGGGTGAAATGACACGCAATCCAAGACCGCCAGCCCGCCCTAGTGCGCTGGACTTATCCCTTTGCTCGACCTCACTACAGCTAGATTGCAAGTGGAAGATAATCTCTGATCCCCACGGTAGTGATCACTTGCCGATTTTGGTTTCAATATCCACTGGTACACAAACACCGACATCAGTCGATATGACATATGATCTCACGAAAAACATCGACTGGAATTCCTATTCGACCAAGTTCTCGAAACGAAACAACCAGATTCGCTAGAAGAAGAATACAAATCACTAGCTGACTTGATCCTTAGTACCGCGCTTCAAGCCCAGACCAAACGATTACCCAAAACTACAATCACTACGCGACCTTCAACCCCATGGTGGGACAAAGAATGCTCAGAAATGTATAAAATCAAGTCATCCGCGTATAAAAGATTCGGCAACAGTGGGAATCGCGAAGACTACGAAAAATACGCATCGTTAGAAAAGAAGAAATCAGATCAAAGCGAAAAAACCGAGCTACTGGCGTCAGTTCGTCAATGGCCTATCTAGGGAAAAATCGATGTCCACTTTGTGGAATACAACCCGTCGTATGAGAAATGCAACCAGTAATAACAAATCCGTAGAATATTCAAATCGCTGGATATTTGATTTCGCCAATTGCTGCCCGGATTTTGTTCGTGAACTAAACACCTATCGCGCCGCGCCCACCCGATGTACTGGTAACGATACCTCATTTTCGATGACGGAGTTCTCTCTTGCCCTTTTTTCATGCAATAACAATGCACCTGGGTGCGATAAAATTAAGTTCAACTTACATAAAAATCTTCCCAATATCGCGGATAAGCGTCTGTTGAACTTATTCAACAAGCATGTCGAACAAAACTTTGTCCCCCAAGACTGGAGATTGCAATTCAGAAACCGGGTAAACTAGCCTCCGACCACAACTCGTATCGGCCGATTGCAATGCTTTCCTGTATTCGAAAACTGGTGGAAAAAATTATTCTGTTTTGTCTCGACAAATGGATGGAAACAAATGGCTTACTTTCAGATACACATTTTTACCTTTCTCATATAGAAACTTGAAAAACCGACTAGTGAAAGTGTCATATACCATTCGACTCAGTTCATCGAGCTGAGCAATGGCTCTGTGTGTGTGTGTGTGTGTGTGTGTGTGTGTGTGTGTGTGTGTGTGTGTGTGTGTGTGTGTGTGTGTGTGTGTGTGTGTGTGTGTGTGTGTGTGTGTGTGTGTGTGTGTGTGTGTGTGTGTGTGTGTGTGTGTGTGTGTGTGTGTGTGTGTGTGTGTGTGTGTGTGTGTGTGTGTGTGTGTGTGTGTGTGTGTGTGTGTGTGTGTGTGTGTGTGTGTGCGTTTATGTGTGTGTGTATGTGTCAAATAATCTCACTAGGTTTTCTGGGAGATGGCTGAACCGATTTTGATAAACTTAGATTCAAATGAAAGGTCTCGTGGTCCCATACGGAATTCCTGAATTTCATCCGGATCCGACTTCCGGTTCCGGAATTATAGGGTAAAGTGTGTTCAATATTTTACACCGTCAATTAAACCGGCGAAATAAAATACGTGAAAAATTTTCTAAATTGGTCACAAAACTACACAAATCGATAGTCATAATCAGTAGGCAACTAAACAAACCAATTCCGGCTGTTCTGGTTCCCGGTTCCGGA
Organism: Malaya genurostris; assembly: GCF_030247185.1. Lineage (NCBI taxonomy): Eukaryota > Metazoa > Arthropoda > Insecta > Diptera > Culicidae > Malaya > Malaya genurostris. Next base: position 75,804,109 of record NC_080570.1, on the reverse strand, counting down.
AGTACCGGAAATAGTGGTCATATATAAAAAAATGGATCTCACTCACTTTTCGAGAAGAGTTTGTGTGTCATGTTAGTTGGTGGCCGTACGAACCGACTCGGGTTCCGGTGCCGGAAGTGCATATAATAGTGAACCCATTACGTTTTCTTAAGGATGACTTACGCAATCAAAGCACTGTTTTATTCTGTATGTTATGCATAATCAATCTCGAAAAGAAAATTTTTGAATAGAATACCACAATATTATATGTACATGAGAAAGGCATCATTACACCACTAGGTGGATTAAAACAGGTTTTATGTTAATGACATCGATGAATGTCTTGAAAACTCTTGCACGATAAGGCAACTTGCAGATGATGGCGTGGTATCTATTACAGGAGCCAAGTCTACAGATCTGCAAGGACCATTACAAACTACCTTGGACACATTGTCTACATGGGCTCTACAGCTGGGTATTGAATTCTCCACGGAGAAAACTGAGCTGGTAGTATTTTCAAGGAAGTATGAACCTGCACAACTACAGCTTCATCTAATGGGTCAAACCATAGCTCAGGTTTTCACATTCAAGTATCTCGGAGTCTGGTTCGATTCCAAAAGTACCTGGGGATGTCACATTAGGTATCTGAAACGAAAATGCCAAAAAAGAATCAACTTTCTCCGTACAGTAATCGGAACTTGGTGGGGAGCTCACCCAACAGTTCTAATAAGGCTGTACCAAACAACGATATTATCAGTGATGGAGTATGGATGTTTCTGTTTCCGTTCCACCACGAAAATACATTTATCAGGCTGGAGAGGGTCCAGCATAGTTGTTTGCGTATAGCCTTAGGTTGTAGGCAATCGACTCATATGAGAAGTCTCGAGGTGTTGCACAGTGGTTTGAATCGACAAAAACGTGAACTTAATTCTCTAGCTGCTAAACCGTTGATCCGATATACATAGTTCCTTTGGAGAACTCATTCACAAAAATATCCCTCGTGATTTGATCACAATAAAAAATGTGCAAAGCCTACTACGATAAAAGTTCATTTCAACAACTTTTTTCCCTTAATAGATAGAAAAATGATGTCTTCTACAAAGTTTTAGAACTTCTAACGAGAAAAAACGTTGCCGAAGAAGCTATAGGTCTAACGCAAAAATTTTCGGATATATGAAGCAATTTCGTTTGAAATCACTTTAAATCAATCTTTTGTACACAACTTTTTGCCTTTCTCTATAGAAAGGTATTAGAATTGCTGGAAAAACCGACTTTCGAACGGAGCCTCGGAGACCCATAGTGTTATATACCATTCGACTCAGTTCGACGAGATCGGAAAATGTCTGTATATATATATATATATATATATATATATATATATATATATATATATATATATATATATATATATATATATATATATATATATATATATATATATATATATATATATATATATATATATATGTGTGTGTGTGTGTGTGTGTACATTTTTAGAAGATATTTGAACGCGCTCAATTTTCTCAGAGATGGCTAAACCGATTTTAACAAACTTGGGCTCGTTTGAAAGCTACTGTCGGGCCATTGATCAAGTTCGAAGATCAAATGGCTGTGACTTTTGGTTTCGGAGATATGATTGAATAAGTGACGTAACCGACAAAAGGCGTTGAATTTGAATGCGCTCAATTTTCTCAGAGATGGCTGAACCGATTTTAACAAACTTGGGCTCGTTTGAAAGGTACTATCGGGCCATTAATCAAGTTCGAAGATCAAATGTCTGTGACTTTTGGTTCCGGAGATATGATTGTATAAGTGACGTAACCGACAAAAAGCGTTGTATTTGAACGCGCTCAATTTTCTCAGAGATAACTGAACCGATTTTAATAAACTTGGGCTCGTTTGAAAGCTACTGTCGGGTCATTGATCAAGTTCGAAGATCAAATGGTTGTGACTTTTGGTTCCAGATATATGATGGTATAAGTGACGTAACCGACAAAACACATTCATTTTTACCGCTCTTATATATATATATATATATATATATATATATATATATATATATATATATATATATATATATATATATATATATATATATATATATATATATATATATATATATATATATATATATATATATATATATATATATATATATATATGGGTGCCAAAATTTTAGGATCACCTCTATTTTCGTTAAGTTCTAGTGCTCAAAAGTTTAAGCACCTCGAAAAAAGCCTTCATGAAAAATTTGACCTAAATCGGACATGCGTAAGGGGTGCTGCCCGGTTGTAAAGGTTTGACAATTTTCGACCTTGAAAAAGCACCATAGGGGGGAGTACATGAAATTTCTAAAATCGAAATTTTTTTTGATGCTGAAGCTCTTAAAACTGCATGAAACATCGAAATTTAGTGTCATCTCAAAAAAAAATTTTTTTTGAAAAAATCAACTTTCTGGGACTTAGAAAAATTTTCAGAAGTCCCAAAAAATCGACTTTTTCAAAAAAATTTTTTTTCGCGATGACACTAAATCTCGACGTTTCGTGCAATTCTAAGCCTTTTGGCATCAAAAATTTTTTTCCGATTTCGAAAATTTCATGTACTCCCCCCTATGGTGATTTTTCAAGATATATGAAAATTCCACTAAGTGGACTAAGAAGGCTTTTTTTATTTTAGATTAGCATCACTGATTACAAATAGGCAACGCAAATGTCAAGCACTAGTTTGGAAGAAAAGATGCTGACTGTGTGACATAAACACTGAAGTATGCTTTTGTGAACTACTCGAATCAATCTGCATCAATTGTTGTCAAAATTAGTGTCCAAAATTATTTAATAAAAGTATGAAACATATTTTCATGAGACTGTTATGAAAGAAGAGAAAGGCATTATCACACCACTAGGTGGATTAAGAAGGGTTTTTCACAATTATTTTCAGTGTCTACTATGTTCGAGACAATTACTAAAACCGTAAAATTACACATTTTTGTTGAAGACTGTGCACGGTTTGGCCTTTTCCTTGAAAAGTTATTCAAACTTTTATATACACTAAATTTAATTACCAATAGGAAGCAGGGTCGCACACCAAAAGGCACATACATATACTTTTTGGAGAGCTTAAATCAAGTAATATAAAGTTACGAAGTGTGTAGCATGGCCCTTTCAAATTGTGTGAATGAGACTACAAAATATAGAGTGCTTTTTTACCATTTTCTTAGGAAAAACGTACATTAATAAAATTGTTTATCTTCATATCACGCGTTTTTTGTGATATCGATCGATAAGTTACCTTTAGGCAACGACTTTTGCAAGAAATTGCAGTCGAGGTATAAAAAATAGAGCATTAGTTTTAACACCAGACGAAAGAGAAAACTTTTCACTGTAGCTTACTATTATGACTTACTCTCAGCGAGTACCGAGTCTTTCGGAATTCCTCTTCAAAGTGAATGTTGGTAGGTGATTGTTATCACAAAAAAATGCGAGACATTACCGACTTCAGTAGAAAATGTAATAGAATTGCAGTTAGGAAACAGATCAGTTACAAATTTCCTGAAACCAAACAAACTGGTTTTTGTTGGTTATTATTCTTTATTCTTAGTCTGTGCACGTTTTTATACTCAAGTTCAGGCATTTACTTTTTTAAAAAAATACCTAGACTCATAATTTACATAATTTGATTTGATACTTTAACGTGTACGCCTGTATGTAACGTTGAACCACTCACGCATTTTATTGTAATATTATCATTGACCAAATGCTCCAGCATTTGTATTATTAACTAACTCTTTTGTGTTCTTTAAAATAATATGCAGCGCTGCTCTCACCAACACCATATTTGGAGCAGGAAATTTAATATAAATTTACTTCACTGGAAGTAAATCTAATCGTCAATATAGATAAACGGTCATATTCATTGAAATTAATGTATTCCAATTTATTTTTACAACGAGGATGGTTTTGAATCGAATTTTTTATTCAACTGATATCCATTTCATAGTATTATTTATTTAGAAATAGTATGAATTTCATTATTTTTCTCAGTGTATGTATTAATTCATAAGAACGTATTTGTTTTTAGGCGTACTGGTAATGGTGTGAGATATCATCCTTGAAATGAATTGAATTGGAATTAAAAGAACGGATAAGGAATATTCTATGAAAAGAATAAGTAAAACTTTTCGAAATTTAATGAGCACGTTAACATGCTTCTTTAGTTTGTTCAATTGCATACAAGAATGCATCATGAAATTATATTCAATTATTACTCCATTGCACCAATGCTACACTAACGACCGATTCCAATTTTTGAACATTTCCTACAAAGTTCCTTTTAATAAACCAAAAATAGTCGTTTTAGCAAATGTTTTTGCTAAGAAAATGGTCAAAAAGCACTCTATATTTTGTAGGCTCATTCACACAATTTAAAAGGGCCACGCTACACACTTCGTAACTTTATATTACTTGATTTAAGCTTTCCAAAAAGTGTATGTATGTGCCTTTTGGTGTGCGACCCTGCTTCCTATTAATAGTTAAAGTTAGTGTATATAAAAGTTTAAATGTTAAATAACTTTTTAACAAAAAGGCCAAACCGTGCATATAATTAAACAAAAATGTGTAATTTTACGTTTTTAGTAATTGTCTCGAACATAGTAGACACTGAAAATAATTGTGAAAAAAGTTATGTACAAAAAATTGATTTAAAGTGATTTATAACGAAATCGCTTTATATATATCCGAAAATTTTTGCGTTAGACCTATAGCTTCTTTGGCAAAGTTTTTTCTCGTTAGAAGTTCTAAAACTTTGTACAAGACATCGTTTTTCTATCTATTAAGGGAAAAAAGTTGTTGAAATGAACTTTTATCGTAGTAGGCTTTGCACATTTATTATTGTAATCAAATCACGAGCGATATTTTTGTAAATGTGTTCTCCAAAGGAACTATGTATATCGGATCAACGGTTTAGCAGCTAGAGAATTAAGTTCACGTTTTTGTCGATTCAAACCACTGTGTGCTGGCGGGAATTCTACCGTTGAAAACCCGTTTTTGGGATCTCTCATATTGACAACTCATTCGATGTAGTGTCTTAAATCCGTCGGTTATCGATAACTTTGAACGGCTAGTCGAGCTTAATTCTCAGACCCGATTTATGACATTGTACTTTGATTTCATGTCACATAACAATAATTCTTCTTCATACAATCCTCACAGTGTTCATTTCTTTGATACTTCTAATTCTACTGTGTTCTTCGACACATCCATGAAAGAAGATATTTATGGAATTCCGGATCCAGTACGCCCTCGAGTGATCCCAAATTTAGAGAAGTCGACTGTAATAAAATGTTTTATACTGACTAGCTGCAATTCAGTATACCCTCGAGATCATTGAAACTTTGCCCACAGACCATTACTTCATTGTATCGGACAGTTTTAGCTCTATCGAGGCTTTTCGCTCAGTGAAACCTGGAAAGTACTCACTGTATTTCCTGGGGAAAATACGGGAACAACTGAGTGCTTTATCTGAAAAATCATACTGGATTACCTTGGTTTGAGTCCCATCACATTGTTCCGTAAGGGGTAATGAGATGGCGGACTCACTGGCTAAGGTGGGCGCATTACAAGGTGAAACCTATGAAAGACCAATCTGCTTCAATGAATTTTTCAGGCGTTCTCGTCAAGAGGCACTCGTCAGCTGGCAAACTTCCTGGAATTATGGATGTCTAGGACGGTGGTTACATTCCATTATTCCGCAGGTTTCGACGAAAGCTTGGTTCCGAGGGTTGAATGTGAACCGGGACTTTATTCGCACAATGTCAAGACTTATGTCCATCCACTCTTTCCTCAAAGCGCATCTTCATCGTGTTGGCCTTAGTGAGAGTAATCTTCGCGTTTGCGGAGACGGTTATCATGACATCGAGCATGTTGTTTGGGTGTGCTCCGAGTATTGCACCTTATGTTCTAGTCCGTGACGTTTTGGCAACCCAAGATCTCCTTTACATGACCTACCTCTATAACTTCCTCAAAGCTATAAACGTGCAAAGGGCACTAGCTCTCTTTCTCTTTCTTTCTTCTACAGTGGTCCTACCCCAAACGAACTAAACACTGGTCAAGCTGAATTGCTGGAAACCATCCATAAATGACACACCAACATCAAAGTACACCAACAAAGCACCCGAGTTTAGTATAGTCTCTTCCTCGTTACAATCTGGAGAACGTCGAGAACCCGGAAATGCAAAGTGTGTTTAGAAGATGCAAGCTACTAATGAATGAATTGTAATATCAAAATATGTTCAAAATCAATACAGTATAGGTCCCACCCTCCTGATACTCCTTTACTAACTCTAGGGGAGCAGGTCGCCCCATAATACGGTTTCCATTCTTTTCCACCTAACAACAAGGCAATAGGCCATGTTAGGCTAACGCAAATGTGCCCAATAAAAATTTTGACTTATAAAAAAAATGTACTGGTGAACAAAATTTTATATTCGTTCAAAGAATCTCCAGAAATTTGGTACAAATACAGAAAATTCCTATTATTGGGATAATTTTGCCCAACAATCCAGTCAAAACTATTAAATTTTTTGACATGCAGGTAGAAAATAGGAAATTTCAAAATTTCAAAACTGCCATCCGTGTTGATTTCATCTATTCCATAGAAACGTAGAATTTAAATTTTTATAATGAAATAAGTTTTGTGATAATAAAAATATTTTAAATAATTTCAATGGCTTTATACAATAAGAAATAGATTGTAAAAATATAAGAATTTTATATTTTAACCCATGGCAAAAAAATCAACTACAATTTAAAAATAATACATTGCTTGATTTTCGTTTTGTCCCGGGTTGGTGGTTCAATACATAGGACACTGGTCTTACAAACCAGTTGTCGTACGTTCGAGTCCCGACCTGGAAGGATTCGTAGTGTCAGTAGAATCGTAGCATCAGCCATGCAATGGTTCTGTACACTCTGAATCGGCTGCGAAGTCTGTTGAAACCGAAGGTCAAATTTCACTACAGGAATGTAATACCAAGGCTTTGCTTTGATTTTCGTTTTACCAGCAATTAAGAACAAAATCATATATCTTAAATTTTCGCTATCCTAAACCTCAATTATAATCGATAGAATATTAAAATTTATATTTCACAAACTTAGAATTATTTCGGAATGTACAGAATGCGAAAATTTTTTGAGTTTTCTATTAGTAAATTCAACTCGAAAATCTATCATATACTTGTTTTACAATTCAGAAAAAGTAGGATTACGAATTTAGCACAAAAAATCTCACGAAATTAAGTAAAACCTGTTTATATCCACCTAGTGGTGTAATGATGTCTTTCTCATATCTCTCATATTCTCATATAAAAAAGGAATGGTATACTTCAAACAATTTTGTTTGATTTTTGAAAAACATGAAAGCTAGTGCTTGAACTAGTGTAACCTACAGAATGAAACAGTTCTCAGATTGGTTATACCATCTTTCTCAGTGAAATGAGTTCCACTATTCCAGGTACTTCTGAAACTGGAATCGCCCCGAATATTGGTTTTGCAGCAGCCTTTGCGATTAGCACCAACCAACCAATCTATCTGCAGCTTACAATTGTCTTCGTCTAGAAAAACAACCTCTCAGTTTGAATGATTTTTTACCGAATGAAACCCTGCACTGCCAATATTTTGGGATCATCTTTAATTGCGTAAAGCGGTAGGTGGGTGAGTGGTGCCGGCCGGCATTGGAAGTTATTTAGGAATTAACCTTGTTTGTGCTAGGGCACATAACCAATTTCATTATGTTTACGTTTCGGTTTATCCTTAGCGGTTTATGTTGAACTGCAGGTGGCATAACAGTTCAACAAAAACTGCTATGCACTGACGAGTCTAAGACGAAACGTAAAGATAATGGTGAAAGTTTAATAATTTTCCATTTTTAAAAATCACCGGTTTACATGAAATTTCCGAAATCGACAAATTTTTTTCATTTCCAAATATCTTAAAATTGGCTGAAACGATTAGATCTAGTGTCATTAAAAAAACAATTTTAAAAATAACCCATTTTTGAACTAGTTTTGCTCATAACTTCGGTTCAGAAAACGCTACCTGAATGCGACAGTCATCAAAAAATTGGTTTTAACAATGTTCAAAAATACCTACTACGAAAAGTGAATAATAAAAATGCAACAGTAAAAGTTTTATTTTTCAGGAACACACTTAGTTGCTCTTTAAAAATAGCTGTAACACTAAAACCGTTGGAGATATCACAATGGTGTTTTCAGCAAAGCTGCTCGATATAAGTTTATCTACAATTTTGCCGTCCTCTATCTCAACACATTCGCTAAATATTTTTTGGATTACCTTAATAATAAGAGCCACCCTAATACCATGTACATCAAAATATGGCTTATCTTTCACTGATTGTTTGTTTTCAAGACATCATAGCTCTAAAGTATAAGTTTAAGCCACAAATGTTTTCGTCCCCCTAAATTGTGGATCCGGACCACTGTGCAATGGAAAATTTTCAAATTTCCGATCTTCAACCTATTTTTTGAGATTCTACGGCAAACTTAAAACAAAATCAGAATTTTAGTAGTTATCAATTGCGTTTGGGTTGTGCATAAAAATTGTTTAAATCTTTTGTCCAATACAAAAATATAATTATTTCAATAGTTTAGGTGCATTTAAGAATTTTTAAGATTGTAAGTGAAATTCAAGTTTAGTTTTTTTTTGTAAATTTTGTTCATAATAAATTTCCAACTAAAATAATAAAAAAATATATGTCCTAAAATTTAAAATTTTTGATTTGATTTTGTTTGGCGAAATTTTCCCAATAATAGAAATTCTTTGTATTTGTACCAAATTTCTTGAGATTATTTGAACGGATATAAAATTTTGTTCATCAATACATTGTTTCTTGTAATGATTTCAATATTTTGAAGTAGAAAAATGTACATGTCATCGCTTTAATTTTTGAGTTATATACAAATATGTGAAAAAAAGAAATTTTCATGTATATTTATACATTCATAGTTGGGTAGTTGGGCGAAAATTGTAGCTGGTATCACGAGCAATCGAATGATGTGTAAAAATATATAGGTCATCGCTTTGAAATTCGAGATATTTACGATCATTGTAAAAATTCTCACCTTTCCTGAGGTCATCTATCTACAGTTTTCATTATAACTTTGGGTAGACAACCCTATTTTTCGTGTTTTAGTACATTTTTTCATTTCTAGTACCTTTCCAATGGTGAACAAATTTCGAAAATCGGTTGACTAACAACAAAGTTATGACTCGGTAAAGTTGAAGTTCTCAATATCCTATTCGCGATGCAGATGCCGCATAAATGCCGATAGGGCACATTTCGAGCTTGAAAAAAAACTTGGAACGGGAAAAATCGGATTTTCATTAGTTTTTCCTAAACGATTGTCTATAATGATATACTTAAATAATTCAGAAAATTCGAGGCTGTAAAATTTATCAAAATTGGTCAAGTAACAACTGAGCTATGAGAACTCAAAGTTACCGTTCCAACTTTTTTTCAGGCTTGGTGCTCCGCCTAACTTTTTCAGGCTTGGTGCTCCGCCTAACTTTTTCAGGCTTGGTATCAGGAGTGTTAAACGATATCATGCAAGGAATACAGTCCTACGTCAATCTCGTGATTATGTTTCCAGTACTACATACACCTAGTTCTTCGATACAGTTTTTTTTTTGTAAACTCAATAAGCATCAATAATACACATTACATTACGTTTTTATTCATAAATTTTTCGCATCTTTTGAAGAATTACTACTAATTAACTAATTGATAACTAAAATTAAATTCCTATAACTTTTCTTTTCGTGGCTTCGAATAATGCAAAACTGTTTGCAGCACGTATGGATATGATCAAATTTGAAGTACACCCCGAAAATATCTTGGGATTTTGTACTTTATAAGAAGCAAATAAATAAAGTGTCGCAATTCACGCAAATTTACGATCAAGACCATGTGAAATTATACGATTTGAAAATTAAATGCTTCAAAATTCAATAAATTAAAAACCAAAAAGTCGACTGAAACTTGAACCTAGAATCATTACATTATAAAGTAAGTTTGCTTATTAACAGAGAGACGAAAGCGCATCTGTCTGGTTGACAGATAAAAGGTACAGATAAATTCATGACATGTCATCAGAAAAGAATCAAAACTTAGAAATAACCAATACGATTCAATTATTATATCAATAAAGTCGACATCGTTCGCTGTTTCATGATTTTACAGTGCATTGCATCCATGAATTAATCGGTCGTTCAAGGTTGATTAAGGTAAAAAATAATGCTGAAAAGAAATATAAAATACTAAATTGAAACTTTTGGAAATATTGTGTTATCACTATTTTGATAATTCGTTCTAATAGATGTTTTAAACTTAAGATTAAAATTTTTTATCCGTTGCACCACCAAAAAACCAAATCAAAATGCCGTTTTCAGAAGAGCAGTCCTTAAAGTCGTTAGCCTTTCGGGACGGAAAGCATTTTGTAGTATTAATATAAAAATTGTAAAATAAAATACCGCTGTATTCGACAACTTATGTGACCATGTAATTTTTATAAATCGGTATTCATTGTGCCTTCTACTTAAACGAATATATAACTGTAGGATTCTTCAAATAACTTTCCCGATCTCTCAGTAATTGAGAAGTCATTCTACATGAGAAACGCTTACAATTAAAGATGAAGAAAAGGAGTTGTAGTTGCGATACGTTTAATAGAATTTATACATAGGTGCAAACGTTATGAAATGTGGAACAATCGAACGAATCGAAAGAATAGTGAGAGAGATTCTCATATCTTCAAAATTTACTACAAAATCTACTTCTTTTTTCGATTAGTGAGTTACCGAGGTTACTGTTACTATTTGAACAGTGCTGGCTGAGATCGGTGATTCAGTTTAAAACGCTATTCGAACCGGATGGTCCTGTCCCGGTCGTTCCGGAATGACCGGGACGGGACCATCCGGGACTATCCGGGATGTTTTTTTTTCCTCATCGGAGATGACTGAGCTGCCGGCGTGTGCATGTATTCGAATCGTCGGCGCCGAGAAAAACTCGGCGAGGAATATCGGTGGCAACCAAATGGATTTTATCCCGGATCCGGGATTCCAATACATTCATACGCCGGCAGAAAAAAAACGTCCTGGATAGTCCCGGCCGTCCCGGAATAGTGCGCATAGCGTTTTACTATTACTGAAATGCTCGGTAGCTTTGACTGTTTCATTTCCTTCGAATTACAGCCTTTGCTGTATCAGTTTTCAGATCAATTCGCTGTACCCATATGACGTTTTATGTAACAGTTGGTAAACTATTTTTTTTTTAATATTTTGCTGAACAAACGAGCTAAAGATAAAAAAAAGTTCAGACATCTGTGATATATTTTGATTGTGTGTTGATGATCACACTACAGCAAGTCAGCAAAAGAGGATCTCCACTTACAAATGCCAATTTCATTATTTCGAGCAACTTAAATAAATTGGAGAGGTTCTGAAATGATGGAGTATTTGAGAGAATGGAAGGGTATTTGGATGTAATCCTTCTACGCTGAGAAAATTTTATTTGAGTGGGTTAATTGACGCGTTGTTCACTTAGACAATAAGTTGGAAAGATCTGCGAAAATCATTATCATCCTGCCATGGATGTACCAAGTTTCGTGGAAATCTGCTAGTTTGTTTCGGAGTTATGCTGAATTATTTGAGCATTTATTTTTGACAACGAAGTGTGCTGCACTTTTAAACCGTGTGCTATACTTCAGAGCAAATTAAAAAAGTGTTCTACAAGCAGCAGGAACTTTATGTCTGCTTAAGGTCATATTCAGTAATGTTCTATTTCTAGATGCATAATTTATGTCAGTTACAAAATTTAAATCTGGATTTTATAACAAGAAAAACTGTCAGCCCTAGCAGTGTTTCACTCGTGTTTCAAAAATACAAAAAATAAAACGGCATCGTAGACCAGTTTTAAATTTGACAGAAGAACTGGTCGAATAAATAAAACTAGAACTGGGGATACGTTTGTTCCAGTTTCTGTTCTATTATAGGTCTTCCATATAACATAGAACTCGCAGCTGCTGAATTTGCTCTACCAGTTTATGTTAAACTGCTGACAGTTCAAAGTAAACTGTTCTACACTACCGAGTCGAAGAAAAAAAAAATAAACCATGTCACTGTTTTACCTTTTTATATAAATATAAAAAATAGGTATAGAATTCGCTCAAACTATAGAAAAATTTTCGGAGGCCCGGAGGGCCGTATGTCATATACCAATCGATTCAGCTCGACGAACTGAGCAAATGTCCGTGTGTGTATGTGTGTGTATGTGTGTGTGTCTGTATGTGTGTTGTCAACTAAGACGTCGAGATCTCAGAGATGACTGGACCGATTTTGATCAAACTAGTCGCAAATGAAAGGTCTCCCCGTCACCCAGAACGCTATTGAATGGTTTTGAAATCGGATGTTTACTTTTTGACTTATATGAAGTTTTATGTCAAAATTTTCAGTTTTTTGACAGTATCTGTCACAATTGACCTTGAAAACAGAATATATTTCCAGACTTAGATTCCGCACGGTAATACCTATCCAAAAAGCCATAGATTGTTAAAATCCGTCCATTTTAAACGAAGATATCGAAATTTTTGTGTAAGCGACTCTTTCCCCTATTCCAGCAGTAGAAGTTTTGAGCGCTGTCTGGCAAAGAAATGCTTGGGAGCAACATAAAACACGATTTTTTATACTGTTACATACATTTGTTTCTAAGTACCCAAAAGACTGTGTACAGAATGATATTTTGCCTCGGACCGATTTTAGCACGGTTCGTTTTTGGCAACATAATCGTTCAAATATGCCATATGTAAACTAGATAATGGCAGAATTTTCGAGTTGAAAGCAATTCCATAATTTAAATTATATGATTTAAACTACTTACAGAAATAAATGCTGGAGGAACATAACAGCCATATACCATTCGAATCAGTTCGTCGAGATCAGCAAATGCGTGTGTGACAAATAATTTCACTCATTTTTTTTCGGTGATGACTCAACCGTTTTCTACAAACTCAGATTCATATGAAAAGTCGTATGCTCCCCAACAAGGTTCTCGAATTATGTTTGGTTCCGACCTCTGGTTCCGGATCTAAAGGATGATATGTGAAACGAAATAAAAATTTTATAACTCATTTTTCGCGTAGATGGCTGAACCGATCTAAGATTCAAATGAAATCTAAGAATCATCTAAGATTTAAATGAAAAGTTTTAAGATTCTATAAAACATCTTGTTTTTCAGTCAGATCCAACTTCCGGTTTCGGAGATACAGGGTGATTAGTATAAAAATGTATATTTCACATAAACTAATAGGTTTATCGGGTTAGCAGATTTGGATAGTCGATAACCAAATAAACTTATTTCATTTTTGCTTGTATTTACCAAATAAACTTATTTCATTTTTGGTTGTATAACCAAATAAACTTATTTCATTTTTGGTTGTTTCGGAAGGCACCCAAAAATTTTATTCGCACTACGATTCCTCAAAGATGTCTACATTGATTTTCAAACATTTTGAAACAAATGCAAATTATACAGCTACTCAGGTGAATTTGTCTGATTTCGGCTACACCGAATTTCGAATTCCGGTTCGAATTGTTTCTCAAAGCTCAATCGTTTTCTCAAGAAAGCCAAATCGAATTTCAGAAACAAAAGTTCAAATTAAAGTAAATTCCATTTTATCCAATTCTGACTTCCGATTCTGGAATTGTAGGATGATGAATTTTTGAAATTCAAAGCGATATAGAAGATGACGATTCCGAAAAGCTCTAAAGTTGGACTCAAAAATATTGCAATTTATTCGTCATATGGCCATACGAATCGGTTTGGGTTATGCTGGTTCCTGAATATCGGAAATTACATCGACATATCATGGAATGTTTAATCGATTGTTACACTTTTAGATTCAAACTCGATCCGATTTGCAGCTTCGACATTACAGGGTAATGAGTGATTAAAATCTCAAATTGCCACTTAAAACAACGGTCATTTGAATAATGTCATGAAAACTGAAACACCGAAGAATATTCATGCAAAAAACACATGCGGATTGATAAAAAAAGGTATCATCTCACTGCTAGGTGGATTAAGCATGTTTTTTTAGGTTCTTTGGCTTTTGCTCAAGAAATAGTGTTAACTGATATAATATAATCTGCACTTGAAAGTTCTATCCCCATGCAAGTTTCTAGGTTAAAAACATTGTGAACATATTAGAAGTTGAACGCATTTTGAACATATTATAAAAAATGTTTTTACTTTTGGGCAGGAATTAATTGTAAAATTCACTCTCAATGCGGTGCTTGATACTTATTAGGAAACAAATCGCCACTTTTAATCACACAACAAAATTACCTTCCCTTTTTTAACGAACTTACCACAGGATCTGACGATTTTAAACACCTATGAAACCAAAATGCTCGCTCACACAGGTCCTTTCCCTTCGGTTTCGTACATTTCAGGCTCATTTTCAGGGCTATATCTTCAAAATCCTTTGGTATCAAATCTAAGATTTTAGATAGATCCATCTCTCCCTTATCATCTGTTAAATTTGCTTTTTGTAAAAAACAGCTCATATAACATTTCAGTTTTTGATCGTCATCAAAAATATCAGCATCACTGAATCTTTTGATGGCAGCCTCACTAACACCTGTTTCGGCAACACACAATCGATGCGGTTCTTCGGCAAATTTGTAAACTGTTGGTGGCGGATAACTTTCATCTCTTCTAGGGATTGATGCATCGGTGGCTAATGTGAGCATCAAATCTAATATTAGGAGTCCCATACTGGTTACACTCATTATCGAGTATCGTCTCTTGCCCAGTGCTAAGTACACTTCGAAGATGAAAACTGACACCCTTCACAATCGTTGGCATTATTTATGAACTGCGATTATCGGAAATGATATATCAGTTTGCACAGCGATCGGACGATAACGTAACACCATGATTGACATTACTGCAGTTGATAAACTTTGTCTAACGTCACTTGTTGCATGATTTGTGAAATTCATAGCCCCCGCAATAGTTAAACGAATGCTGTTTCGCTGAAAAACTGTTGTCGTAAAATAAGGCGCCGTAGAACATAATTTTCCGGAAGGTCAAACTTATTCAGCTGTGTTTTACCACTTGAACTTGACTGTCACAGAAATTAACCCTTCGGTGAGGTCTAGCGTTGCTGTTCTTCAAACCATAGACAGCAACCACTGCTTCCTGCCTAAAAATAGTGCAAACATGAACCAACAGCCATAGCAGAATTTTATGAAGAAAGTTTCCCGGTGCTTTCAACCATACCATCATTACCACCGGTCGTTGCGTGGATCACCATGCCCGGGGAGGGGGTCTCATGGTGTGGAATTTTATGGACGGGATTGTTGCGGTTGCATCGTCTGCTGGCTTCAGCTCGGAAAAATGTTGGTTGACGACAGCAGCAGTGGGTGATGACTACCAACGGAGGCTGGCCAAACTGCTAGCTTTGCTCCCAAACCCTTTTTCACGAAAAACATGCACTATCTTGCTGAGGCTGCTCACAAACATTTTATAACAACTTTTTTCACTCGGTATTAAATCGTGGCATAACTCACCTCTGTTTGTATGAAACTATATTCAATTTAAGATGCCAAACAATTTTAACTATCAATTAAAAGTTGTCTTCCATTTTCTCGTCTTGAGTACCAACTAAATTCTACTTCTAATTTACTCGCACTTCCTTGCGCCTTCGTCTATAGAATAAAACAATTTGAATAACAAACGAAATAGTAAGACAAACAGTGAATTCAGATACGTACGTACATCGTATACTGTCCTGAAACCAATCGAAACGAAATTATTTGGTCATCGATTAACAAGGCTTTCACATTTTGCACGCTCTTGAACTTGATTTTTTTTTGTACTTGTCAGTCTATACTTCCGGGATTGGGAGACGTGTATAGATAAAAATCATAGCGTTTTATGGGATTTGTTTGCAGAAAATGGTCCTGCAGTTTCTGAGAAAACCGAATGTACGTTTTTCATTTCATGTATAAGGAGACTTTTCATTTGAATCTAATGTCGCTTTTCATTGTTTCCACTCGCTCGGTGCTTTGCACTGCAAGAGTGTAGCCGGCTATGCATATAGAAACTGCCCTCAAACAGAAATAAAATTGATATAAGCTGTTTGAAAGGATTTATATTGGAGATGATTTTCCTAAAATTATAACCCTATAACTGCTAGTTTTATGGAGTTAGGGTGATTCTGCTGATTTTCATTTTATTTAAATTTTTCAAAAATCTCTTTATTAAATAAAATTTATAGAAAATCTGAAATATTTAAGGAATGTATTCCTATGTAAAAAAATGTTCAAAATTTTCGATTTTTTTTATTCGCGCTTACAATTTTGGTAACACTCTTGATTTTACATAAAAAATAAATGATTTATGAGTACATTACGCTGTACTTTTTACAGTTTTTTTTTAACTGTGGACAGGTATAATATCAGACTTAAAAAAAAATCATTCTAAAAACATGCGTCTCCATCAAATTGTCATTAGATGGAGACGCATGGTATTAAGCTCTGAAATTATATACCATTCGCCTATAGAACTGAATACCATGCGTTTTCATCTACAACTTGATTTCAGAGCTTGAGTATTGTCGTAATTAATAATGATTAAAGAATTTCAATCCTTACGTTATTTACACATGCCCGCACGCCTGGCTCCCAGCAATAATGTAGGGAATGCACTAATGAACATGTGTGCCAGCGGACGGTTGTAATTCATAAGGATCGACCAGTGAGGGAAGCATGAATCAGAACTAATTAATTGGAAAATATTTAGTTTTTAATATACTGAACTGATAAGTAATTTTTCTAACATTTATTGTATTCAAATCAATGTAAGTACACAGTAGTTAACTTTGAATACTCATTTTTGCTATATTTAGCAAAAGCTGTAAATAATATTAAATATATAGTTCTTTTGCTGGAAAAAGTATTTACCAGACACCATCAACATATGCGAAGTCAACAAGAATCTAAAACCAAGCTAAATCCAAAGAATTTCATTAGCTATCAATTTTAGCTCAAACTATTCGTCGGCGTTCTGTATCACATGGTATGAACAGCCAAGTTGCTTGAAATTGCTCTACAAAATAATTAAAATCAGAGGGAGGAAATTATATAATGAGTAATTCCACTGCAAATGACAGATTTTTGTAAGAAATTTAATTTTTGTATTTTTTGATTTGGCTCAAATTTTTCATAAGCGTTATTAATGGCCAAACGAAACAATTTGCATCATCAGTTTACCCTTTTTACTTAAGCCTTGCTTTTGCGAAGGGACTAGGCAAGAATCCCTTGAAAATTTCCAATCATATATATTTCAGAAACGGTGGGTCAATGCAATGAATGACCATATATCAAAAACTATAAAAATGAACTATCGCGCAAGTTTTTTTTATGAAAAAGAAATCTTTATACCTATTAAAAAAACAGTAACGAAAATTATATAAATTAATTTAGGCTTTTTTCAGTTTTTTTACTCAGCGTAAAATTTAATCTACGAAACTTGATTTAAAAAAGAAAAAATTACATTCAATAACACCACCTGAAAAGTCAAACATATCTTAGAAGAATTATGTGAATAAACAGCCTTCAAAGAAATACTTCAGCAGCGTATTCCAACCCATTGGTTACAATTATGGTCGTAGTTTCACCCGAGACAATCCGGGCTCTTCAACGTAAACCCATATATTAGTTGAGGTTAATTCACCCTTTCATCCGTTTCCTGTTCACTTTAGCTCTGCTGGCGTAATTTATTTGCCAATAAATTGAGCAAATTTCCAATACGAATGTTCGCTCGGCCGAATTTATTTTATCTGCCACAGAAAAGATGGTGGAAAGCAGAACAACATTACTTTCACGTGTAGTTCGATGAAATACTACAAATCGTTAGTGTTCGAATACTGGAATTTGTTTATCGTTTTATGCTTTTTAGCTTTTACAACATAACGTATTGCCATGTTCAATGCATAGTTTTGCTGTTGTAGTAAACAAGACAAGACGTTTTGTAATGCTTTAAAATGTGAAATTTTACTTCACTCGTTATTTTTGTTTGTCAGTAGTGTACATATACTAAAATATGATAATGATTTTTTTGTGGATTAACACAAGACATAATTGTAAGGTACACACTTAGAAAATTTCACAGAATTCGGTAATTTTTTACCGAATTTTCAACAGCTGAACCTTCGGTAATCAGTTCGGTAATTAAATTGATTACCGATCGTTCGGTAATTGCTGAACTGTCAAACAACTACCGTACACTGTAAACCAATTGGATCTAACTGATTGTTCGGTAATTTATTGTTTGTTTTCCTTTGGTTAAAATTCTGGATTTTCGGATTTCAAAAACAACACAAATTCACAAAAACGAATGAAGGAAATTCCAACCTGTTGTGGCTATGGTTTTATTCCACAAATAAGGTCAAATGTTCCGGCTGACCGGAATTATGAGCGCCTTCCAAAACACTGCACAATCCGTCGACTCCACCAGAAATTACCCTTGAATTTGTGTTGGCAGCAAGTGGACAAGTGATACAAAATTATTTTCTGCCTATAAGTAAACAAAAAGCTTTTAGTGGTTCAAATGTTTTAAAAACTTTTGCACCTGTACCTCAATCCATTCGATGAACTCTTCAAGATTGTTTTGTTTGGTTAATAAAAAGACACTTACTAAAAACTGTTTGAAACTCATGACAATCAGTTTTCGCAGAAGTTCGATTATTGGAAGATAATTTTACCATACGGACAGTATGGTTTTTACCGTACTCGGCAACTATTCTGATTTACCGTATGAATTGTATATCTATTTACAAAATTCTGTAATGAAAATTTACGTAAGACTGATCGTCCGGTAAAAATTTGAATAATTATTGTAAAAGAAAACTCATGTACCGAAATATCGGTCATTTCTATAGATTACCGAAATTTCTCGTCAAAAATATTACCGAACAAAGGAATTGAATCTTAGTGTGTATTAACAGACGCATTTTAAATGATATTGTTTTAAAAGCTGGCATCACTTCTCAGATTTCAAATAAACTTTCTGTAAATGTAGACCCTCGTCACCAAAAGTCGTATGCATAATTTGTTGATTATCTTTCGAAAATGACCAAACTTCTTTTTATCAATTTTATTCATAACGATTTGTTGTCAATGGAATCAATGCGGGTTAGAAATTATTGGATCAACTTAAATTTGCGTCCAAAACGATTCAAATGCCAAAGGAATGGCCTTACCACCCCACTAGATGGATTAAGGAGCGATTTGATGGACTTGAGAATACAAAAAAAAACTATTCATTCCCCAAAAACAGATCTTCGGAAACTGTGATACGTGAATCGTCACATACAAAACCAGTTAAAATGTTCAACACTCATCATTCTATAATACCAAAACCGAAAGTTGGAAACGAATAAAATCCATTATCAATGACTGGGTTCATCAGATTAACCTTTCATTTAAATCTACAGGGTCCGGCACTCGAAGTGTAACCAATTAAAAAGGCCATAAATTCAGTTTGGAAAATTACTTTTACTTAATTCAGAGTACAAAATGTGTAAAAATAATACAAAATTCAGAATCAATTCACTTTTGCTCGATATGACCACCTTTTGCCTTGACTTGATGACTTGAGAGAGCGAAGGAGTTGCTTCGTTTGGCCGAATGTGACTTGCAGGTATTTTGGCCCACTCGCGGACAATAACTTTTTTCAGCGCCTCGAGACTGGTGTATCTTTTAGTTCGGACTTTGCTCTCCAAAATGGCCCAAAGAGAATAATCCATTGGATTCGCATCTGGTGAATTCGAGAGCCATTGTGTTGACGTGATGAAGTTCGGAACGTTGTTTTTCAGCCATTCTATGATCCGAACTAAAAGATACACCAGTCTCGAGGCGCTGAAAAAAGTTATTGTCCGCGAGTGGGCCAAAATACCTGCAAGTCACATTCAGCCAAACGAAGCAACTCCTTCGCTCTTTCAAGTCATCAAGTCAAGGCAAAAGGTGGTCATATCGAGCAAAAGTGAATTGATTCTGAATTTTGTATTATTTTTACACATTTTGTACTTTGAATTAAGTAAAAGTAATTTTCCAAATTGAATTTATGGCCTTTTTAATTGGTTACAATTCGAGTGCCGGACCCTGTATGTTTAAAGAACTTAAGACGAACGTCTGAGGCAGACTTCGCTGTGGCGCCTTTTCTTACAAGCTCGGGGGTACCTCAAGGTAGTCATCTTGGACCCTTTTTATTTTTGCTGAATAATTTGAACGTTGCGCAATGTAAAAAACTGTCATTCGCCGACGACATTAAATTCTACCATCCTGTCAAAGACCTGAAAGATGCCAGATTTCTGCAGAAACATTTGGATATCTTTTCCAGTTAGTGCAATCTCAATAGAATCCAAGTAGCACCTGTACTTATTCATAAAAAAAGACAATTAAACATATGCTACATGATAGTAGCATGAAAGACACGACGAAACAAGCTGAGTTATGGTGGTGACAACGAAGCAAAAATAATGTCAACGAAGTCAAATTTTAATTTCGAATTCACATCTCATCATACTATGCTACAATAAGTTCCAACGTGAGTTTTTGGTAACCTAATTCCTACGATATGTTCGCATTGAAAGTCTTTGGTTGAAAAACGGGTCACCGCAATGAAAAAGTAACACATTACAAACAGGGTTGCCCAATTTGAATCCGTATTTTCAGTAGAAAAGTCTGTAAATCTGTATCGAGAAATCAAAAATAGTCTTTAGAACCCAAACTTAATGAGATTAAAACCTTTCTTCGTCTAAATTTTGTGATGTAGATAAATAAACTTTGGAAATGGTTTTTGCGTTTAAGCGTCCCGAAATGTTGATTTTATTAAAAACATTTAAATTCTCATATTCGTTTATTGGATATAATGTAATTGACAATCTTTGCAATCTTACATTATGACTGAGGCCATCATCTTTCCATCTTATCAGAAGATATTTGTTGAGAGCATAGAGATAGGACAATTCGTAGTGTTTACTGTCCTTGATATTCGCTTTTATGTAAGTTCCATCCCTTTTTTGGAAACAACACAAAATCAGAATGATGGATTTACATTGAAAAAAAAAACCAGTGCTGATCATTATTCAATTTTCAAATCACGCTACCGAAAATCTGTAAAATCTGTATTCCTGGCCGAAAACCTGTAATCTGCATATACAGAATTTGATCACAAATTTACCTGTAAAATACAGATTAATCTGTATATTTGACAACCCTGACTACAAGATAAAGTTAACTATTGATTTCATATCGGCTACCGTATTCGATGTGATTCGAAACAGAAATACAAATACAGTGTCGATTGAAAGTTTCCGTACCTTTTCCCGGACAATAATATTACGTCAATAATGTATGGTTGTATGGTTGAGTCTGCGCTGATACGAAATGCTATTGAAATCCTGGAAATTTCTTTCAGGTATTTGTTCGAAAAAATTTCTTTTTTTTTCATAAATGCGTTTATTTCATAGCAGTATACATAAGTTTTTCTTCACCGTGGCATCCACAATACATAGTAGTTTAAACCTAATACATTTAGAATATGATATTAGTATGTTGGTATTCATCAGTTAATCTAAACACTGTTTTCATCAAGCGATTTGCCATTACAAATTACATGAAATGAAGAAACAATTTCCTGTTGTTGTATATTTTGTTTACCAAAAAGAATATTAGATTGCTTTGTCACGAAAGTGTATGTTTGGAAAAAGTTATGCAAATGGCTACCATCATGACCAGTGAATTAAATATTCATTAAATTACAAAAAAATGTATGCTATTCATGGCATTTGCTAAACTGTTTTAACTTTGATATATGAAAAAACAGTATTAATTATAAAAACATTTTTTAATACAACTAATGCCTTTCTCATATTACCTATATTTTCAGAAACATCACTATGTTAGAAGATTCTGTCAAAATTTTTTATTTTCAACTTGAATAAAATCAAAAACTTTCTTCGGGTATAAACTACCATAACCTTTTCGATTTGTGAACAGTTATGTCAAATTAATATGGATCTAAATGTGGCAACCCAGCACGCTATATAAAATTGAACAAAGCACACCATGCGCTAGATGGTGGTGTTTTCTTCTACCGTACCAGTACGTACCGATGCGTACCAGTTTTGCATAATTTTGTATGACAGTTTGAAAGTCTCATACTCATCGCCCTATAATAATGGATCTGGATGAGATTGCACAGCATTTTTTAAAAGACAATGAGAATATAAGTTTGAATCAAGATTTGTGAAAAGCTTTGGAGCTTTTCTCCACTATCATCGGTGTTCGAAAGCGGAAACAGAGGACTAGTAGTTCCAAAGTAGATTTGTATATTCACTAAATAACAAAGTCTGCCAACTAGAGTACCAAAGTCTGCCAACTAGAGTTACCAGTAAGTTTTATACAAAATTGCTTCTTGTTTCGTCATCACTTTTGAAATATTACTCATGAAATTGACAATTTTTCACTTACCGCTTGTAATTCCGAAACCGAAACTCGGATCTGGATCAACTTTCTGGGACATTTTAAAGAATTTTTAAAATCTTCTATTTGCTTCTTAGTTTGTGAAAATCGATCACGTCATTTTTGAGAAAAATGAGTGACAATATTAATCATTTTTTGACACATATCACTCTGTAATTCCGGAACCGGATCTCGAATCGGGATAAAATTCAATATCGATCTATAGAAACAAAAGATCTTTCCCTTATAGAAAAGTTATACAATCACTGTGGAAATCAACTTTTGAACCGAGGCCCGGAATCCCGAATGTCATAAACCCTTCGATTCAGCTCGATGAACTGAGCAAATGGCTGTGTAAGTAAATCAAAGCCTTGGTATTACATTCCTGTAGTGGAATTTGACCTTCTGTTTCAACAGACTTCGCAATCGATTTAGAGTGTACAGAACCATTGCATGGCTGGTGCTACGATTCTACTGATACTACGAACACTTCCAGGTCGGGGATCGAACATACGACAGCTGGTTTGTAAGATCAGTGCATTCGGCATTGAATCGCCAACCCGGGACAATGGCTGTGTATGTATGTGTTATAATTATTGTCACTGAAATTTCTCGGGGACAGCTGAACCGATTTTCACAAGCTTAGTTTCAAATGAAAAGTCTCACGATTCCATACAAATTTCCTGAATTTCATTTTAATCAAACTTCCGGTTCCGGAATTACGGGGTGATATGAACCAAAAAGTTGAAATAATTTCACTCAGTTTTCTCTGAGAATACTGGACCGATATTCACACCGACATACTTAGATTCAAATGAAAGGACATATTGGCCCTTATTACCGTTCTCACTTCCACTTTCACATTCACTTCACTTACATGTCACTTCACTTGATGTTACCTATCACCAGTATCACGCATAGTGAAGTGATCAGTGTAGTGGAAAAAACTATTTTTTTTTCGACAAAATGTTGGTGGCGTGAAGTTCAAAATGACATCAAGTTCATCCAAATAATTACTTTTGTCCTTGAAGCGACTTCCGTGCTAAGGACCTAAATTCACTTCTCTCGATTTTCACCGTGAAGTGATACCGATAATAAGGGTCACAATCACTTCACTTGGTTTTCACCGTGTAGTGATACCCGTAATAAGGGCCATTGTCCCATACAAAGTTACTTAATTTCATTTCGATCCGATTTCCAGTTCCAGAATTCTAGGTTGATGTGTGGTTAAAAAATAAAAAATAATTTCACTAATTTTTCTCGAACATGACTCAACCGATTTTTACCACGAGATTCAACTGAAAAGTTTTTAGTTGCCCTAAGAATATCCCGGGTACTTACCCGGGCACATCTACCGGCTCCGGAGGCAAGGTGCTTAGAATAAAAATATCAATTTCAAGAACCCACCTAGTGGTGTAATGATGCCTTTCTCATATCAATCATATTCTCATATATAGTACTGTGGTATTCTATTCAAAATGTTTTTCTTCGATTCTTGAAAGAAACCAAGGGATTGTTTGTGCGTTAACTAGTACAACATACAGAATGAAGCACGAGAAAACGAAGTGAGTTCCACTATTATAGGTACTTCGATGTCGGTTCATATGACCATCAACTAAGATGACGTACAAACATTACCAGTTTTTATCCAAATTTTGAATATTTTATACGATTTCGACATCGTACTCTGAGCTACGGTGTAAATTTTTGTAGTACTCGCAAATATGCAGTAATTTTTTATAGTACCATAAGACCTATCATTTGGCCCTAAGATTGAGAATATCGGTACTGCAATCTCTGACAAAAGTTAATAAAATCAATTTGTGGCATATGAGTATTATCTCCCATCATCAATCGATAACCGGAAACCAGGATAGCCGGAATCGGATTGTTTGGCTGCTTACTAATAATAACTGCTAATTGGTATAGTTTTAAGGACAGTTTAAAACTTTTTTTACGGTTTTTGTTTCGCCGCTTTAAGTGACGGTAACACACTTTACCGGATTATTCCGGATCCGGAATCCGGATCTGGATGAAATTAAGGAATACCGTATATAACCACAAGATCATGAATTTGAGCCCTAATTTGTCAGAATCGGTTAAGCCATCGATCAAAATTTAATCGATTTGTTCAAAATATATACTCGATTGTTGAACAATCGAATAATTCGAAAAATTCCCGTGCGAGTGGCTCACACTCTGACAGCGACCCCGAGTAACGTCGAACATCAAAATGAGAACAAATCGAAATCTGATTATGATAGCACCATCGGATTTAAATCTTAACTTGATTTCAGTTCATATTTTTGCAATTGATATCACTTTATCATTTTACTACTCGCTTTTGAAATAAAAAGATAAAAAATAAAAGTGCTTTAAAATTGGACTAACTTCAAAAGGTAATACAAAAATATTTCAAAAGTAAATTTCAATGAAACAGTTATTCCTACAATCCTATGCTGCCTTTTACAAAAATACTCTGACATCCTGCTGGGCAGCCTTGACCGGAATCATAATCGATAACCGTTACCAATGGAAATATATTTGTCAAAATATATTCAGCTTTTATGCCTATAAACCTCCTTCTTTTTGGTCGCGAGATTATTGATGTAGAACCATACATCTCGATACATGCAGAACGTTTATCTGAGGCGGATTCATCTCCTCTGGTATTCTCTTGTCATAAAGAGCCTTCACCACGTCTTTCCCCCTCGTGAACTAGTAGCGACTTGGGCATTTCCATCTTGTCGATCGTCAGCCTCAGAAGGACCTTCTTCGGGAACTTGATGTTAGAAATATATTTGACGTCATCGATTTCTTTCTGGTGGAATACGTTGAGTAGTCAGGCCCCATTATATTATTGACGTAGAAAAAATAATTGTTTACGATTACACTCTCTAAAACAATTCTCGTTCCTAGTTATGAAAATATAAATATGCTCACTAGCATTACGTTGTTGAAGGTTATAAAACTTCATATGCTCACTAGCGTTGCCTAAGAGATACTATGAGAAACCGTTACACTAATTCTGTATGATTTTGAGTCACAGGAATTTGGAATATTTGATTGCAATTTAGCGCCAACAAATGAGACAATTGGACGTAACATTCCATAAGGACACATAAACCAATGAGAGTTTCTTTTTGTTTACTTTCTTTTCTAGTGATAACTGCTTATTTTTCACGTTTACTTATAAAATTCGTGTAGAATGAAAAATAATATTTCCTATGTAACTATGTAACGAACATTTGTGTGATAACGCAGAAGTAGTTGAAAGCGAAAGTAAACAAAGAGAATCTGTCAATGACTTTCAGGCCCTTTTGAAATATTTACGTCGAATTCCTTGACTTCATGAACCACATTTCAAAAAAAGAAAAAGATTTGGAAATTCAAGGTTTTGAACTAATTCATATTATAGCACACTAGCCTCATCCAGTACAGCAATAACGCAATGTTTGAAAACCTGATTCTTAGTTTTGTATACGTTGTTTGGTAATAACATCAAAATGAGATTAAATTTTCAATTCAAAATTATTTTGATTTAAGTGTGATTACACTGATACCAGAAATAGTTTTCAGTTTGATGTCAAAGGACAGGTTTTTTGCCTTCGATTTTGATTTTATAACTGTTGTTGCTGATTTCGTTTATCGAAGACAACGGTTTCGTGCGATTATTCCATTCTGCTTGGAATACCCTTACACAAATAGCACCAAAGCCTTGTTATATCTGACTTCAGCAGTTTACCACACTCCTCTAGTTGTCAATAAAAATGATGAAGCAGAAATGTTCATGCAAAAGAATTCCTATCAGAACGATACACCCGGGAATTGTGTCCTACGGGCGGTAATTGCCACCGTAATCGAGTTCCGTGATAATATCTGATTTATTCCCTGACCGTTACGAGGAAAAAATTTTCACACGTTTACAACGCGCCAGTCTGTCCGCACTGCACTTGTACCTCAGAGGTGGATTGAAATGCTCGGTCTCTTGGCCTGGTCGCAGGATTCTGGTGTATATTGGTATTCTTTCGACACAAGGCAATAGTTATGTTAATTTTATACACGTATCTGATTTTCATTCATTACTTCCCTCGTTCAAATTTGGTTCAACTACGAGCCGGTTGCAATATCGGCCAGACTACGGTACATGTCTCTGCGTCTCACCCGTATGATGAGGCTATTTTTCCTGTCGACAGTTGCAGTTGCCGAAGCAAGACGCGGATTGTGTAATAATGATGCCAGGTTCACCTATTTTCCATGTACACTCGTTACCGGACGATAGGCAGAGGAATCGGTCGAACGAACGAAAAGGGCTCGGCGAGAGCTCAACCATTTCTGTTTGAATTGCTCCAAGCAGCAGGGTATTCATAATACTATCCCAGCTTCATGTACTGAACACAGTAAATGGGATACATTATTATCAATCGAAACACGAAAATAGCTGCAATCAGCGAGTATTTGCATCATTTTCTGATCCGGTGCCATCTGGATTGCACAGAATATGGAACAATGCAGGCGAACAATTCATCTCATCTCACCAATCCGCCGGTACTTTTGACGATGTGAGCTTCTGGTACTATTGCTGTGTGTTGGTAGTTATAAAATTTATTGACCAATTCGTATGTGTCGAACATAGAACAATACATGGAATACATTGTACGCATCATTAAATTTAATATGGATTCGAGCTTCGGTTCCGGAGCTACGTTTTAACAAGTGTATTCAGAGCAAATGTTGCAGTCAGTTATTGAACTAGCAAACGTGTACCAAGCAGAAATTTTATGCAATATTTAAAAAATCCTTAGATGGAATCCGACAAAAAGCTAATTTCATTGGAGTGAGAATGGCATAAAAGGAAATAATTGCGAAGGAGTTAATATCGAAAAAACTTGGGGCAGTCAATGTCAATGGCATCACCGCGAAATTGACGTAAAGACTGTCCCAGTATGGACGCAACCAAAAACCGCTGCCATTTCGCAATGGTTCAGAATTTGTCAATTTTTATGGCTGCGTCCTGTTGTTTACAATCTTCTCTAACCACTTGTGCAGTTGTTTATTCGTTTTCATTAGTTTGTTTCGAAATGCGTGAACTTTCAGCAGAACAACGTCGAAAAATTGTGTACAAATGGTGCACAGAACGCGGACTGTAACTGAACAAGATAGCAAAAATGGAAAGAGTAAGTGAAAAAGCCGTGCGACATGCAATCAGGAAGTTCGGTGAGGATAACACCTTGGAGGATAAACCAAAAATGGATCGAAAAAAAGGTCCTGCTAACCCTCAGTTGGATAAACGTATACTGAAGGCGTTCGAGAAAAGAAGGAGGTTTCAGTTCGGGATGTGGTCAAAAAAGTGGGTACTTCGAAGTCAGATATTCTTCGTGCTAAAGAACGTTTGAATCTTCGAACCTATAAGAAGCAGAAACAATCAAAACGTAGTCCGAAACAAGAAGCATCGATCAGGCCGAGGGTTCGAAAGCTGTACAATACGATTCTTGCTGGAAATTTGAACT
This sequence comes from Malaya genurostris, assembly GCF_030247185.1. Classification (NCBI taxonomy): domain Eukaryota; kingdom Metazoa; phylum Arthropoda; class Insecta; order Diptera; family Culicidae; genus Malaya; species Malaya genurostris. The sequence goes on along the minus strand of NC_080570.1, from coordinate 75,776,019 downwards.
GCATAATCAGGAAGACGAAACCCACGCTAAACTCGATTACAAATCCTTGCCGGGACCACAATATTACACGGTGCGAGAAGGGCAAGTGTTAAACCAGTCCGAGACATCGATTGAAGTCGAAAAATTTGGTAAGAAAGCTATGATCTGGCAAGCAATTTGTAGCTGCGGTAAAATTTCGAAACCCTTCATCACCACTGCTTCAATGAACAGCGAAATATACATCAAGGAATGTTTACAAAAACGACTTCTACCCATGATTCGAAGCAACAAGGATCCTGTTGTCTTCTGCCCAGATCTGGCTTCTTCCCACTACTCGAAATCAACGGTTGAATGGTATACTACCAAAAATGTCACTTTCGTCCCAAAAGACATGAATCCACCGAATTGCCTACAAATTCGACCAATTGAGGAATTTTGGGCATTAACGAAGGCACATCTTAGGAAACATGACTCGGCAGCCGAAACCATTCAACAGTTCGAAGACGATTGGAAAAAAGTGTCAAATCTTGTCGCCAAGAAGTCTGTACGGAATTTAATGCGGAACGTTCGCAAGAAGGTGCGCCAGCTAGTCTACAATGAGCAAATGTTGAGAATAATATTCTGTTATTGTAGTCTAATATTATCAGTATATCGAATAAAATTTGAATATCTAACACTTGTGAATTATTTACAGCGAAATCAAAGTGCGTCCATACTTTCTGGGACTGTCTTTATGCAGAATATTTTCTATGATTTTTGCATTATCGCTCTATATGACAGGTTGCAATTTAGGGGCGGCAAGCCAATCCTTGGAACTCTTTTTTTCGTCCAAATAATATTTCCGGAGATGGAGTTCAGCTTTCTTCTTTGCTCACTAAACCAACAAATGAGGCGGCTAATCTTATTTTGCCTCAGGCGTCAAATTTCCTCGGTACGCCACTGACTTGAGCCTAAGTTTGTGAAAATTGGATGAGCGGTCTCTGAGAAAATCGAGTGCACTTCTCCAGTTCATTTCGCACACTTCACCCCGTAACTTCGAAACCTGAAGTCTGATCCAGATGAAATTCTATAGGAAGCCATTAGACTACAAGGCCGTTAGTTTGAATCTAATTTGATGAAAACCTGTTGAGCGTCTCTGTGAAAATCCAGTGCACGGAAGATTGATCCGGGTTAAGGAGCAAGACTCTATGCAAGTGGATGAGTAATGTCAACAATGTGTGCGTAAAAACAAATATCGGCGCTTCTTTTCCTGATTTTACTCAATAAATCTTACATATGGTTGAAAAATAAACCAATCGGTTCATACTACTTTAAATTGCAATTCAAGAAAAGCGAAAATCTTAGTCTAAAACTCTTCCGTTTTCCTTAAAACGGCTCAAGAAAAATTATTTCAGTTTCAGCTTACTTCCACTGACACATTTGATTTGCAACAAACACATTCCTATATGGATTTCCTCTTGCAGAAATTATTGCGATATAAAGATTTACGTACCTGCTATAAGTAATCCCGCAAAAAAGAAACCTTTAATTTAACACGCGAAAGGCAATGGATATGAAAGGTTGTCGTAAAACTATTTATGTTTCCGGAAAACTGCTTTTGTAACAGAAAATATCTAGTTTTGTTTATTTTGTGTAGCGCAATCTAATACAAATGCATTGAAGCAGTGTTGCTAACTTTTTTATTAAAGAATTAAAATCTACATTCATAAAATGTAAGCAATTTTCCATCAAACGTTGGTGAAAAATTGATCAAGACTAATATTTCATCCAAAATGTCAGGCTTAACATTCATTTGAGAATATATTATTGTTAAAAAAAATTGTTTGAAACTCAATCGTGCAAGCCACTTTGATAAACTCGTTGCACTGCATATATGAATACATAGATCCGTGACAGACTTACCAAATAAAATGTACGTAATACACAAATTACCAACACAAGTTAACTTGGTTTACTCTTGATCCTTAAATTCAATAGCAACCTAGAGCCCAAGAGACGTTTCATTTGAATCCAAGTTCGTGAAAATCGGTCCATCCATCTCCGAGAAAATCGAGTGCACATTTATGTTACATACACACATACACACTCAGACATTTTGCGTACACGATAAACTGAGCCGAATGGTATATGACATTCGACCAGAGCTGCCAACTGTTTTTTTTCGATAATCTGTGTTTGGTGGAAAAATCTATCTGTACAATATCTATCTCGAAAAATCAAAACTCGATTTCGCTCAACCTCAATCTATGGAACCAAACACAAAAACTGAAAATCGGTGTTTATCCGCATGAAAACTGAATTATCGGTATTTTAAAAGAGCATATATGTATTCCTGTATCGAGTACAAAAGTCGGTATAAATACCGATAAATCGGTGTAGTTGGCAGCGCTGGGCCTCGGTTCAAATTTCGGGGAATCCCTTCTGAGTATTTTTTTTTTTTGAATCGTATCTAGATATACTTTCTCATAATCGTGTTCCACGAATTTGACGTTTGCTTGTCTCGCAATGCGGTACGACGATTGTTTCTAAACTCAATTTTAAACAGTTTTCTCAACTCCAGTTCTGAAGTGGCAGGTTTAGCTAAAGCTTACGACCGCTGTATGTGCTAGGTTATTCTGTTAATTGAAAAGATGACCAGGTTTCATGCCTACTGGAGAGAGAGATAGTCTTTTCCTTATTCCCAAATAAACGATTAAATAAAGTGAATAGCTCGTATGCCAATATGTTCTACAACACACATAAACAGTGGTTAAGGATATACACCAAATCAATTCAAAGCGAAAGGAATCGGTTGTTCTCTAACCCATAACAGCAACCTGACATGAAACTGAGGACAAAAACGAACCAAAGTGCAACTAATTCAGGAAATATCCAATTAGGCTGTACAAAATATGTGTAACCTCCGACGGAATAAGGCATTCCATATTTTTCAATTATTATTGTTATTGTTTTCAATTAATAATTCATGAAACATAACAAGCCTGTCACTCATTCGTCTCTCTGACTGCGGCTGGTGCTGTTTTCAGCGTTTAGTTTTTTATCCCACACCGTTGAACTACATAAACTCATGAGCTTGGCGGTATTTTACGCCAGACCAGCACCGACAAACGCAACACGCAAACGAGCGGTTCTTGGAGTTTGATAATTTGCTAGTATTTTTCGTTGACCTTATTCGTCGATAGCCTGGTTATATCAGCGTTTGATTTACTCGTACTAGGGGAGTTTGGGGTTGGCATGGGGATTGTTAGAGTAACTGTTACTTTTTGTATACTATTGGATGATATTATTACACATAAATTTTTTATGTGCACTCATAAACAAATAACAATTTTCAAGGTAAATTTCTAATAACTAAGCTGATATTAATAGAAAACGTAGAACGCTCTCAAAAATATATTTTCTCGATTTCCCTTAATCACATACATTTAGGGGTAGCAAGGAAAAGAATTAGTTAACAGTATTTGGTTTCCTAACGCTAGTTGGAGCAACTGTGCCGCAATTCGCTTGCTCGTTCAATCGTTACACGGTGAACTCGATCGGTCTGGTCTGTCCATCATCGTGACTGAAGTGGGGAAATTTTCTATGGCCGTATGTGATTTTCTATTTGTGGTAATAAAATTGAAATTGCACCCTCACAGATAAGTGATATCCATTTCAAGCTGGTTCCAAGCAGGACTATACAAATTGCAAAAAGATCTACACCCTTTTAGTTTAGCTAATTACTCTGTACATAGTGAAGTAGTTTCTGTTTTCGTTCCATAGTTTCTGATCGGTGTGAATGCTACCGTCGTGATTAAAATTTTAATAAACTGGAATTGGAATGGTATTTTAAAATTACTTCACTTCCGAACAATGTGTTGGCTTTCCACTGTAAAACTCATATCAGCGAATTTTTATATAACACAAATTAAAAAAAAAATCACTAAAACTCTTCAATCGTCTTTGAATGCTCAAAGCAGATTTTTGTTCTGGTTTCGAAAACATTCTCTAAGGATTCTTGGTTACATAAACACAATCATTTTTAATATTGATGATCTAAAATAGATCAGGTTTTCAAAAATGTATCACAAAAAATAACTAAGCGTTAAAATTATGTTTTCGATTACTGGATAATAAAAATATTAGCGTTATTTCATCCTTTCATGTGTATCTCAAAGCAAATTGAGAAAGATTCGAAATAACAACGACATTTTTACTGTGTTCTTGTATATGAATTATTTAATGATAATTGTGAGTAATTCCTATTCTGAAATGCATTTACAACACAATAATGAATTTGGTCTGTCGGGTCTAGAGCCATTGTTAAATATTCATTGTGCAAACTGAGAGCGAATTCACATGGACTATTAAAACGATATGCAATACGACACCGGAAACGTGATATGACATGTTCATTACCGTGTTTGAAAATTCATAATTAGGAAAGGTAGGATAGGGTAGTGGTGGGGTTTTATGATGGGGTGCTTAGTTCCTATCATATTACTGTAGCCAATATGACTGCACTAAAGGAAATCTGAAAACATTCTGATGATAATGTACATGACGATTACGGACAATAGGGCAAATTGGATAGCCTGACAATTAAAAATTCAACAATGAATTTTAGTGTTGCAAAGCATGTATGCTGATATGTGGAAACAAACACTCTTTGATTACTTCAGCAGATGATTTAGATCTAGAGCTAATTAAATTGAAATTGAAATCTTCGTCATCGTACATATGCGACTCGACGTAGAGCATGTAATATAGTTACAATCTAACAAATCTAGTAGCTTAGGGTATGCCCAATTTTTACGTGAACGTAAATATAATAGCATTCACTTCGGTCACCTATGGACGGAGACGAATATGATAACATGGAATAAAAAATTCTACGGTCCAGCAAAACCATATGACCCAGTGCCGTAGTGAGGGCGAGGCGAGTGAGGTGACCGCCTCGAGCGCCAACATCCAGGGGCGCCAAAACATGATGGAATTGGTAAAAATTTGTTGTACAATTAGTTTCAGATTAGTATTATTCTACTACAAGCTCCGATGAGATGTCGCCGTAATCATTATCATTGATGTACATGAATTTGCAATTGTACAGTCATTTAGAATACAGAACCACCATTTAGCGATGACCGTAACAATTATTTTTCATGAGCAAGAGACGCTCTCTTATCGATTGTGGTTGTGCACTTAGATTTACCTAAGATCTCATTTTTAGAGAGCAACCTGCAAACTTCTTAAAGTGTAAAAATTAGATTTTCTAAAAGTCATCAGGAAGGTTCGCCTTCCTCCCTGAAAAGGAGTACTATTCCTAAAAATTGACTATTGGGAGATCCAAATTCAAACAAATGTGCAAGTGCGTAGATATCTGCACTACTATTCACTGCACTGATATCACAAGTTTTGACGTAGGACTACTCGTTGAGTTCTATATAGGTATGAGAATTCAAAATACGAAAAATACGAAACCTAATTAAATAACGAACAATGTATAATTTTCCATGTTTATTACATTTTATTTTACGTATTCATAGCTTCTCCTAATAGAGACGATAATTTCGTGAATATTAAATCTCTTTGCATTTCGCGACTATTTAAACCAATCCTCTTTACACAATCGAAATCGAGTGCTGGATGATTTTTATCAGTGGTGACATTATGCATCCATCCTACTAACACTAAGAATCCTTCCTTCTGCATTGAACCACAAACACTTTTCCGTACAAGGACTCGTGCAAAAAGCAAAGTCCTGGCATTACATTCCTTTTGTGGAATTTGGCCTTTCTGTTTCAACAGACTTCGCAGCCGATTCTTAGTGTACAGAATCATTGCATGGCTAGTACTATAGATCCTACTGACACTAAGAATTCTTTTTAGGTCGGGGCTCGAACATACGACAACTGGCTTTCAAACCCGTGCAAAAAGTGTTTCGTTTTTAATTGAATAATGTTTACACAAAACCTCTTATCACCAACATAAACAACTAACGGTAGTTTTTATGAAATTCAAAATTTTGAGAAAAATATCGAAAGTACATTTTGTCATGATACTAATACGGATATGAGGAACACAAAAGGTAACTGCTTCCTAAACGTTCAAAACAGAAACTAACAGTGGTTTTAACAATAGTTTTGCAGTCCTACGTCATTAGTTCGAACCGCCTAAATGATTATTCCTTGTAGTGTTTCATGCCCTAATGTACAGGGTGCCAAAATTTTGGGGTCAACTTTAGTTTTGTGAAGCGATTGTGCTCAAAAGTTAAAGCATGTAACAAAATCCCTAAACAAAATTGGAATTGTCTGAAATGTCGAGATCTAGTGTCGTCTCGAAAAAAAAAAATTTTTTTAAACCGTCTGGGAATTTTAAGATTTGAGTTCATACTAAGACATTTGCCATAAAAAAATATTTCGATTTCGGAAAGCTCAAAATTTTTCTATGTTCTGTTGTCGATTTTTTGAAATTATTTCCGTGATGACACATCTAGATACTTCATGCAATTCTAAGACATTTGGCATAAAAATATTGTTTTCGGTTTCGGAAATCTCAAAATTTTCCTAAGTTCTAGAAAAGGTTTTATTTTTGAAATTTTGGATTTCGAAGTTTTAAATTCTGAGACATTGGGCATTAAAAAAAATAGCTCGTTTCGAAAATCTCAAAAATTATTTCGGAAATCTCACTTGAAATCCGTCTTGAACAATAATTTTTTTTAAAATTTCAGTTCTTGAAGCTTCAGGCATTTCTACGATATTTTTTCCTAACAGCTCTAATCAATTCCTCTTTTTACAAGTAATATCATAGTTTTTATGTCGTTTTAAAGACTGTCCCAGAAAGTATGGACGCAACCAAAACCGCTGCCATTTCGCAATGGTTCAGAATCTGTCAATTTTCAATGCTGCGTTCTGTTGTTTACACTCTTCTCTAACCACTTGTGCAGTTGTTTGTTCATTTTCATTAGTTTGTTTCGAAATGCGTGGACTTTCAGCAGAACAACGTCGTACAAAAGGTGCACAGAACGCGGACTGTCACTGAGAAAGATAGCAAAAATGGAAGGAGTAAGTGAAAAAGCCGTGCGAAATGCAATCAGGAAGTTCGGTGAGGATAACACCTTTAAGGATAAATCGAAAACGGGTCGAAAAAAAGGTCCTGCTAACCCTCAGTTGGATAAACGTATACTGAAGGCGATCGAGCAAAAGAAGGAGGTTTCAGTTCGGGATGTGGCCAAAAAAGTGGGCACTTCGAAGTCAAATGTTCTTCGTGCTAAAGAATGGTTGAATCTTCGAACCTATAAGAAGCAGAAACAACCAAAACGTAGTCCGAAACAAGAAACATCGATCAGGCCGAGGGTTCGAAACTGTACAATACGATTCTTGCTGTAAATTTGAACTGCATAATCATGGACGACGCAACCAACGTGAAACTCGATTACAAATCCTTGCCGGGACCACAATATTATACGATGCGAGAAGTGCAAGTGTTAAACCAGTCCGAGACATCGATTGAAGTCGAAAAATTTGGTAAGAAAGCTATGGTCTGGCAAGCAATTTGTAGCTGCGGTAAGATTTCGAAACCCTTCATCACCACTGCTTCAATGAACAGCGAAATATACATCAAGGAATGTTTACAAAAACGACTTCTACCCATTATTCGAAGCCACAAGGATCCTGTTGTTCTCTTGGCAGATCTTGCTTCTTGCCACTACTCGGAATCAACGGTAGAATGGTATACTACCAAAAATGTCACTTTCGTCCCAAAAGACATGAATCCACCAAATTGCCCACAGCTTCGACCAATTGAGGAATTTTGGGCATTAACGAACGCACATCTTAGGAAGCATGTCTCGGCAGCCGAAACCATTCAACAGTTCGAAAAAGATTGGAAAAAAGTGTCAAAACTCGTCGCCAAGAAGTCTGTACGGAATTTATTGAGGAACGTTCGCAAGAAGGTGCGCCAGCTAGTCTACAATGGCTAAGTAGCAAATGTTGAGAATAATTTTCTATTGTTGTAGTCTAATATTATCAGTGTATCGAATAAAATTTGAATATCTAACACTTGTGAATTATTTACAGCGAAATCAAAGTGCGTCCATACTTTCTGGGACAGTCTTCAGAAGCTATTTCTTCATGTCGTTTTTGATCAACTCATCAAAATTCTAATAATAAGGGCGAAAATTGAACAATTAAACATTGTTAATTCAATTCTTTCAAAATACTACTTTCGTATCAATGCGTGATTAAAGTGGTACATTCGAATAATTGTTATGCTGGTCGTAAGGCAGGTTTAAAAACTTTCTTGAATTTTGAATCATTTCGAAATAGATTTAACGCAGGTTTATGCCTGTTCTTCATTTTGCTTTATAAACCTAATGAAGAACTATCCACTTGGCTGCAATGTGATCTTGTACTAGCTTTCAGAAGGCTTTTGTGGAGTTTACAGATTTACGATGTAACACTCAAGAGAGCTACAAGTATTTACTAAAATCGAAAATGTTTCTTGATAACCCTAACGAAAAATGAAATAATGTGTGGTCGTCTTCATGGTCCAATTGGCTGGCGAATATTTTTGAGCCCCTCATTCTCTGTTACATAGTGATGGGAACTCTTTCCCACTAGGAAAGGGTTACGAAATTAGGCTTAACTTTTTTTTTGATTTTATTAACGTACAACGTCGGTTACGTAAAAACATGCTAATGATTACTCCTGATCGGTTAAGTAGAACGGTGTAATTTTTTTTTCTCACTCAGAAGACAGTATTTGCTCATCATGATAACTAGCAATTTGGTAACTCATTAGGATTGGATCCATCTTCAAATGTTTCCGGATAAATTTGTTACATGGTCTCATTCGAAACCATCTTATGATTAGTATGACCAAAAGTCAAGAACAGTGCTGGACAAAATAAATTCTACATCACTCAAGTATTGTTACTTTCTGCGGTATCTCAGTTGGCTTAAATGGTAGAGTATAATTTTTTTGCATAGAAAGTATTTTTAAACTACAACAATGTGACGTCATGGGAAATGTAGAAATGTCTCCTGTTTCGGCTTGCTAATGAAAGGTCTCTATGACGCCAAAACAGCTCTTTAATCTATTGTAGTTTAGGCATCGACGATTTTCGACGAAAATTAATTCATCAATTATCTAAACTCAAACAAAATCTTCAAACTTTTTGAATTCACACGGAACCAACTTCGGAGAAAACTGCCAAAAAATGTAGTGCTGCTAAAATATTAAATCTAATTTTGATCAAATCGTCGAGAAATTCGACTTTCTAAATGTAATTCATTTTGTCCAGTACAAAATAACTATTTGTTTGGTATTACTTGAAAATGTTGTACCTTTTCTTTGTGCGTCAATTACTGAATAATGATAGTTTAGTAGTATGGAGACTTTCGCATATAGATCTGCTTTGGCGAAATAATTTAGATATACAGTCGCCTGATTGGTACACATACTGAAACGCTAAGAAAATATTAAACATAATGTATTTATGACCAAATTATCAGCAGCGAAATTGAATCTCCAAAAATTCTTTCTCTTCTCGAATACTGCCTGAATGTTGTACTCTATGATTGAATTTCAATTATTGTCCAATTTTCAATGATTGTCAAAAAAAGGACCCAATCAACAATCAGTAATAAATTTGGTATTTTTGGTAAAAAATTCACTTAATAATTTAGTCACGTTAGTAGTTAAATTAACAAAAAAAAAAAAACAACAAGCATCGAAACCAGATACAGTCTTTTTATAGTTCGGATACATTACAATTAAATTATTAATTACACTGATAATTAATTTTTGTTATTTTATCTATCTGCTTTACAAAAGATCATCTAAGTTATTAAAACTACCTTAAGTATTGCATGTTTCTACGTGATTGAAGTCATTTAATCAATTACATTAAAATGTACAACTTCACGACAGCAATATTGCATGTCGCAAAACCGTTAACTGGAAATAATTGGCTAAACTGTACCTGTCGGTTGCGATTAAGACACACAAACCGCAATCTAGAATAATTAGTTTGGAATGTGCGCTGCGATTGTTTGCACTACAAGTGAGCAAATTTCGCACCTCTGCACATAGAAAGCTTAAAGTACTGGAGGTAAATTTCACCACGCCATGCCATAAAGTGGCAAAACGTTTCCTCTCAAACATAAATGCTAACTGTTTCCGGTTTATGGGTCTTGCTCGCAGGATGGACTAACCGACACACAACCTTTCGTATGTATGTACGTACTTCTGCAGGACATTGCATCCAATGCGGAATGTGAATAGCACAAATTAAAATTCCACATTTCCCAAACGAAAAGCGCACACGGTATTTCTGTCCCGCCGCCGAAGTGACGCAACACCTGTCTGAGACTGGTTCCGCCTGCTGTGTGGATACGACTTGCCATTTGAGACCATATGTGGAAGAAGGACTAGGGAATGCAGTTACTGCTGGTGTTCCAAAACGCACAGCACAGTCCGTTCCACCACTTGTACGGGAAGGTACAGTCAGGAGCATGTGAACCTAACGGACTATGTAAATGTCAACTTCTCCAAATAATTCCATCACCGATGCAATGCACAACTAAAATTAGTTTACGGAAACTTTCGTTGCTATTACATGTGCTTTTACTTCAATTATTCTTTCTTTCTCTTAACCCCGATACCATGCCGAGTCATGCGAGTCAGTCATTGCAGCTTTATGAACTATAAAAATGTCATTTTGGTACTTTTTTATCACGTTTATAGAATCGACACAAACATCGCCCTATTCTTTTTGGGATACATGAGTTCCAAAAATCAAATCTATTTCAATATTGCAATAATTGTTTTATACTCTGATTGTTTTGAACTAAAATATTATTGATTTAAATAGTAAACATTTAAAACCAACTCTTGAGCTCGGTAGTGCATCGTTTGCCGAGATTTAGCAATATCTTGCGCTGAACACATAAGTTATTAACAATTATCCCGAAATCAACAAATGCGTTTGCCAAAAATTCGGAATATGTGCTAAAGTTTATTATTACAATTCCGAGACGGGACCATCCGGGATGATCCGGGACCTTTTTTTTCCTCATCGGCGATGACTGAGCTGCTGGCGTGTGCATGTATTGGAATGCCGTATCCGGAAAAACATCCATTTGGTTGCCGCCGATATTCCTCGCCGAGTTTTTCGCACCGTCGGCACCGGAAAAAACTCGGAGACGAATATCGGTGGCAATCAAATAGATTTTATGCTGGATCCAACATTCCACGCCGACAGCTTAGTCATCGTCGATGAGGAAAAAAACGTTCCGGATCGTCCCGGATGGTCCCGTCCCGGAATAGTGCGAATAGATTTTTTGCCTTTGTCGAAATTCCTTAAGACAACAGTCATTTACGTTTTACATTTTCGCTTGGCATTACGCAGTTTTTTTCTAACGAAATATTTCGGAGAAATTTCCAGATGGTCATTAGAAAAAATTGATCTAGTTCAATATCAAGACGTGAGAATCTGTGATTTATCGAGTAAATATAGCAAACTACAAATAATTGTTGATTATTCATGGAAAGCACCTTCTATGGATATGTCGAAGAACTTCAACGACGTGTCAACCAACATATTCGATAAACGGTGCTTATTTCGAATTGCACATTTTACAACTACAAGTACATACGTAATGGAAGATATATTTTTTGTATATTTATATGTGAATAAAATGAAACCATGATCCCAAATTGGATGCTTGTAATTTTGAAAAAAAAAAACGAATTCTTCGTTTAATTTCAATTGCTGATGGCTCAGAAACTCATGAATTTCACTTAGTTTCTTTTATCGACCACTCTTTAATTTAATCGAATTTAACAAAACATTGTTGAAATGTTGTTTCAGATAAATGCTTGAAGTTGCAAAATTGCCACTAAAGCGATGTAAAAGTAACTGTATTTTCTTGAATGAGAGTCGCTAGCATTCGTTTCCGCATTAATGTACTAAAAATGGAACTGAAAATGCTCTTTTAGCTATTTTGCAGGTGGATTAAAAGTTGCTTGTGGCAGGGTGAACATTCACTGATAAATTTCATCTCTAAAATTGCAACCTAGCGTTGCATTTTTATGTCATCAGTGAGCTTAGTGTTGAAATTATAAGCTACTGCTCAGATAAAGTTATGTTTTTCAAACGAAATGTTTTATTGCCTTTTAGAATCAAAAGTTTTCCTGATTCAATGAATCGCTTTCATAAAAAAAAAACAAACAAACTTATTTCTAGAAGGCTAATAGTAGAACAGTATTTATTGCAATAGGCAAAACAACTGAGACACATTTTGATTTCATGCATTCAGGTAACAACTGGGAGTGTGCCTTTGTTTAACCGTATCGTTTCATTATCAACTTTTTCGATCGGTGAGGATGACATTGCTAACCTACCAGCATGATACATCAGAAATGACAGTTTTGATCGATTAATTGTACAAAATTTTAAGCAAACCGATTCAGACAAAAGAAAAAAATATTAAATTGTTGGTATTTCCGTGTGGAGAAGACAAAACTGTTTATGTCAATCTGAGGCTTGTTTAAAAGCGATTATGAGGCCATTGATCAAGTTCAAATGAATAACGACGAACACTTCTGATTGTTGAGATGTAATCGTATAAGTGTCGTAATCGAGAAACCGCACTATATCCTCAAAGATAACTCCATCGTTGTCGATAAACTTGGGTAGGTTTGAAAGTAATGATCGGAAAAAAACCTTTCATCCCGGTTTCCTTTTTTTTTGGATTTTAACCGATTTTTTCCCCAAGAGCTTGAAAAAACCCAAAATTTGGGTTTTTTGTTTTTTTCGTTCGAAATTATAAACTTCCATAATTTTATTTTAAAATCTCACTTCTCTACAAATTTTATACTGTTCAAATTTCATCACATAAAGTTAGTTTACATGAGAAACTATGTAAACGCCATTTTGCATTGAATCTCTAAAATGAAAAAAACCGACACTTTGGATTTAAGTGTTTTACATTTAATTTTGCCGCTTATCATTCGACACATCAAGTGTAAATGCCATGAACACATTGAAAAAAAAATTTAAGCGAAACTTTTTGGGAAAATCTCAATTTGTGTGTCAGTGTATTGAAACCCATTGTAGATTCAGTAAATAAATTGCAAACATATGCGTGGTTCATAAGGTGTTCACATCTTTCACCAATCTCGAAGAAGTCTTTCATTAGAAAATAGAAAAATCGACGACGAAGATGAGCGAATTGATTCAAAAGATAAAATAGTGGAACGTAATAAATTTGCATTAAAACCAATCCAACTTCGCAAGGCTGTGAATTGAACAATCAATGGATGCCAATGAACTCATCAACAACACTGCGGAAATATGGGGTTGAATGAAGTTCAAGTTCTAGCAAATTTCGCGGCATATCAACAGCGGGAAGGAATCTGGGGCCGTATGTTTATTTCGAAAGCGGCAGAGACTATGAGCACTCTGTTATGGTGGAAAACCTACGCTCCGAGAACTGGATTATCTCAAGTTGCCATTCGAATGCTTTCATCACCAACGACATCAGCAGCGATGGAGAGATCCTTTAACACATTCGGTTGGATACATAATAAGAGGCGCAATCGCCTAACCACTGAACGAGCGGGAAAATTAACTTATCTTTCTTATAATTATAAATTGTGCGAAGAAATGTAGGTAGCTAGCCTGTGTTTTTCCTAGACACGATTCACCAAAAGCCTTTTCTAACATTTTCAACGTTTCGGAACACTTAAATCCATTTGCAACACAAAATTTGATGCACGCACTTTGTTCTAAATTTTCATCCATTATAAAAATCGCCAAACGAAAGTTTTTCAACTTCTTTGTATAGAAGCCAAACAAAAACAAATCGTACGATATGCGTCAAAATTTGACAGAATGTGTACAAAAGTGTTGCCAACGTTGAGAGAATAAAAGTTTACCGATTGGACAAGCGCGGGAATTTTAAAATGAAAATTCTGGTTCTTTTTTTATCATAAGGTATAGACCTAATGAACTAAAAACGTTATGTTGTGTGTCGTCGTATTTTCGAAACTCAGCGTAATTCAAAAACTTTTCTTGCTGAAAACAAGGTTAATGTTTTACCATCCCAAATACCAGCTCTGGACAATCGAAATAAATAAAATAGAATAATTACGAATTTATAAAATAATAAAAATGTCAAAGACCTAAAATCCTTAAGCCTAAAACGGTTAGATTCTTTTAATCATTGCAAAAGTCGAGATGCATGTTACAGGAAAACCCTCCCCTGTGTCTTGGTGGTAAAACCACTTGCTAATCATCGTAGACCGCTTGATTCTCGGTGGGAAAGCGCCTATCGACTGATTCGTTGAGCGTTACTGAATAGAACCGTTTATGCCGGAAGTTTTTATATCATAAATTCCTTTCGCACATTTGCGGCATCCGTATCTACTCGGTATGGTCAACATCAGCTCAGAAGCGAGTGTTGTACATACTACCTATTTAGCGGAAACTGTACCTTTTTGCACCAATTCAACCAATGTTCTACTCTTTCGCTGTGAATTGCCCTTCCACTTTTTCGACCCAGCATCGTCGTTATCTTGTCGAACCCGCTCACTATCCAGAATGGAAAGTTGTTTTTTTTTCTGTATAAACAGTTGCTAACCAGGTGTTGTTTTTTGCTTTTTCGTTTTTCACTTCGGTGAATCTATTCGACTCATTTTAGGTCGTCCGGAACCAACCGTTTCGTGGCTCAATGGTGACGAGGTGATGCAAACAGGCGGTGGCGTGTCGATGGGCCGGCATGTGACTGTAAATCGCCTGGAAATACAGAAAATAACGCGCACAGCACTGAACAACACGTACAAATGCCAGGCGTCCAATACGATTATGGTGCCGCCAGCGGAACGGAGTGTCCGAGTCGAAATGCTACGTAAGTATCCGGCACAGACTGGCCCGGCATGTTGTTTGATGCATGGTTGACGGCGTAATAGGGGATATGTTATTCACTGGTAGTTTTCTTCCTTGTTGAGCTGGGAAAGATTTTAAAATTTTACTCTTTTGATTCCGAGGCACTATAGGAGGTACATACACCAGACGAGTTTGGTTTAGTTCCAACAGACATTGAATTTCAAGTCCGGAAAAACGAAGCAAATTTTTTGTACGCTATTTGGTAAAAGTATGCTGCTGCACTCTATAATCAATTTTGATGCAACGAATAATTTTTGGAAACAATACACAACTTTGATGTAAATAAATCAGTGTGTATCAAAAGTAACTATTGAGCAATTTCAGAAATTTACAGCAGAAAAAGTGACACAAATTAAATAACGGTTCAAGTTGAACTGTTTAAGTTTGCACTAAGCAGTTCAATTTTAACGGTTCTGCAAACCAGTCTAAGATGAAACGTAAATAAAAGTAAGAAAAAAACCCTCTTTAATATTTTTAGAAATAAAGTTCACATTTGATCAAAATTTGATTAGATTGAATAGAAAAATGAAGAAGTTCTTGATGAAAAATAGTCATTCGAACACAAGATGAACTTTTTCTTAGTAGTAGCCGTTCTCGAGATATTTAGACATGAAAGTCAAAGAACTCGGATTTCTGTTGATTTGAGCTGCTTAATGAGCCGAATGCGAAACGTAAAATGAATAAAACCAGTCATGAGCACTTTAGCTCAAACCGGTACCCATGAGGCACCACAACCATCAAATGATGGTTTTTTTTCAGAGTGTTTCAAACCTTTTCCCTCTACGCAATGTGCTAAAGTATTGTTCAATCAAACAGAATACGTAATCGGAGAGCTAAGAGTATTGAGCTATTCATGATCTAGAAAATAAGCATTTTAGTCGATTTCGAGAAATGTGATCTCACAAAAATAAATTTGAGCGAGTTGTCAATCCGGTTGAAGATTTTGTATAATATTTTAGAGTAAAATTAGAAAAAATCTTTTAACGTGTGATTTTTTAAAAGAAATCAGTACTCTAGGTTTATTAAAATTGTAATAATTTGCGATTTTACAAAAAAAAATTCTTTCGTACTCCAGAATGTTGTTAAAAGCTAGTTTTGGTGCAATGATAAGGCAACAATACATCCAATGATTTGTTTTAGTATTGTTAAGACGTAGAGCCGTCTTGAACTAGTCTTAATTTGGTCAGTATGTAACGAAAAAGCCGACTGGAAAAATGATATGCGCATGCAACTATGTAATGAAAACCGCGAAAAGTTACCGCATAGACGGTACTCGAACCCGTAGCGAACTCCTAACCGTGAAAATTGTTTTGCCAATTAAACTACCCTGCATATGAAATACAAATATATAACTATTTTTAGAGTTTTAGGTTATTTACCAATTTTTTTTAAATTTTTAGTGAAATCCAAGTTTCAGTTTTTTTTTGTAAATTTTGTTTATAATAAATCTCCAACTAAAATAATTAAAAAATATATGTCATAAAATTTAAAAGTTTTATTTTGATTGTGTTTGGCAAAATTTTTCCAATAATAGAAACTTTCTGTATTTGTTAAAAATTTCTTGAGATTCTTTGAACGGATATATAATTTTGGTTAATAATACATTGTTTCTGGCAATGATTCCAATATTCTAAATAAAAAAAATGTACATGTCATCGCTTTAATTTTTGAGTTATATACAAACCTGTGATAAAAATGAAAAATTCATATATATTTATAAATTTATCGATTTTTAAATGTGTTCTTTTGATTGAACAGGAATGGTAGTTGAGCAAAAATTGTAGCTGGTATCATTAGCAATCGGATGATGTGTAAAAATATATAGGTCATCGCTTTGAATTTCGAGATATTTACGATCATTGTAAAAAGTTTCACCTTTTCTTAGGTCATCTATCTACAGTTTTCATTATAACTTTGGGTAGACAACCCTATTTTTAGTATTTTTCAGTACATTTTATTTCTGGAAGTAATACCTTTCCAAAGGTGAACAAATTTCGAAAATCGGTTGACTAACAACAAAGTTATGACTAGGTAAAGTTGAGGTTCTCAATATCCGATTCGCGATACAGGTGCCGCATGAATGCAGATAGGGCACATTTTGAGCTTGAAAAAAAACTTGGAATGGGCAAAATCAGATTTTCATTAGCTTTTCCTACACGATCGTCAATAATGATATACTTAAAATAATCTACAAACTTCACAAAATTCTAACGTGTAAAATTTATCGAAATTGGTCAAGTAACAACTGAGCTATGATAGCTCAAAGTTACCATTCCAACTTTTTCTGAGGCTTGGTGCTCCGCGTAACTTTTTTAGGCTTGGTATTAGGAGTGTTAAGAAGTCTGCAGAATGAAAATAAAACAGTTTTGCGTAATGGTTAAATACTATAAAACAAAATCAGAAAAATGAGCCTTCTATTGGATTTTTATTAATAAAGACTGTACTCCAAAAATGCAATGGACATAAATCATCTCCAGAAAGTCATTTTAAGTCGGACAGTTTTGAAACTCTCAAGGAATAAATAAACAGGTAATAAATAAAGCCTGTTCTAGGCTAAATGTTCGACTTAGCTCTACCCATAAAATCCTATGGAACACTTGCGCCATCTTTCTAACACACTTTTATCGATGACTTCTACAAATTTTTGTCGAATTTCGCGGAGCCTGCTCTTCACAATTGACCAGAGTGATGCTTGGAAACCATTTCGATAACTTAATTGAAAGATTATGACGTAATGTGAACATTACACTCTAAACTACCTAACAACAGAACTTCATAAATGTTTATTCATGCAATAAAAAGTTATACAGACAAGTAAGTTTTGCCCTTTTGTTAGTACAGTCTTTATTAATATGACTACGAACATTTCAAGCATCCAATTTAGCGGATTTAATAAAATTAGCACGAAATAATGCTTATGAATCATTTCAACAGAAACAGTTGTGGAAGCAGATTGATATGAAAAATGTTCTGATTGAAAATAAACAACTCGATTTTCTTGGAGACAATTTTCACTTAACAGATTTTCGATCCAGTCAAAAAAGAATTATATCATTTTTCTCATTTATAAGAACCATTATTTGGAGTGAGACCTGTTAATTGTGTCCAATGTAAATTTTTGGCTGAAAGAAATTTTTAATTCATTCCAAGCTGCGTAAAATTGTAGTCAATTAATCAATCAAGCAACTGAAGCTTGTAGGTGCTTAGCGTATTTTAGATTCAAGTTTAAATACTTTTCGGAACACACTTCCTTTATGCATCAGTCACGAATCATGCTGCAATTACGAACGTAGTTATTATGATGCAGTTATTAGTATGTTTCATGTTTGTCTGATCGGTACTTAAATAAACAGAGAAAGACATTTACAAACGGGAATATTGAGCTTTCAAACAGGTTGTACTGCAATGCTTAGTACGTTCCAGTCAATTCCAAATGTACACAAAGCATCACGAAAAACTATTTTGAACATGTTTTTCTACATACTCAGAGCTACAAGCAATGCCGTCGCAGCAATATCAGACATTTTCATATCCCCAAGCTCAATCAATGGTACAAACAACAATGCAGCAAACATTAAAAATACGTCCCAACAAAAGGTAATACAAGTCTGTGCCACTTTTAACCCCTTGATTCGATTCTATCAAAATTATCAAAGGATGTTTGAAATATCTACTTGCAAGCTCAAAATGTGCACCGAACATGCCTCTGCGGGAAATGACTATGGTACGGTGTAACAGCAAGAGTAGAAAATCAATAAAACAAATTCCATGCAAATCCCTTAACGGCACTCGATTTTCAATTCCACTCTTCATCCTGTCTCAACATTTCTTCTCTATGCAACTCACAGTTAAACCGGTATCAACGTTTCTGTCGTCTAAACCGAAACAATTAATATCAGACCAGGAGTACGGCTTATCCTGTGATGTGGAAGGATCAGTACCAGACACCGAGATTAGATGGATGCAGAACAACCGACCATTCACCAAAGGAAAAGTAGGTTATCAATGTTTACATTTTCCTTCCTGATGGACACATTCTATGGTGTGTTCCTCGATTAGGTCTTCGCCAAAGTAATCATCCGAAGTACCCAACCACTAAGCCTGTGTCCAATCGTAATAATACATTTTGCTGCAATTTGCTAAGATCTTTTTCGATTAACAGATTCAAACGGTGACCAACAGTTCGACCACAACATCGGTGCTAACATTTCGACCTCATCCGGATGACGATGGTACAATTCTAAAGTGCGAGGGTTCTAATCCGAGATTACAGAACTCTGTCCTGGAGGATTCGATCGTCATGAACATTATGTGTAAGTTCTTGTATCAAGAGTTCTTTCATTGCATGCAATCTCATAATCCAAATAAAAATAATCCAAAATATGAGTTGAAACAAGCAGAATTTACTTTATACACTCAGTTTCTATGCAAACTTCAGATGCAAATCTTGTTCCAAGATAAAAGCTCAACGTTATGAGTTTTTGTATAAATAATCTTCCTGCTTGCTTCAAAATGTGTTCTGTTTTGCCATCTCAATCACCAATCAATGTGTACATTTGCGGTGCGAATTCCGATTAACTCACATTCTATCAAGCTTCACATATTTGCAGAGAATTTTCATTTATACTTCCGATCCACAGATCCTCCGCAAGTGACGCTCTCCCTAGGATCAACGTTAAATCCGGACGATATTAAGGAGGGTGACGATGTGTACTTCGAGTGCCACATTAAGGCAAACCCAAGAGAGCATCGCATTACATGGTCTCACGATGTAAGTATGCAAAGATATCCGCTCACTTCATGAATAACACGGACCCTGTTCTAAGACTTCCTTGTAGCGTAATCTGTCGACTTTGGCGCATCCTGACACAATTTGAGAAGATATAACGAGAAAATGTGATACAGTGGACGACATAATTCATTTAATTTTTCTAGCCGATTTCTTATTTTCCATCACCGTCGAATGGACGGTTAGTTGGTTGTTCTATTTCTTTCCCCGGGGGCCAACTTGCGCGTGGTAGTGTGTCATACAGAGGCCGGCATCAGCAGCCGCGTGCCGATTTCAGACAGGGCTTCTTGGTAGCAGCTGAGTGGCGTTAAGATTTCCATTTATAACTAAGTTTAACAAAACAGCTCATCGCATCGTCATCTGCCGGAAAGGGCAAGCCAGGGCCAGTTTGCTTGGGAAGTAAGATGCAAAAAGTAGTCCTTGTCCTCGACATCGTTGTCGTTGTCTGTATCTTGCCACCGTCCCTCTCGTTCATCATAATCCAAGCTTGAAGGGATGAATGTGAAATTGAATGAAATCAGCTTAAGAGAGATAAATTGCTCCGCGGAATATAATGGTATCATATTTTCTCGATGTGAATTTAATGGGATTTTAATATGTTCCTTCCCGTCTACCTATACCAAGCTCTATTGCTCTAGCTGGGTTTGGGTGCAAGTCTTTTCTACTTTAACATTCCTTGCCAGTGTGACCAGGTCAACATGAAAGACTGCGGAAAGCAATTCCGTACAGCTTGAATCAGGAACCCGAACTCACTTTAAGCTTTCATTTACTTCATTTGTATACCGCATTGCGAACGCTGAGTTAGAGTTGCTCTCAATATAAAATAAATTACTATTATCTTAACAGCTGCCTACGGAAATAAATCTGTTTGTTAGATTGACTTTAATGGTAGGATCAAACGATTTCTTTATAATTTTCAATTTGGATGTAATGCAAAGGTACACTTTACTATAACTAACAAAGTGTGTGTAACATATTCAGACCGACGTAAGGACAATCAAAACTGATAAATCTTTTGGCATTTTTAAAAGTTTTTTGACGTTTCTTTATTATGCTCATCTGGGTGCATTTTCAAAATTTAAAAATACGAAAGATTTGATTTTTTAATAACGTTTTCCCTGTGTGAACGAATACACATCGAGTGCGCAGACTGCCATCTACGTCAAGACAATGGAACTACATCCGGAAT